>NC_071509.1:81995157-82298188 GCF_027887155.1 Malaclemys terrapin pileata | reverse complement strand
AAAGGAATGCAAGTTGTCATCATGCAATTAAGTTGAATTTTTACCATATATGGCTTTTGATATACTGGGGTTGACGCCATCATTTTTACACTTACCTGTACAATCTGAAATTCTTCACTTTAATTGTTTTGTATTTCCTCTTATTATTTACACTTACAGTGACTCTTCCCCTTGCATGATTTCATGGACATGAAAAGAACCACTCAAACATCATTTTACATATTAAATGAAAAAAAAAGTTAAGAATATTTAAGCACAAGAGTCCGGAAATGCAGAAAGTAAAGTTTTCATTGAATACATACTACATATAATTAGGCACATTACTAGTTGGCCAACTAGTAATTGGAAATACTGTATATGTGCCGTGTTACTATCAGAACCTTTACTTCTGCATTACCTGACATGTACTTAAACACATAACCTTATTTTTCCATTAATGTTGCAGTTCTTTTGTATTATTATTTGTATTACATTAGCTTCAAACAGACCAGAGCACGGCACAAACATCACAATATATGGTACTTGTTTGCCTCCAACAGCTTACAAATTGATTTAATAGAAGAGACAGCAAATGGGAAAAACAAATATGATGAATTGGTATTAATCAATGAAGGTAACAGTGATATGAACGTGTGCTTATACAGACTAGTTATATGCACAGTTAGTTGGTTTTGAGTAACTCAATTTCGGAAACAACATATACCATACCTGTAATAATCTGTGGTTCCGCAGCTTGACACTTCACTGTTGCTACTGCATTTGTGTGTCCCGCTAATGTATGCACGCTGGCTTTTGTCCTCACATCCCAAATCTATGAGAGCACACTAAATTTAATTAGTCAAGAAAACGTATATTCATCATTTTTTAGGTCCTATCATTGATTGCATGGATTACATGTCACAATCCTGACGAATGAAACTACTATACTTTTGACTTATAAATTCATCACAGAACTGTGCAAGCTGGAGAAAAAACATGGAAAAGCTGCCATTCAATGTATTCTAAGGAATCAGGACAACTTTATTTAAAGCCAGTCACCATAAAGCTGTACTACTCTCTCAGGCCAAGAAACTTTAATGACTAAAGGTTCTTAACTGTCTAAATGATCTTTCTTAGTGGCCTCAGGGGTAAGTAATATATAAGAATCCACTAGCCCTCTATACACTGTTGAGCACAATTTCAAGGCTTCAATTTTAATCTAGAGACACCAACATGGTTTGGATCCTGATTACCAAAACAATCCCTCTCTCCATGAGCCTTTGCAGGACTTGAAATTAGCAGAGGAGCTCAAGAGTTAAAAGTTCCTAGATTTAAATGTTTGGAAACTGGAGGCAGAGTGCTCTTGGTGGAGAGCTCTCAATACTGGAATTTTTGCTCATTCATTGGACTGTCAGAGCCCAAGTGTGTTGACATTCAACTTGCGGTTTTCACTCAGGCAGGGACTTAATGCAATAAGTGAAGGTAAAAAAGGTATGACATTTTTGGTAAAAGAGTTCATGTAGATAATACAAGTTGCCTATTTATGTTTTAATTTTTCTATGCTTACAGGTTTTTTAATTATAAAAATGGACATGTAACAAAGTTAAATCTCACTGTTCTACTTACTCGTGCAGTTGAATCTCTGCTACATGTTACCAGCACATCTATTGTCGGGTGCAAGTCCAAACCGTAGACTGCACTTAGGTGACCATGGTAATGCCTAATAACCTAGATGGATAAATAGACTTTAGTTAACTGGATATTTTAAAGGGCAATCTTTCATTCATTGTGCCTTGACCAAAGAAGTCTAAACTTACCTTATTATATTCGAGATCCCAGCACTTCACCTGTTTATCTTCTCCACAAGAGAAGAGGTATGGACTTCTTCCACTTACTATCACCCCTCGTACAGTACTAATGTGCCCCGTCAAAGACAATTTTAATTTGCCACTAGCAAGGTCCCAGATCTGGTATTGAGAGATATAAATATTTGTAAGTTAGCCAGATATCAAAGCATTATATAGTTATACCTTAGGCAAATCTATCATGCATAATTAAGGTTTAAGAACTAAATTAGCATATAGACTTTTATCTCATTGGCATCATAGGATCTAGAGCGGTGATACTCAGACTGAGGCTCATGAGCTACAATAGGCTCTTTAATGCGTCTCCTCTGGCTCTTTGCCGCATACAATATTAAAACACTGTGTAATTTAATTATTCTTCTTCGTATAGGTGCAACATGCCTCAGCTGGCACATGACCAACATTCATCATCGAATTTGGTCCACCGGTTGGATCACTGGCTTCCCTGGCCTGGTACTAACAGGGAACGCGACATGAACACTTAAGCAACCAATTACGATACTTTTACTGTTATTAACCAATTGTAGTTGATAAAATATTTGGTCAGTATTTTGCTGAGAATAATTATAAATAATTTATATACAAACTTTTTTTATATCTATATATAAATAAAAAAATGAAATGATGAATTCACATACAGTGGCTCTTTTGGGTAATGCTGATCGCTAATTTGCCTCCTGAATCACTGAACTCTGAGTATCAATGGTCTAGAGGTTTCAACATTAATGCTAATCCTAACTTTTAAAATCAGATCTCACACAGAAAGTAATCTTCCAGAAGATGACGAGTGAAAGAAAATGTGTTTTATCGCTGACTGTTCTGTGCATGGCAGTCAAGAAACCATTTCAAACAGCTGAAAACATTTAAGAAGCAAGTGAAAAAGTAAAGTTAAACTGGGACCAATCCTTCCCTCCATTCGCCAATCCTTCCCTCCATTCCTTACCTTTATAGTTCTGTCAGCAGAGCCAGTAACAAACCACTGATTTCCTGGTTCAACTGCAATACATCTCACCCAGCCCAGGTGTCCACTGATAACCTTTACAAATAGTAATAAAAGCCTTCTGAATCAAAATAAATGTACATTTGTTGACATAATTATTGTTAACTCTACTTCTGAATTTCCATCAGTATTATCCCAAGAAATATAATGTTTCACAATAAAATTGGAGATCTAAAATTCGACTTGGAAAATAAAGTTAAATATTGACTGAAATAGAAGCAACATTTTCAGAAGAAGAATGGACACAAGTGTCAAAATATGAGAAACTGGATAATACAGGGGATTTGTAGTGGGAAAGAAACCTTCACCTATAAATCACTGATTCAAATCCATATCAGGTCAGAAATGATTGTAGATCACCATTTAGATTCCTCAGGCAAGGACCAGGTCTTGGCTGCCTCTCTTCTATATTCCCATACAATTGTACATGAACTGCCAGTACTCGTTACCATCAGCTGACTGACCATCATAGCTGGGAAGTAAATCTGGCAATTTCAGTCCAGTTCTCCCCAGATAGGTGTGTCCACATTAAAAAAATACAAGTCATAACCAGCAACCTTGTTGGATTGATGCACCAGTTAATGAGTTGATAAACTGAGAATGAATTACCATCCCATTTGTGATAGGGTGCATCCACCCCACACAGGTGTAGAAGGGATTAACTGTGCTCTGCCCTAGAGTGGAAGTGAGTCCTTTAAGAGGCCTATAGAGGCTACAAGGGAAACAGCCAATGGGAGAGATGCTGCAAGGAGTAGCCAATCGAGGGTCCAATGGGCTCACATAAAAGGATCTGTAAGGACAGTCAGTCAGTGGGCAGCTGGGAGCTCAAGGAGAGGTGACAGTAGGCCGAAAGAGCTGGAGTACACAGTGGCACAGCAGGCTACTGTGGGGACACTGACCCTGAATGAAGGGGGCACTGAAGGGCAAATAAAGGAGCTTCAGGAGAAGCTGGCAACTGCTGAGAAGGCCTTGCAAACAGCCAAAGGAGACTTAGTGTTCCAAAGCTAATGGCTCAAGTATGTTATGGAGGACCAGAAAAATGTGTGCCTCCAGTTGAGAGAAATAGAAAAAGTGAAGGATGATCTGCAGGCACAAGTTAGGTAGCTGCAGGGCCGGAGGTACCCATACCCCACCCCGAGGGCTGCAGGCTTGAGAGGAAGGGTGTGTGATGGGGTGTCCACCCCACGCAGGTGTGGAAGGGATTAACCATACACTACCCTAGAGAGGAGAAGTGGAGGTGAGTCTTCCAAGCAGCCTAGGGAGGCTGCAAGGGAAACGGACAATGGGAGAGAGGCTGCAAGGAGCAGCCAATCAGGGCCCAGCAGGCTTACATAAAAGGAGCTGCAGGGACAGTCAGAAGTGAGGACTGTCCCCCTAGCAGGCTGAGAGAGCTGGAGTACTGCTGGCAGGGAACAGGGGAGCAAGAAGGAGCTCCTGGCTGGCTGAGACTGGACAGCTGAAGGCCTCAAGGTGAGTCTGAAGAAGGTACCAAGGCCATGGGGAAGTGACCTAGGGAATTGTAGCAGGACAGAGAGAAGGTAAAGCAGCAGCCTCCTGTTGTACTATCTACAGGGTCCCTGGGTTGGGACCTGGAGTAGTGAGAGGACCTGGGTCCACCCTGTTAGCCACTGGGGAAGTGGCGGACTATGGACAGTGATACGCATCCCCAACCACCAATACCACCCATGGCTGGAGGGCCAACTCATAAAGAAGATGCTGCGGTTCCTGGAGTGACGTCGGTCTGCAAGTGGAGACGATAGCAGGAGCGGTATCACCGGAAGAGGGTGCACCCACTGGCGGAGCTAATCCCTAGGACAGCTAGCAGGAGAACATGGCAAATAGACTGTGATACACCCTCCCTAAAGTTGGCTCTTTCAGTTGTCGGGTGAGACAAAATGACATTACCCTTGCCCAGGTGCTACCTGTTCTATAAATAGCAGGAACGTCAGTTTCCAGGGTAATCAATCAAGGACCTTACAGTAGCATTAAAAATCAGTTTAAAAAAAAAATCCAGTAAAATTACAGGCTATATGAACATGAAGGAAAAAAATAACTGAAAGGCTATCTTTATTTGCATTTCCATAACCATAGCTGTAGTCCATGTCTTCTAAAGAAAACATTTTTCATTGAATTATGTGATGGTTTCTTGCAGATGTTACTCATATATAGCTATAGAACACATATTAAATAATAGATAGGACTTGACCACTGGTCTCTGGTCCACTGAGGCCCGATGGTTCAAAGTGGTCTTAAAACAGCTGGAGACCACCAGTCGCCAAATCCTCTTGCATAGGAAAAAACTTTCCACCAGTGGAAAGCTGGTGGAGGTGGCTCTGCTGCCTCCTAAACAAGCCACTTCCCCCACCCCCCCGCCCAGCATAAGGGGAGACTGTGGGCATGTGAATAGGCATGAGAGGAAGTATGGTGAAGCGGAGCTTCACTAAACCTCCTCCTCCTGTTGCTCTATTTTCTGGGCAGCGCTGGATCTGGAAGCCACATTCTATTTTCTGTGGCTATCACTCTCCATTATATCAGAGTGCAGCTCAGGGTAGTGGTGAATCAGGGCCAGAGTGCTAAAACAATCTAGGCTCCCCTGTACACATGGGTTCACTGCACCTGGTGACCCAGCCTTGCTCCCTTTTGGGGTTTTAACAGCTAGTGCTGGGCCATAACTGAGCAGGAGCTACAGGCAGACTATGATATTGAGCCTTCCACCATGTCATCTTCAGTTATATACAAGAATTCTCTCTAAAGTCCTGTTTTCCTTATTAGACTGTCCGCACCACTATTCACTTGTTTCCTTTTTGACACTGTTGCACCAAAAATAAAATTTGCCTCTTTATTTTTTTATAATTGAATTGCTGCAGAGCTATAATCTTACATCATACTCTTACACATTCCTTTGTTCTCAATGGTTTTTCAAAAAGACTGTTCTTTAGATTAACCATAGGTCTCATAGATAATAAATCTTCAGTAAATGTTTACAGAATATCAAGTGTACATAAAAAGGCACTATACACTAGATGAACTGTGCTAACAAAATAAGATAGTCCTCTGGTAACTCAGCATTATTGAGATTTTCCAGTCTCTCACAATTAAGTCTGATCTTCCTTCAGTAACCAGACCATTTCTCTGAGCATGGTTGAAAGCTTCTTGAGTTTCATATTACGTAAACTTTTCCTTCAAGTAATATCTAATTCTAAAGGGAGGATTTCATCGTTTTCAGTTTGTTTTTTCTACCACATACCTTTAGAATTTTTCCCTTCATGCTTATTTTCCCATATACTCATTTAACAAGGTATTCAGATACCAATTAGTATTTCTCAATTATCACCAAGGTATCATGTGAGAATAAAATTAAGGCAACAATTAACATTAATGCAACATTTAGACTGAGCTCAAGCACATACAAGTCAAGCAGTTCTAAATGAAGTGATAATTCAATAGTGTTCAGACAGTATTCATGTTAGGTAAAACTGGTCAGATTTATTGAAAAATTCTCCAATAGTGTTTGTATTTAAAAATTATATTAATGCTTTTATTTCATTATGATCTGTTAACACTGTTAGAGCAGCAATTGCAGGGTTGCCTATTTGAAATCTAGTCAATTTTAAAAAATAAGTTAAAGTAGTTTCAGGTTGTGACATATGACCAGAAAGGGTTAAACATCCTGCAGGATAAATTACTCAAATTCAACACTTAAAGATATATGGGGAGATAATGTTTCTGTTTTTGTGTATTTACATATATATATATGGGTAATGGTCAATAATGTAATCAACAGTCCCTGTCTATGCTGTATTCTGGTAATTCAGATATCAAAAGAACATCCTAGCATTTAAATTAATTGTAAACATGGGATATCACTGTATTCATCTCTCTTTGAAATGTATAGCAAATCACCTGTGAATGGTGGAGGAACAGGCAATTGCCTTATGTTAATTTGTATAACTAAGTACCGCTGATGAACCTACTTCAAAGTCGCCCTAATTACATATTGTTCCCTGAGAGACTCCGCCATGTCAAAGAAGGCTTGAAATTGTATAAAAGATCCTTGGGTCCCAATCCCTTTTATCTCAGATCTGCTTAAACTCCATCAGGGGAAGTTTGAGTTGCAAGATTGAGGTCCCAGTTCAGCTGGAAACACCCTGAATATAATATTGGACTATAACCTACGGACTAAATTTTAAAAGAACTCTGCAACTACAAAGCTCACCATCTTTGCTATAGCAAGGAGTCCTTGTGGCACTTGAGAGACTAACAAATTTATCTGGGCATAAGCTTTCGTGGGTTCTAGCCCATGAAAGCTTATGCCCAAATAAATTCGTTAATCTCTCAGGTGCCACAAGGACTCCTCATTGTTTTTGCTGATACAGACTAACACGGCTACCACTCTGAAACCCAACTCTGCTATGTATCTGAACCTCAAGAACTGAACTCATGTCTGTATGTATACTGATCTTTTAACCTATACTCGCTCTTTTCTAATAAATTTTAGTTTAGTTAATAAGAATTGGCTATAAGCATGTATTTGGGTAAATTCTGGAATATTCATTAATCTGGGAGGTAATGTGTCCAATCCTTTGGGATTGGTAGAACCTTTTATTTTATATGGTGAATAAGATTTTCATTAATCTTAATCATATTTGACTTGGGTAACTAGGTGGAGACCTGAAGCTGGGTTACTTTAAGGGAACTGTGGTTTGGACTGCTGAGTGACCATAAGGTATAACAGAAGCTGTTTAGTACTGACTTGGTAAATCTAAGTATTAAAATAGCCAACAGCTATGGGGTTGTCTGCCCCATTCTTTGCAGTTCACTCTAATTGAGAGACCGTGGCTGGCTCCCTGGTAATCCGGTCACACAGATATTACATCTGTCCAGGAGTCACTCTAAGTTTCTCTCTCTCTCTTTTTTATTTTTCCCCACTCACTGTTAAAGTGAAAGACCCACAAAAACAAGAGGGGAAAATGAGTAATTATAAACAATATGCTGCGAAATAGTAAACAAAATGGAAAAAAACCTCAAATAGTTTATTCTAATTTCTCTTTTCAGGTGATACCTAGAATAGGGAGGAGGTACACTCACATTTCAGACAGAGGCTTGATTTTTAAATTGACTGTCTAATTCCCTTTTGGGGTAAGATAAGTAAAATTTTAAAATATGGACTTTAGTAGATCTATAGAAAATGTAATACTCCTTTTTATTTTGTTGCATGCTTCCAACTTACTCTGTACAGTTTCCATGGTGAATGCCATTGAGGTTTGGGCATTGTTGGAGCTTTCTTTGCAATCAACGCAGAATTTTTGTTCCCACCTGCTTCCATCAGAGCCTATAAATTGAACAGAAGGTTACGATTACATTCTATGACAAACATTCTCCACTCAACTCTGGAGTTTCTTGCACCCCTTTCAAAGCCTTGAGGATGCTCTCTCCTCTGAAGGCCTCACATTTTGGTCAGCCTCTTTCCATCAAGAGGACTGCATAGGACTACTGCATGGAGCTAACTGCAGACTCTGAACCCAACTAGGTAAAAGATTACATCATCAATATTAGAAGTGTTATGTATTATAAGTATCTCACCATGGACAAACCAGGAGGCTGTGCACGCTCCGGAATCCCAGCATGTCTGTAAATATCACCCACACCAGCAGCAGTACGATTTGCCTCTAACCTGGATAGAGAAAAAAGTTCTGAACAATGAATAGGAAGCACTTTAAAATAGTGAAAAAAGAAGAACAGGAGTACTTGTGGCACCTTAGAGACTAACAAATTTATTAGAGCATAAGCTTTCGTGGACTACAGCCCACTTAGTGGGCTGTAGTCCACGAAAGCTTATGCTCTAATAAATTTGTTAGTCTCTAAGGTGCCACAAGTACTCCTGTTCTTCTTTTTGCGGATACAGACTAACACGGCTGTTACTCTGAAACTTGTCTTTAAAATAGTGAGGGAAGATTAAACAAACCCAATTTTTTCAGTCTGGAGAAGAGAAGACTGAGAGGGGACATAACAGTTTTCAAGTACATAAAAGGTTTTTACAAGGAGGAAGGAGAAAAATGTTCTTAACCTCTGAGGACAGGACAAGAAGCAATGGGCTTAAATTGCAACAAGGGCGGTTTAGTTTGGATATTAGGAAAAACTTCCTAACTGTCAGGGTGGTTAAGCACTGGAATAAATTGCCTAGGGAGGTTGTGGAATCTCCGTCATTGGGGATTTTTAAGAGCAGGTTGGACAAACAACTGAAAGGGGTGGTCTAGATAATACTTAGTCTTGCCTTGAGTGCAGGGGACTGGACTAGATGACCTCTCGAGGTCCCTTCCAGTTCTATGATTCTAGTCTATTCTAATATGCCTTACTCAAAAATTAAATTTAAATCTGTAAAGCATTCAAAATATTTGTATTGAAGAATCTTTTCTTTGCAGATCTCTGCTCAGCTTGGGCTCGCCGTACATCTAACAACTGGTCTGAGGCCAGCTGAGAGAATTAAAATGTGGATTCTTACAAACTGGTGATGAGAAGAGGAACAACCACAGCATAATGGGTTTTGCAAGCATACAGGCAGGAGTGGAAGCTGTATAAAGAGGCCCCAAACATTATTTTGTACAAGGCCAGCACTGTTTCGCCCCTTCCTCCCCCACCAATACCAATGGTGACTTAATAATCTGACACCAGGAGGCACTACTGTAATAAACATTAGCCATTATCTCCTAAGTCCCAGTTTCAGAGATTTCATTCCATGCCAGAGAACAAGAGATCCAAAATAATTTCCCCAGCTCTAGCTATCTGGTGCTATAGTTCATAGTGCAGCCGCCAGCCAATTTTCTTATTTAGTGTCAGTAATGAAATTAAGGTAAATGATCACTTGGAATCTACTACATTAAAAAAAAAGGTTTTTTTTAAAGGGAAATGTGATGGAAAAGCAAAAAAATTGTCAGGAAGACTCAAGGCCAGTGTAGAACCTAAAACAACTTAAAAACAAAAACGTGTTCTTTCCTCTGGTACTGTGTAGGGAAAAAACTACAAACTAACAGCCGAAACTGTCATAGTGCTGTCAAACAAAGTAAACAGACTGAATTAACAGGGAAATTCCACACACCCCTCCACCCACCCTTTCTGTTGTATTAATCTCAGGTATTACTTTTGTAGGCCTGGCTAGAGCTCTAGGCAGTGTGAACCAAATGCTGTGAACTAGAGTAGGCCTGGCCTTGGCAAAATAACAACACACTAGATATTGGCTAACCAAGTAAGCACATTCCTGTCTGGAGAGGATGGTACAAGAACACCCAGAGTTCTCAAGTAGCTACATAAACACATTCTTAAGAGATGGTACAGGAACACACTGATCGCTCGTAAGATAAGGATGGGATAACAGGATAATGGAGAAGGATGTTTAATTCGGACTAGCAGATACAAGGATAAGGGTGGTAACTAACTGTGTTGGGAGTGTAATACAGAACTTGTTTGTATCAATGAACAAAAGGATAAGTCATAGGAGGGGCACCTTTGTCCAGCTTAGGCCGACAGCGGAGCAGGGCAGGCAGGGGCATAGAGGCGGCAGGGGCAGGGGGTGCACGGGCTGCAGGGCGAGTGGGGAGCAGGGGTCTCAGAAGCTGCAGGGGTGGGGGGATGCAGGGCAAGTGAGGAGCAGATGTCACAGAGGCTGCAGGGGTGGGAGGGTGCAGGGTGAGTGAGGAGCAGACGTCACAGAGGCTGCAGGGGCGGGGGGTGCAGGAGCTGCAGGCGAGTGGGGAGCAGGGGTCACAGAGGCTGCAGGGGCGCTTGGGCTGAAGGCAGAGCTGGAGGCAGAACTGGGGATAGGGGAGCCAAGGACAGAGGTGGAGCTGATCTGGGAGTGGAGAGGGAAGGAGGACAGAGCAGGGGGCGGAGTGGGATTGGAAGCGTGGTGCTCCCTCCCCGTCCCCTGGTGGGGCTGGAGCCTGCCCCAGCGTGCTCTCCCCCGGAATGTTCCTCTGCAACCCCCTGGGGGCACATCCCAGTTTGGGGACCACTGCACTAAGCACTTTAACAGCCAAGCAGCCCCTCCCCCCATAGTGTTACCATGGCAACGACATTCTAGCCTTCAGCACTTAACAACTTTTACCAACAATAGGTTAAAAAAAACAAAAAAAAAAAAACACACACTCCAGGAAGGTGTGATTGTAAGTGGAAAGTATCCCTTTAAAGATATACTAAATGTGAAGCCCAGGTCTGACTATCACATGCTTTGATTGTCGGAAGGTAGATCGAAAGTTAACAAGGATTTCTGTACAGCATATCAAGAAGTTGTTCTTATGAACAATTAAGTCCAATGAAAAATTACTAAATACCAGCAATGAAAAACAGAACTATTTTGCTTGAGATAGGGTATCCTATATTGTTATTAGCTATTGTGTGGAAGTTCAATAATGTGTGAAAACAAACAATAAAACTGGAAATAAGATTATTATTCACACTCAACAAATACTATGATTAGAGATGTACAGAACAGAGGATATATAAATGACTGTGAATCTGCATGGGAATTGGGGCCAAAAGAGAGAAAAATTACAAATCAGACCTAGAATCATGTATATTAAAAGAACAACACTACTTATGGTGCTGGATTAAAACTCATAGGTTGCAGAAAAGGAGGGCATTTTGACAGATATGTAATCAGTTACTGCAAGCAAAAAACATTAGCTCAGAGTTAAGACCAAAAAAGACTGCCTTCTACGTTAGTGTCTTCCCAACTACCATAATAATAATAAATCAATCATCTTGAGAATACTGTACTTTTCTAAAAAACCCACAAGCATCGAAAAGCTTGGCCATTCCAAGTAAAGGCTCTGCTTAGGAAAAAACAAAATATATGCAAATGCAGTTATAATCATCCACATTCTTCCTCACACTGCTAATTCAGGATTCTGTGATAACTTTACTCTTCCATCCAAACGAATTAATCTAATCACCACAAAAAATTAAATTCTTCATCTTAAAAAAACCTGTTTGGTGGAAGGCTAAGAACACTATAATCTGATTGCTATATGCGGCACAACTGGAGCAAAATTAAGATTGCTTGGGTGACTAATTTTTGCATGAGCATATTTTCTAGTGATTTGGTGTTTAATTGCAAAATGCAATCTTAATTTGTAATTTCCAAGCTAATGTTAGTATTTTTATTTATTGATTTAAAAAGAAAAGTATATAATTTTAGGGTGTTTTTGTCTGAAGAAAGGTTCTTTCATCATTAAATCCAGGTTATGTTTTTTAACTTGGTTATAGGTTATAAAAAAAAGTCTCAGAAAATAATTCAGCAGTACCTGGACTGAGAAGGAGGAAGTGCCACAGCTAAGGACTGAGCAGCTGATTCACTGGGCATTCTCTGGATCTTGGTGTCTGCTGTCAGAGCCACACCTTGTAAAAGAAAGTATACAAAAAGCACAAATTAATCTGGTCAGAGATGCATTTTTGTATATGAACTGTTACATATAACTGAATATTTTGGTAACAAAGAAATCTTTGTCATTCACTGACATGGCTGACAGATAAGAATATCACAAGGCTAAATAAAACAAGGTTATTGTTCATTTTGGTCCAAATCCTTTGCATGGTGACAACACTGTACAGGGGCACATACAGGGTTTGACTGGCAGTGGAAACGGTGTGGTTCTATTACAAGAGACAAGAAATACCTACATAGAGACAGTGTGCACACCCCTTCCTCTAAACACTGTGGAACAGAGAACCCATCATGAGTGGAGACTGTTTCTGTATAAGTTGCAGAAGAGACAGCCAGAAAACCCATGATTTTCTAAACCCACTGGCTGATACTGTAGGGGTAGTGTAGGAACTATGAAAGCATCGGCCCTCCATAAATTGCAATATTAGGGGTTGGGAGTGAGATTCTGTCTCCTTCCCTTAAGGCATACCTGTTCAAAATGCTTTTACTTTGCTTTTGCACAAGGCTAGAGAATTTGTTCCACCTCTCTTAACCAACGTTTTAAATATTGGACACTAGCATTCAGATTAAATTAATTTTTTCTATACCAAAATAACAGTTTCAATTTCTCTTACAGCATATACTTTAATAATGAAACTACACTGTTCCAATTCTATTAATAGTAAAGATGGCCCACTTTCTGAAACATTCCATTTAAACTGTAAAAATATATGGGGTATGATACCACAGACCTGTTTCAAACAAAACTCCCACTACTCAAGTCAATGTAGTTGAAGCCTCCTGTAGATACCCAAAGTAGAATATATTTTAGAGCTACTGCCTATTTTTCCACAACTTTCTTCTAATATAGCCTGTCAGAAGAGTTTCATTAACACCCAAATGAGAACATCCTTATTAGAATTTGTTTATCAATATAATTCACAGTTGAAACTAAACCTATCCAATTACTGTCTAGATCATCGGCATAAACTCTGAATTTCCTGATTTTTAAAAATAGTTTTTATATCATTTGTGTGTGAAAAGTAGATATTTTTATATAAAATTTTACTCACCAGGACCAGGTGGATATGGATGTGTACCTGTTATCAAATATTCAAGTTCTTGTCCTAAATAACAGAATATTTTTCTTAATTATTGCTTTTTGTTGTAAACACTAAAATAAAGTGATCAATTACAAAAATCATAGCATGTCAGCAACCAGCAAAAATGGCAGTCGCATCTAAGTTGTAACACTGCAGTACCTGAGTGCTCCCTATTTCCCTTTGTTTCTTTTACTCTCCACTGTGTCAGTAAGATATCTGGCATAGACCAGAAAAGCACCATTCTTTGAAATGCTGATGCTACTGCTTACTACCAACAATGACTTTGCTTTAGGAACACTCTAGTCCCCCACAAAAAACTAAAAAGAGTATATTTTCATATAGATAAGGATGCATTAGAGAAGCTCATCCAGCAAGAAAGGATTCTGTTACCCAACAAATGAATGTTCCACATGGAATGTAAGAGAATTTTAGAGAAGAGTTTATCAAGTTATTAAGCTAAGACAATGAAGTTTACATGAGATTGGAGAAGGAAAAAAAGGCAAATACAAGTTCTTTTTAACTTCTCTTTTTAAGACAGTCCTCATCATGCCAGCCTCTCTCACTACTTGTAACTCTCTCAGAAGGTAAACATCTCAATTACAGTATGAAGATGTGAGACACTCTTGAGAAAAGAATACTTGCACTTCCTGGTACAAGTGCTGGAAGGACAGAACTCTTCTTGACCTGCTGCTCACAAACAGAAAAGAATTAGTAGGGGAAGCAAAAGTGGATGGGAACCTGGAAGGTAGTGACCATGAGATGGTGAAGTTCAGGATCCTGACACAAGGAAGGAGAGCAGCAGAATATGTACCCTGGACTTCAGAAAAGCAGACTGACTCCCTCAGGGAACTGATGGGCAGGATCCCCTGGGAGAATAACATGAGGGGGAAAAGGAGTCCAGGAGAGCTGGCTGTATTTTAAAGAATCCTTATTGAGGCTGCAGGAGGAAACCATCCCAATGTGTAGAAATAATGGTAAATATGGCAGGCGACCAGCTTGGCTTAACAGTGAAATCCTTGCTGATCTTAAACACAAAAAAGAAGCTTACAAGAAGTGGAAGATTGGACAAATGACCAGGGAGGAGTATAAAAATACTGCTCAGGCATGCAGGAGTGAAATCAGGAAGGCCAAATCACACTTGGAGTTGCAGCTAGCAAGAGATGTTAAGAACAACAAGAAGGGTTTCTTCAGGTATGTTAGCAACAAGAAGAAGATCAAGGAAAGTGTGGGCCCCTTACTGAACGAGGGATGCAATCTAGTGACAGAGGATGTGGAAAAAACTAATGTACTCTATGCTTTTTTTTGCCACTGTATTCACGAACAAGGTCAGCTCCCAGACTATGGCACTGGGCAGCACTGCCTGGGGAGGAGGTGACCAGCCCTCTGTGGAGAAAGAAGTAGTCTGGGACTATTTAGAAAAGCTGGACAAGCACAAGTCCATGGTGCTGGATGCACTGCATCAGAGGGTGCTAAAGGAGTTGGCGGATGTGATTGCAGAGCCATTGGCTATTATCTTTGAAAACTGGTGGTGATTGGGGGAGGTCCCGGATGACTGGAAAAAGGCTAACGTAGTGCCCACCTTTAAAAAGGGGAAGGAGGAGGATCCTGGGAACACAGCTAGTCAGCCTCACCTCAGTCCCTGGAAAAAATCATGGAGCAGGTCCTCAAGGAATCAATTCTGAAGCACTTAGAGGAGAGGAAAGTGATCAGGAACAGTCAGCATTGATTCACCAAGGGCAAGTCATGCCTGACTAACCTAATTGCCTTCTATAACAAGATAACTAGCTCTGTGGATGAGGGGAAAGCAGTGGACGTGTTATTCCTTCAGCAAAGCTTCTGATATGGTCTCCCACAGTATTCTTGACAGCAAGTTAAAGGAGTATGGGCTGGATGGATGGACTATAAGGTGGATAGAAAGCTGGCTAGATCATCAGGCTCAACGGGTAGTGATCAATGGCTCCATGTCTAGTTAGCAGCCGGTATCAAGCGGAGTGCCCCAAGGGTCGGTTCTGGGGCTGGTTTTGTTCAATATCTTCATTAATGATCTGGAGGATGGCGTGGACTGCACCCTCAGCAAGTTTTCAGGTGACACTAAACTGGGAGGAGTGGTAGATACGTTGGAGAGTAGGGATAGGATACAGAGGGACCTAGACAAATTAGAGGATTGGGCCAAAAGAAATCTGATGAGGTTCAACAAGGACAAGTGCAGAGTCCTGCACTTAGGACGGAAGAATCCCATGCACTGCTACAGACTAGGGACCGAATGGCTAGGCAGCAGTTCTGCAGAATAGGACCTAGAGGTTACAGCGGACAAGAAGCTAGATACGAGTCAACAGTGTGCCCTTGTTGCCAAGAAGGCTAATGGCATTTTGGGCTGTATAAGTAGGGGCATTGCCAGCAGATTGAGGGACGTGATCATTCCCCTCTATTCGACATTGGTGAGGCCTCATCTGGAGTACTGTGTCCAGTTTTGGGCCCCACACTACAAGAAGGATGTGGAAAAATTGGAAAGAGTCCAGCGGAGGGCAACAAAATTGATTAGGGGGCTGGAGCACATGACTTATGAGAAGAGACTGAGGGGAACTGGGATTGTTTAGTCTGCAGAAGAGAAGAATGAGGTGGGATTTGATAGCTGCTTTTAACTAGCTGAAAGGGGGTTCCAAAGAGGATGGATCTAGACTGTTCTCAGTGGTACCAGATTACAGAACAAGGAGTAATGGTCTCAAGTTGCAGTGGGGGAGGTTTAGGTTGAATATTAGGAAAAACTTTTTCACTAGGAGGGTGGTGAAGCACTGGAATGGGTTACCTAGGGAGGTGGTGGAATCTCCTTCCTTAGAGGTTTTTAAGGTCAGGCTTGACAAAGCCCTGGCTGGGATGATTTAGTTGGGGATTGGTCCTGCTTTGAGCAGGGGGTTGGACTAGATGACCTCCTGAGGTCCCTTCCAACCTTGATATTCTAGGATTCTATGAACATATCACAGTAGAAGGGATTGACCAGAAGTTAAAAAATCTCAAGGTACATGTCATTTGCCACTAGAAGAGTTTTAATTGAAAGGGAAAAGGGATTCCTCCTTCCGTGAATAATTCATACTTAAATATAGGGTATTTTTAATACCTACATGTTTAAAGACATTTGAAAAAGTTCTATATAACTCTTAGCCAACACTTCACACATTCTTTACCACCACCATTAGTGGCAAACTAGAAGAACACAATGTCTTGTTCCTTCTTTGCCACCTACATGAAATAACCATTATGTTTTTGAGCCTTATTATTTGTATAACATTGTACCACATAATATGTTCTGATAAACACCTTCCCTGTTCCGAACAGTTTACGTTGTATGGGCATATGCCAGAATACAAGACAATGAAAAATAGATGTTTTCCTTACAAATATTTCCCTTAGGCTATATCATAGTGATCTTGAAATTTAATTTCAGTTAACAAATAATGGCACACTAACCTTGATTTGCAGGATACTGTTTATGTCCATAGAGATCCCCTGGATTTGGAGAATCCTTCTCTCTAAAATTTTCCTTCAGAATAGGCATGTGCAGCACAGAACCATAATCTGTGCGAAGCTTGATTGACATCTTTAATTTGTGGCTGTTTACGAAAATATATATTAAATCTTGATCTTCTAATACATTATTCATTTTAAAATGTTTATATTTAAAATATTTGTAAATATTAGCTATGCTAATATTTTCCTTTCACTATCACCAGATAGCAGTTTTGTCCAAGAGTCTGAACATACACTATCAGACTTGTATGACAATTAAAGCTAGTCAGAAATTTTCCAATGAAACTCCTTTGTCAAGTCTGAAATGTCTTACAGAAGAGAACCAGATTCGACTACCTTTTGCAGAATCATAGGCAGGATTCTTACGGAAACCTGCCTGGTTCCCCACCAACTCACCTGGCAGCTGCTGGGGACCCTGAGCTTCCACGGTCTGAAGCTCCATGGCAGTTGCACCATGCAGGCTGCCCCAGAGCCGGCGATCCCAGGCTTCCAGGGTCCACAACTCCATGGCAGCCCCACCATGCCAAAGGCTGTCGAAGTCCTTGTCACAGAGCTGAGAGCTGCACAGCCCTATAAGCTCCAGACCTAGCCAGGATGGCTCTCAGAACATAGGCTCCTGGCTCCACAGCAGGGAACCTGTAAGCCCTGGGAGCTTCAGCTTGAGCCAGGATTTCCAGGCTCCCTGCTATGGAGCTGGGAGCCTGGAGGTCCTGGTACTGGCTTCCACACACTGTGGATCTGGGGAGCCCCACCATGAAGACAGCCCTGGGACCAGGAATCCCAGGGCTTCCAGACTCTCAGGCTAGGAGTCTGGAAGCCCTGAGATCACTGGCCCCAGAGCACTGTTCACAGTGAGCAGCCCCAGAGCTGCAGACCCTGGGAGCCCCAGCAGCTGCTGACAGAAAATGACATTTTTGTCAGTTTCAGCACAACTAAATGTCAAATTCAAACAGCAGCTGCCTGTCCCCAGAATCATATTTTGTTTTAGAAACACCATATGTAGGTGTTTCCAAAACTAATTTTTAGAGGAATTTTCAGTTTATAATGAAATCTGAATTGGACCAAATTCAAAAATTTTTAAATGAAACCAAATTTGAAGTGAACTGGAAATCCTGAGTTTCAGCCAGTGCTAGAAACAGTTGCAAAGGAGTGCCTGCCTCACGTTAACTAATATTTTATGATAATAAATAATAGACATACCAATATTTTATGATAGCTGTTCTTACCTTACATCGTCTAATGGTATAGGCTTTGCATTATCAGCCACAAACATATCATGGGTTCTCTTCAAGGATCTGAACACTAATGTGTGCACAGAGTGTTTCTGCACTTCCTGCAGAGAAGATACATTTAATTATACACATGGCAATAATTTAATAAAAAACCTGAAAATGGCAATGAAAATTAAAGTAGTGATTCTTGCCTTCTGTATGTAAGAAATGGACTTTAGCAAACTAAAGTACACAGTTGTGCTTGAGTGCTAAAAACTATAATTTGATGTGAGAGAGAGTTTCACCTCCCTCATCTCCAAACTTAAATCAATACTTAACTACTTCCCCCTTTCATGGGATACTGTGATGATCAAAAATAGCAGGCCAAAACTTGGATCAAAATTCTGTGTTTCCAACTATAGGCACATGTGAATTTAATGAAGAGAAACAAAAAAGCTTTTCACTCATGCTTGCCAGCTCCATTTTTATAAGTTGCCAATAAAGCAAATGAGTCAGAGTGCAGGACTCCCTATAAATTTGATTTTATTGCCTAAATAAACAAGCAAAAGATTTATAAAGTGCCATGTACATTATGTCACCTTTGTGTATGCCTCTGATCAGAAAACTGTACAGTAGTGTTATTCTGGGCTCAAAATCAGTAGCACTTGTTTTCATTTAATTAATCAAATTGTTTTGTTTTTAAAAGAAAAGGTCCAGAACACCATTGAGCTGTCAACAAGAACTCATAGGCAGATTAACGAAACTTTAATGGTAATTCTAATATCAAATGTTAGTTTTTCTACCACAACTGTATTAGCATTTTCTCTTTCCCGAAGACCCAGGAAGAGGGCCATGAGACTTAGACAGGCATCAAGTTTCAAAAACATTAGCAATGTCTGAGTGACTTGCTTAGTGCCATGTTTTCACCCCTCAGCTCACAGGGAGCTCTACACTATATCTCTCTTTCATAAACACTTTAGAAATACGTGTTTTATAAGTGCTATGTAAACAACTGGCAACTAAAGCATATACACCTCTACCCCGATATAACACGGTCCTAAAAAGCCAAAAAATCTCACCGTGTTATAGGTGAGACCGCATTATATCGGGGTAGGGAGAGGAACCGCTCCCTGCCCCAGCTCACCTCCACTCTGCCTCTGCCTCCTCCCTGAGCTCACTGCCACTGCTCCACTTCTCCCTCCCTCCCTTCCAGGCTTGCAGCGCCAATCAGCTGTTTGGCCTGGCAAGTCTGGAAGAGGGGGGAGAAGCAGAGTGCTGGCAGCGCGCTCAGGGGAGGAGGCAGAGATGAGCTGGAGTGGGGAGCAGTTCCTCAGCGACCCCCCCCCCGTTACTTGCAGCAGCCCTCTCTGGGGCCCCCCCACCCCAGCTCACCTCCGTTCTTCCTCCGCCCATGAGTGTGCCACAGCTCTGGTTCTCCTCCCTCCCAGGCTTGCCGCACCAAAACAGCTGATTGGCACAGCAAGCCTGGGAGGGAGGAGAAGCAGAGCTGCAGCGTGCTTGTTGGAGGAGGCGGAGCGGAGGTGAGCTGGCGGGGTGGGGTGCAGCAAGTAGCTGGCGGGCACAGAGGAACCGCTTGCGGTAACATGAATTTGGATAGAATGAGGTAAAGCAGCCCCGTCCCCCAGAGCACTGCTTTACAGCATTATATCCGAATTCGCGTTATATTGGACCTCATTATATCAGGGTAGAGGTGTATTACTTTCTTTTACTGCTGGAAATTGAATCCAAACTAAAAACAGAAACAAGAATTAAAACAGATGTTAGAGTAACTATGGAACATGGACCGAGAGTCAGGAAACTATAGTACTATTCCTAGTTCACCCGCTGACCGGATGGTTAGCTTGGGACAAATTACAATCTTTCTCATGTGCCCCTCGTGTAAAATGGGGACTGACAGTACTCTTCACCTTGAATAATGGGCTCAGTTCTCATCCCCTAACCTCAAAAAAAATAGAGGTAGGAGCCCAGAGATGGATGGACAGAATTGATTAAAAGCACGTAGAGATTGCAAAGTCTAGGATCGTTTAGTTTAGAAGCACAATATACTGACAAAAAATATTATAGATCGGTAAAGTAAGAAAAATGCTGCTTGAGAATTTATTAGAGTGTGATTTAAGGACATTAATTCCTATATTTTGACATGTGATGTTGACAATTGGTGTTTTAACTATTATCATCCTTTAATTTTTTGTATCAACATCTACTGTCATTAAATAGCAACAGAGGGTCCTGTGGCACCTTTGAGACTAACAGAAGTATTGGGAGCATAAGCTTTCGTGGGTAAGAACCTCACTTCTTCAGATGCAAGAATGGAAATCTCCAGAGGCAGGTATAAATCAGTATGGAGATAACGAGGTTAGTGCAATCAGGGAGGGTGAGGTGCTCTGCTAGCAGTTGAGGTGTGAACACCAAGGGAGGAGAAACTGCTTCTGTAGTTGGATAGCCATTCACAGTCTTTGTTTAATCCTGATCTGATGGTGTCAAATTTGCAAATGAACTGGAGCTCAGCAGTTTCTCTTTGGAGTCTGGTCCTGAAGTTTTTTTGCTGTAAGATGGCTACCTTTACATCTGCTATTGTGTGGCATGGGAGGTTGAAGTGTTCTCCTACAGGTTTTTGTATATTGCCATTCCTGATATCTGACTTGTGTCCATTTATCCTCTTGTGTAGTGACTGTCCAGTTTGGCCAATGTACATAGCAGAGGGGCATTGCTGGCATATGATGGCATATATAACATTGGTGGACGTGCAGGTGAATGAGCCGGTGATGTTGTAGCTGATCTGGTTAGGTCCTGTGATGGTGTTGCTGGTGTAGATATGTGGGCAGAGTTGGCATCGAGGTTTGTTGCATGGGTTGGTTCCTGAGTTAGAGTTGTTATGGTGCGGTGCGTGGTTGCTGGTGAGAATATGAAACCATGCACCTAACTCACCCAGCAATATCGTCAATTTATCCAGCTACACACTCAACCCAGCAGAAGAGTCTGTCCTATCTCGGGGACTCTCCTTTTGCCCCAGCACCCCCACGAACATGATACAGTTCTGCGGTGATCTGGAAGCCTACTTTCGCCGCCTCCGACTCAAAGAATACTTTCAAGATAACACTGAACAGCGCACTGATACACAGATACCCTCCCACCAACAACACAGGAAGAAGAACTCCACATGGACTCCTCCTGAGGGTCGAAATGACAGTCTGGACCTATACATAGAATGCTTCCGCCGACGTGCACAGGCAGAAATTGTGGAAAAACAACATCGCTTGCCTCATAACCTAAGTCGTGCAGAACGCAATGCCATCCACAGCCTCAGAAACCACCCTGACATTATCATCAAAGAGGCTGATAAAGGAGCTGCTGTTGTCATCATGAACAGGTCTGACTACCAGAAGGGGGCTGCCAGACAACTCTCCAATACCAAATTCTACAGGCCACTTTCCTCAGATCCCACTGAGGAATACACTAAGAAACTGCACCATCTACTCAGGACACTCCCTACACTAACACAGGAACAAATCAACATACCCTTAGAGCCCCAACCGGGGTTATTCTATCTACTACCTAAGATCCACAAACCTGGAAATCCTGGACGCCCCATCATCTCGGGCATTGGCACTCTCACTGAAGGACTGTCTGGATATGTGGACTCCCTACTCAGACCCTACGCCACCAGCACTCCCAGCTATCTCCATGACACCACAGATTTCCTGAGAAAACTACAATGCATTGGTGACCTCCCAGAAAACACCATCCTAGCCACCATGGATGTAGAGGCTCTCTACACAAACATCCCACACACAGATGGAATACAAGCTGTCAGGAACAGTATCCCTGATGATGACACAGCACAACTAATTGCTGAGTTCTGTGACTTTATCCTCACGCACAATTATTTCAAATTTGGTGACAATATATACCTCCAGACCAGTGGCACCGCTATGGGCACCCGCATGGCCCCACAATATGCCAACATTTTTATGGCTGGCCCGGAACAACGCTTCCTCGGCTCTCGTCCACTTCTCAACCTACGCTATATTGATGACATCATCATCTGGACCCATGGGAAGGAGACCCTGGAAGAATTCCACCATGATTTCAACAGCTTCCACCCCACCATCAACCTCAGCCTGGACCAATCAACACGGGAGGTCCACTTCCTAGACACCACCGTACAAATAAGCGATGGCCACATTACCACCACCCTATACCGAAAACCCACCGACCGCTACGCCTACCTTCATGCCTCCAGCTTCCACCCTGGTCACACCACACGATCCATCGTCTACACCCAAGCACGGAGGTACAACCGCATCTGCTCCAACCCCTCAGACAGAGACCAACACCTACAAGATCTTCACCAAGCATTCTCAAAACTACGATACCCACAGAAGGAAATAAAGAAACAAATCAACAGAGCCAGACGTGTACCCAGAAGACTCCTGCTACAAGACAGGCCCAGAAGAGAAACCAACAGAACTCCACTGGCCATCACCTACAGTCCTCAGCTTAAACCGCTCCAACGCATCATCAGTGATCTACAACCCATCCTGGACAATGATCCCTCACTTTCACAGACCTTGGGAGGCAGGCCAGTCCTCGCCCACAGACAACCTGCCAACCTTAAGCATATTCTCACCAGCAACCACGCACCGCACCATAACAACTCTAACTCAGGAACCAACCCATGCAACAAACCTCGATGCCAACTCTGCCCACATATCTACACCAGCAACACCATCACAGGACCTAACCAGATCAGCTACAACATCACCGGCTCATTCACCTGCACGTCCACCAATGTTATATATGCCATCATATGCCAGCAATGCCCCTCTGCTATGTACATTGGCCAAACTGGACAGTCACTACACAAGAGGATAAATAGACACAAGTTAGATATCAGGAATGGCAATATACAAAAACCTGTAGAAGAACACTTCAACCTACCTGGCCACACAATAGCAGATGTAAAGGTAGCCATCTTACAGCAAAAAAACTTCAGGACCAGACTCCAAAGAGAAACTGCTGAGCTCCAGTTCATTTGCAAATTTGACACCATCAGATCAGGATTAAACAAAGACTGTGAATGGCTATCCAACTACAGAAGCACTGTCTCCTCCCTTGGTGTTCACACCTCAACTGCTAGCAGAGCACTTCACCCTCCCTGATTGAGCTAACCTCGTTATCTCCATACTGATTTATACCTGCCTCTGGAGATTTCCATTACTTGCATCTGAAGAAGTGAGGTTCTTACCCACGAAAGCTTATGCTCCCAATACTTCTGTTAGTCTCAAAGGTGCCACAGGATCCTCTGTTGCTTTTTACAGATTCAGACTAACACGGCTACCCCTCTGATACTTGTCATTAAATAATTATTGTCCGACTCTCCACCCACAATTTCCTGGGACTGTGAAAATGCAAATGAATAAAAATAGAAATGAAATACAAAGGAAAATGGAGATTATCTGTCAATGATAAAACAAAAATCTAATTCTGACAAGCCTAAACATAACTCTACAACACGATTAACTAGGTAATCTGCTGGTCTGATCCAGTACTGCAATTCCTATGTTTGATGATAATGATACTTGCTTTTGTAAAGTACTTAACTACTTGTCAAACCCACTGATAATGTCAACAGAGGCCAACGACCAGAGAGACCAGCAGAGTCGTTGTCGGGTTTAAGGCTGACAGGGCGGCACGGGGGTGCTCGCACTGCTGCCAAGGGACAGGGGCGGCGACACCTTCCTCGAGAACGGGAACGTTTTCTGCTGAAACTCGCCAGCGACCTCCGAGGCACCTTCGCTTCGTGCAGACGCTGCCCTGGGGAGAGGGACAACCCTCCCCCGACCGGGACTCAACACACTCACCCCCTCGCTCGTTACCGTACACACCACATGGGCGACCGGCAGCTGCCCCAGAGCCCGGTTCACCCGGGGCCGCCACTGCTGCGCGAGGCTGGTGGCGGGCGGGTTCGGTCCCACGGGGGATGCCGGGCCCCAGCCCCGCCCCCACGCCTGGGCCTGCGGCTCGGCTCAGCTCATCCCCCCGGGGCACAAACCCCACCACGGGGCATACCGGAAACGGGCCGAGGGGGCTAATCGCAGCCTCAGGGGCAGTGGGAGGCCGGAATCCCCCGCCCGGTTCTCCAGGCCGGGCGCTCCTCGCTTCGGCAGCGGCAAACCCCTCAGCCGGGGCTGGGGGTTCGGGGGCGGGGCGGGGGGAGGCCGCTCTCTCACCTCCACCATGGTGCCCGCTGCGCCCAGCAAGAGACTGACCGCACACACCCCCCGACCGTTCCGCTATGGAGACACTTCCGGCGCCTGCCCGGCTGACCCGGAAGTGACGCGCTGACACAGGCGCATGCGCCATCGATCAAGAAATGGTAGGGCTGAGGGGGCGGGGCTCTTGCCCGGCGGGGCGTTGCTTGGGGAGCTGCGGATTCGATTCCTTCCCCCCTACGCCCCCCCGCGTGGTGCCCGGAGCAGGGGGTCAGGATCCGTTTGTGACGCTGCTACACCTGGAGCGGTGGACACGGCGAGGGGCATTGGGCGCTGCGAATGGATGAAGTGTTTTTAGCCCACAACAAGCCACACACGCAGCTAGGGGGCGTGGTTTAGGGCCCCTGATTTCAGGTGAACCTGGCCTGTCAATCACTGTCAGCGCCCCTTGCGGCGACACAGCGCTCGCCGCACGTGCTGGGGGCGAGCCCGCTGCGGACTTCGGAGCGAGCAGTGGCGGCGAAGCCTGTGGATAGGACGGTAGAGCTTCCAGGAGAGCCCGCTGCCGTTCCACACCCCAGAGCTACTGGACCCGCTCCCTCGGGCGAGCGAACTTCCCCTGCTAGCCGGGCTGGACAGGGCTCGTTTGAACGTAACGAAGCTCTAGCCAGTTGAAATGCGCACCCAGAGCCTGTATTAGAAGATCTTGAGAGGAGCGATGCTTTGCAAACGTGTTGACGGTTTTTACAGTCTACTCCAAAACAGGTTGAGAAGCAGCTTTAATTTAATAATGGATCAAAGCTTGACCCTTACTACTCCAGCTCCACTTGCCACACTTAGAGACTAGCCTGAACATTTCAGCCAGATGGTAAAAAAAAGTGTAATAAACAACTGAAAAAAGCTGTTTAGAAGATACACTCTTAGGCAGCTTTAATTTAACTGTCGCTGCTGCAACATGTTTTAGCCAGGCTACATTGTGTCATTTCCACTCAGTCTTCGGGGATTACGTGATAAATATATATAACCATGTGGCGGCACAGATGTTTTTGTATAAACAATTGTTGTATGGAGCAATTAACCATCAGAACATAGCAACTGCAATTACAGATACTGAACAGAAGAGTGCAACAGTTAGCTTTCTAAAAGATACAGGGTATTTCACTGAGCAGCTGTAGTAAAGATCAGAATGCTGAAAGGCATGTTAACAATTCCAAAATGAGAAATGTCTCTGGAGTATTGGTTTCTGAATTTAGGTTTGATTTTATAAAACCTCATCCAACTTTCTAATTTTATTGTAGAATGCAGAGAAATATTTTAGGAGAGGTTTTTCTAATTCATAGGATTTGTAATATATTAAACTTTATGTATGAAACAAGCCAGAGTAATGTGGACAAGGGAGAAGTGTTTTTAATCCCAGGATCACAATAAGAAATTTGCAAAGGAAAACTGCATTGTTATGTGATACTTAGTGTTATTAGGTGTAATGAATATAGTATCAGGAAGTAGCCGTGTTAGTCTATATCCACAAAAACAACAAGGAGTGGCACCTTAAAGACTAACAGATTTATTTGAGCATAAGCTTTCATGGGTAAAAACCTCACTTCTCATCTCCATGCATCTGAAGAAGTGAGGTTTTTTACCCACAAAAGCTTATGCCCAAATAAATCTGTTAGTCTTTAAAATGCCACCGGACTCCTTGTTCTAATAACACTAAATATTTTTTTTTAAAGGAAGCCTTTATTTGAACTCATAGAGTATTTGTTTTTCCCCAAAGACTTCGTATAAACCACACAAAAGATGTCAGCTATGGCCATATATGGGGGGAAAAGATTGTCCTGTTAATGTCCATGTATTACTATTATTATTCATTCATATAGCACTATAGTCATGCTTGACACTTTACAAGTAAATAAAAAGACAAGCCCCCTACTCTGAGGAATTTACAGTCTCAGTTGATTTGCCAAAATCCTCAGGAATTGAAATTCCTGCTATAAGAAGGTTCCTCTGCATGGTGGCACTCCAGGGAAAATATGTATCTATTGACCATGTATGGGCTTTGGAGACCAGAGTGGCTGAACTGGAGGAGCTGAGGAAGACAGAGAGGTACATAGATGAGACTTTCCAGCAAACATAGAACAGTCCCACCCCCGGTCTGACAGCCTCTGTGCTGTTGAGGAGGATGAAGGAGAAGGAGAGGAGAGCATCTAACGAGCAGAGGGAAACAATCCCATAATTGGGACCCTTCTTCCAGATGATGTTGTGGTATCCTCTCACACTGAGGATACCTCTCCGGGGGAGGGAACTCCATCTATTAGAAAGAGACAGGTATTAGTAATGGACAATTTGATCATTAGAAACAGATAACTGGCTTTGCGATGACCGGGAGAACCCCATGGTGACTTGCCTGCCTGGTGCGAAGGTTGCGGATCTCTCGAGACTTATGTGTAGGGCTGGGGAGGAGCTGGTGGTCATGGTACATGTAGGTACCAATGACATAGGGAAGATAGGAAAGAGGTCCTGGAGGCCAAATTTAGGCTGCTAGGTAAGAGATTGAAGTCCAGGACCTCCATGGTAGCATTCTCTGAGATGCTCCCAGTTCCATGTACAGGGCCAGTTAGACAGGCAGAACTGCAGAGTCTCAACGTGTGGATGAGATGATGGGGTAGGGAGGAGGGGTTTAGATTTATTAGGAAGTGGGAAAACTTTTGGAAAAGGAGGAGCCTATTCAGGAAGGATGGGCTCCACCTAAACCAAAATGGAACCAGATTGCTGGCACTTAACATTAAAAAGGTCGTAGAGCAATTTTTAAACTAAGGGCTGGGGGAAAGCTGACAGGAGTGGAGGAGCACACAGTTCGGACATCCCTTAGGGGAGGGAATAGAGAATCTCTATCTCCTAGTGAGGACGAGAGGATGGAAAATGATAACATACAGGCCGGGTCTAATCAGAAACAGTCAAATAAAATAGAGTCCCATTCAATTACATTGTATAATGGCAGACAGCTAAAAGGAGACATGTTTTTAAAATACTTATATACCAATGCTAGAAGTCTAAATAATAAAATGGGTGAACTAGAGTGCCTTGTATTTAAATGAGGATATTGATATAATAGGCATCACAGAAACTTGGTGGAATAAGGATAATCAATACCAGGGTACAAAATATATTGGAAGGACAGAACAGGTCGTGCTGGTGCAGGAGTGGCATTGTACGTGAAAGAAAGCATAGAATCAAATGAAGTAAAAATTGTAAATGAATCAAACTGTACCATAGAATCTCTCTGGATAGAAATTCCATGCTCTAATAATAAGAGTATAGCAGTAGGGATATATTAACAATACATGGAGATATACCTATCTCATAGAGCTAGAAAGAACCTTGAAAGGTCATTGAGTCCAGTCCCCTACCTTCACTAGTAGGACCAATTTTTTGCCCCAGATCCCTAAATGCCTCCCCCCAAGGATTAAACTCACAACCCTGGGTTTAGCAGGCCACTGCTTAAACCACTGAGCTATCCATCCCCCTCCCATTACCTGACCAGCATGGTGATAGTCACTGTGAAATGCTCAGAGAGATTAGAGAGTCTATTAAAATAAAAAAACTCAATAATAATAATGGGGGATTTCAGTTATCCCCATATAAACTGGTACAGGTCATCTCAGGACGGGATACAGAGATAAAGTTTCTTGAGACATTCAATGACTGCTTCTTGGAGCAGCTGGTCCTGGAATGCATCAGAGGAGAGGCAATTCTTGATTTAGTCCTAAATGGAGCACAGGATCTGGTCCAAGAGGTGAATATAGCTGGACTGCTTGGTAATAGTGACCATAATATAATTAAATTTAATATCCCCGTGGCAAGAAAAACACCACAGAGGCCCAACACTGTAGCATTTAATTTCAGAGAGGGGAACCACACAAAAATGAGGCGGTTAATTAAACAGAAATTAAAGGGTACAGTTCCAAAAGTGAAATCTCTGCAAGCTGCGTGGAAACTTTTTAAAGACACCATAATAGAGGCTCAACTTAAATGTATACCCCAAATTAAAAAACATAGTCAGAGAACCAAAAAAGAGTCACCGTGGTTAAACAACAAAGTAAAAGAAGCAGAGAGAGACAAAAAGGCATCCTTTAAAAAGTGGAAGTTAAATCCTAGTGAGGAAAATAGAAAGGATCATAAACACTGGCAAATTAAGTGTAAAAATACAATTAGGAAGGCCAAAAAAGAATTTGAGGAACACTTAGCCAAAGTCTCAAAAAGTAATAGCAATTTTTTTTTAAGTACATCAGAAGCAGGAAGCCTGCTAAACAACCAGTGGGGCCACTGGACGATTGAGGTGCTAAAGGAACACTCAAGGAGGATAAGGCCATTGCAGAGAAACGAAATAAATTCTTTGCATCAGTCTTCACAGCTGAGGATGTGAGGGAGATTCCCAAACTTGAGCCATTCTTTTTAGATGACAGATCTGAGGAATTGTCCCAGATTGAGGTATCATTAGAGGAGGTTTTGGAATAAATTGATAAATTAAACAGCGATAAGTCACCAGGACCAGATGGTATTCATCCAAGAGTTCTGAAGAAACTCAAATGTGAAATTGCAGAACTACTAACTGTAGTCTGTAACCTATCATTTAAATCAGCTTCTGTACCAGATGACTGGAGGATAGCTAATGTGACTCCAATTTTTAAAAAGGGCTCCAGAGGTGATCCCGGCAATTACAGGCCTGTAAACCTGACTTCAGTACCGGGCAAACTGGTTGAAACTATAATAAAGAATAATATTGTCAGACATATAGATGGACATAATTTGTTGAGGAAGAGTCAACATGGTTTTAGTAAAGAGAAATCATGCCTCACCAATCTATAGGAATTCTTTGAGGGGGTCAACAAGCATGTGGACCAAGGGGATCCAGTGGATATAGTGTACTTAGATTTTCAGAAAGCCTTTGACAAGGTCCCTCACCAAAGGCTCTTACGCAAAGTAAGCTGCCACGGGATAAAAGGGAAGGTGCTCTCATGGATTAGTAACTAGTTAAAAGATAGGAAACAAAGGCTAGAAATAAATGGTCAGTTTTCAGAATGGAGGAAGGTAAATAGTGGTGTCCCCCAGGGGTCTGTTCTATTCAACATATTTGTTAATGATCTGGAAAAGGGAGTAAACAGGTGGCAAAATTTGCAGATGATACAAAATTACTAAAGATAGTTAAGACCCAGGCAGACTGTGAAGATCTACAAAGGGGTCTCTCAAAAACTGAGTGACTGGGCAACAAAATGGCCGATGAAATTTAGTGTTGATAAATGCAAAGTAATGCACATTGGAAAGCATAATACCAACTAAACATATAAAATGATGGGGTCTAAATTAGCTGTTACCACTCAAGCAAGAGATCTTGGAGTCATTGTGGATAGTTCTGTGAAAACATCCACTGAATGTGCAGCGGCAGTCAAAAAACCAAACAGAATGCTGGGAATAATTAAGAAAGAGATAGATAATAGAACAGAAAATATCATGTTGCCTCTATATAAATCCATGGTACACCCACATCTTGAATACTGTGTGCAGATGTGGTTGCCCCATCTCAAAAAAGATATATTGGAATTGGAAAAGGTTCAGAAAAAGGCAACAAAAATGTTTAGGGGTATGGAATGGCTTCCATATGAGGAGAGATTAATAAGACTGGGACTTTCCAGCTTGGAAACGAGACGGCTAAGGGGAGAAATGATAGAGGTCTATAAAATCATGACTGGTATAGAGAAAATAGATAAGGAAGTGTTTACTACTTCTCATAACACGAGAACTAGGGGTCACCAAATGAAATTAATTGGCAGCAGGTTTAAAACAAATAAAATAATGTATTTCTTCACACAACACACAGTCAACCTTTGGAACTCCTTGCCAGAGGATGTTGTGAAGGCCAAGACCATAACAGGGTTCAAAAAAGAACTAGATAAATTCATGGAGGATAGGTCCATCAATGGCTATTAGCCAGTATGGGCAGAAATGGTGTCCCTAGCCTCTGTTTGCCAGAACCTGGGAATAAGTGACAGGGGATGGATCATTTGATGATTACTTGTTCTGTTCATTCCCTCTAGGGCACCTGGCACTGTCCACTGTTGGAAGACAGGATACTGGGCTAGATGGATCTTTGGTCTGACCCAGTAGGGCCATTCTTATGTTCTTATGACCCATGAAGAAGTACAGTGCAAACATTGTGACAAAGGTGCATATTTCCGAAAGGTCAAAGCTTGTCCCTGTAGCTTTAAAAGACCAAAGGCCAAGTTCACATCTCTGGTAATTTCATTTGTTCCGGCAAATTTATACTAAGGATGAATTAGGTCCCAGATCTTAATTAAAAAAAAAAAAATCAGTTCCGCGGTAATTATTATAGGCCAGTGTCTTGACTATAATATGCAGGAATCTGTTTTATTTTTTGCGAACCACTTACAACTGGAATTTTGGAAATTTTAATCAAAGGAGAAATGTTTGTTAATCATTATTTAGAGCCAGTTATAATCATTTGCACACATTTTGTAGTGCTGTTTGCAAGACTGATGTAAACAGTTAAGAGTGTCTCACAAATTTATCCTTAAGAACGTGCTTGCTCCCAAGGTAAGGTGACAACATTATGTTTAGTTTGAGTATCATTTACAAGAAACCTTTGGAACTTTGGAAATATTTGCTACTGGTAAGAACAACAATTTGAGGGGATGAGAGATTAGTATCTGCCCACACTATTGTTTTCATAGTCAATATATTCTTACAACACTATTTGTTTAAAAAAGACATTTCTAAATCAGTTGCTAAGCAACAGTGGTCTTTTTTTCAAATTTAATTCTGTAAATATTATGACTTATCTGTGGCCTAAGAAAGTCCTGTTGCCTCCCACATCTAGTCTTATGCCAAGGACAGATTTATTTTTGATATGAGAGTCACTAATTCAATGCCCTTGACTTGTCTGACTTCGTGGGCTGGTTTAAAGGGCATTGTACCATTGATCAGGCAAGTCAACAGAACAACTATTGCAGCTACTGAAGGAAGTATCCATTCATTTTTTAAACTCTAATGGTAAATATCCTTTTTGTGTCATATATGACATAGTGGAAGTAGAGATCCTGATACACCATGGAGTTTACTATTTTGTCATCGCATGGCAAACTTGCGACAATACCATTACACCTGTAATTCAGGAGAAGTTTCTATCCTTTGAAGTCATGAAGAATAAGGAGGGGGAGACATGAAAAATAAAGTGTTAACAAACTTTTCCTTGTTGGGGGCTCTGAAAAAGTTGGTTTTTGAGTATTACTAGTAACTATAGTGTGGTCCTCATTGTACTGTAGCGTATGCAATTTGAAACTACAAAATATCATGTACATTGTCAAAAATTGTTAATTTGTTGTGCTTTCCTGGTAAATCCCTAGAAAAACACAACAAATATATCATGATATGCTATATTTTGACAACTGTACAAGGGAAGCCAGACAGGCCAATTGAACATACTAGAGTGGGATAGGTCAAAGATTGAATTCAACCAGGAAGAGCAATGAAGCCACATGGGGAAGTTTTCTGTGGCTTTCACACCAATGCCCTATCCAGGAGAGGATCAGAAGGACTGGATCTTGTTCTCAAAACTGCATGTTTCTTGATCTGTGGGAATGAATTAAATTTTATTTAATATTTATAAAAAGCACATTATAAGTACCAAGTATTTAAGAATGTAATTATCAGTTTCAAAAGAAGAACCAAAGTGGAAGACAATTAAAAACTTGTAAATTTATTAGCAACTTTAATTATGAGGAAGGATTGCCTGGTGGTTAGGACCTTAGGCTTGGACTCATGAAACCCAGTTTCCATTCCCTGCTTCACCGCAGGTTTGTATGTGGCTTTGAGCAAGTTTCTTAGGCCCAGATCCTCAAAAGTATTTATGCCCCTAACTCCCATTAATTTAAATTGGAGATATGAGCCTAAATACCTTTGAGAATATGAGCCTTAGCCTCTCTATACCACAGTTCCCCATCTGTAAATTGGAGATAACAGTACTTCCCTTTCTCAGAGGGGTGTTGTGAGAATAAATACATTGAAGATTGTAAAGTGTTCAAATACTATGGTAATGGTGGCCATATAAGTACCTAGGATAGATTCTAGGTGATGCCTTTTAGTAGTACCCAATCAAGTAAAATCAGTACAATAGTCTACTGTAGTAATATTGCTAGTTTTTGGCTTCTGCGCATTCTTTCAACACACATTAATAGGAAATGTGAGTGGTACAAAAGGTAACAGTGATATGGGTGTCAATGGACATGGGACGAAATTCAATGGAGCAGCCCCTGCTTTAGGCCAGGCCTGCTTTTAGTCCAGGATGTTTAATAATTAAGCCCAAAGTCAGGTTAAACTGCTCCCATATTTCCTGGGTCTACAGGAATTTTGATAATGGAACATATACAGAAAAAGAGTCTGAGACATGCAGCTTTATCTGTTCCCCTCCTTGTTTTTCACTAAAACTCCTACCTAATGAAAGTGTGTCTTTACAGTGGAACTTATGTTCATTCCCAAAACTATTTTGGATTGAATACAAATATCTGTCACCATAGAATGACAATGTCCTTTTTAGAATGTTCCTTAGTTTTTGTTCTGTTTGTTTTATAAATGTTCATTTGCTGGACAGCTACCTTATTATTATAGGAAAATACTCTGCATTTCCTTTATAATTTACAGAAAAATTACAGAGGGAAATAGCCAGGGGTATGATAAAACCGTGGCTATATGAGAGTTTTGAATAACTGGGAAGTGTTTTATAATATCTATTGGACAAATGTGGGACAGTATTTATAAGGATCTAGTTTAATAAAATGCCTGCTCACAAATTCCATATGTGTCTTTTTAGGGGGAAAAATGAGAATAAATGAGATTATTCATTTAAATAAATGAAGTTATGAATCTTTGGTTGTATTTATATACAGATATCACAGTTGTCATTTCAACTCCACACACGCAATAAAGGGGGACAAAACCCATGATCTTCTGCTCCTAAAAAAGGCCCCTACTATTTGAACTCAAGAAGAACTAGCTATAGTAATTGGAGAACCTCGTTATAGGGCACCCACTAGCAGGGTATATAACTATACATTTGGGGAGTTCTGACCTTCAGTCAAGTAGAAGGTGACAGGACATACCACTGGCTTTTATATTATATAATATACACACTGAGGTGAGGATTTTTTCTGCTTCAGTATGAGTATGAAACTTCCATTAGCCTTTGCAGGAATTATGCACACATCTAGGACCAAAAAGATAAACACCCACTGTATTTGTCACAAGTCCATATTCAGCATCTAGTAGATAAGGATTGGAAGCCCCAGGGAACTTCTTTTGAATAGTATTCTTTGGGTGAGATTTTCAAAGGCAAGGAGAATTAGGCACTTATCTTCCATTTGTGCCTTTGAAAATCTCACCCTTAACATCAACTGAATCTTTATTACCTCAAAATGTGGATGCCCACTGTGATTATACAATTCAGCTTCAAGATAAGGATTCCCATAGTTTTCTCTAAAAATATAATAAATTATATATCCAGTAAGTTAAATACATTCTCTTATGTTAATGGCACTTAATGCTTCTTTTGACACGTTGTGATTGTTGCCATTTATAAGACACTTTAACTATACAATATGTTCTTTAAAAATGTCTTTATGCACATTTAATTATTTTATTAATTATCATTAACAAATATAAGATGTTTCTTTTGATTATGTACTTTGCTTTTGCAGTTAAGAAGGGGAAAGAGTAACTTAAATACGTGAAATTTAATTAATTAAAATTATTTTTTATTTTATGTTATTTTTTAAAATCTAAGTATGACTGAAGTAATATGAAGTAGTGAATGTTGTTTTGTGCCTGAATTATTAATCTGCCTGTTGAATAGAACTGAGCAACTATTTCACAGTGAATTATTAATTAAATGAATGTAGACTCTTTTCTGCTTGTGAATTTCCTCAGCAAGCTTATGATTTTTTCATACTTACTTGATATTCAAATTTCTTCACCATATTAATTGTAATTTCTACAAATTATTTTTGATCTGTAGATTGATTGTGAGCAAGTCACTAGGAATATTCAAAATTCTTGGTTTGTTGGCTAATGTTGACTGTTTACTGATTGTGCAAGTACAGCTCTTAAAATCCAGTATGGATATTCACAAATTGTAAATTCATAATTATCCTTCTATGATTGTTCTCTTATATTTGCTTAAAATGTGCTGCTCCTGTGAAAATTCCTGCTTGTCAAATTGTTTACTAGAATGCTAATGACAGGAGAACAGACAGGGTGCAAACACAGCATAAATGAAGTCAGGTTTTATGGTTAAAATGAATATTTTCAGAACATTTCTTGAGATACACAAGCAACATCTTGGAGTAAAAAAGATATACTAAGGATTTTGTTTTAGTGAGGGTAAATGAGGCCCAAGTTTGTATTTCTGATATAATAGATACCCATTGGGGTAGTGCTAACATCTGTGATGGATTTTCAAATATTTTGCTTACTATTAAACCCTCCCCCATCTCTTCTAATAACACCAATATTAACTAGGACACTTATGAGTCAGCTGAATCTTTTTTGGCACTCCACTCTTCCTGTTTATCCCAGGAGTTATGTTGCATATTCTGGGTCTGATTCTGCCAACAATTTTGTGAGCACTAGTCAACTCAAGTGAGTAGCCCCTATAATGCCAATGACTACTTTCTTAAATAAGGTTTGCAGGTTTGTTCTCTCAGCTTTTGGTTTGTTTTCCAATTTTGTTTTGTGTTTTTAAAATATGCATAGGTTGTAAACTCTGGGCTAGATTATGAAAGGTACTCAGCTTCCTTTTGGGCATCTTAATGACTTTTCAAAAGGGCTCAGCATTCAGTGAATCCCACTGATAACAGTTGGGTAGTGAGCAGTTTTCGAAAACTGGCCACCTTGCTTAGGTGAGTAAAAGGAAGCTGAGCTCTTTTGAAATCTGGCTCCAGTTGTGGGTGCTGAGCATTTCTGGAAATCAGACTTTTAAAAAAAATTAAGTTATTAGATAGGAATCAACTTTTATCAATTAAATTATATATCGATAGGCCCCAAACTAACAAAGTACTTAAGAATGTGCTGAACGTTTAAGTTCATGAGTAGTCCCATTGAAACTGAAATGCTATAGTGCTTTGCTGGATATGGGCTATATTTTGTAAGTTCTTTGGGGCAGAGCTACCTTTATTATATGTGTGTGTGGTTCCTAGCCCATTGGGACTCTAACCCCTGATCAGGACCTCTAAGTGCTGCAGTAAGAATGATAGTTATCCTGTAAGCATCATTGAGGCTATTGCCTCAATAGCCTTCCTGAGGTTTGATACTCATAGAAATGTATGTTGATGTATGCACTGTACAATATAGCTTAGCATTGTGTATTATATGATTTTGATACATATTTAATGAAATATTTTAAAAAGTCTAAGGTTTCCAAGAGGAGAAAGTAAGTAACTTGCTTTTTTTGTGACATTTGACATTATTTCCCTCACCTCAGTTGGCTGGATGTGCACCTTTTCAGGTGTTTCAAAAGGCTAATGATTTTTAGGAAAATATTAAATTCACATATTTGAAGAAGAGGTGATTTTCAGGATTTATACATTTAAACTATGCCATCAGATATGTGGGGTATGTGTAACATGTAGATAAGGCCTCCATGTAGATGTTGCTCAACTGGGGAATTTGTTCAGGCACAAAGTGAACAAAGAGATTAAATATTAACAGTGGAACGATAACTCTTTTTTCTGGTTAGACCTATCATTAGCAAGCCAGGAGACTTCAGACTGTCTGGTATATATATGAACACAAAGTGCCTTTCACTGTCAGTACCTTCAGCAGGGGAAGGTTACCAAGATGTTTAAGCAAGCCAGCATCATGAAACTGCTATTGCTGTGTCTGCTCTGTGTTTCCATAGTTAAATCCCTGGCTTCTGTAGATTATGATGATGAGGTTGTAGTAATGATGATAATAATTAATAATAACAATAGTAATGCTTGATCTTGCTTAGTTGTATATATGACTTTATAAGCTTTATAATTTAGTTAAATTACAAAAATAAAATGTTTAATTATCTCAAAAACATATTCATCTTCAGCTTAAGGTGTTCAAAGAAAATTGTTTGTAATTATTTTTTTCTCATATGTGTAACAGCAAACTGTAGGGTTTTCCCCTCCTGTTTTCTGATGTATTTTCCTTCTCTTCCCCCTCTCTCTCTTTGTAGGAAAGTGACAACGCTCCCAGGGTAAGATTGGATTTAATTACATGTTCAGACATATTCAAGTAAGGATATTTATTTAGCAATTTTAACATTTATTTAAGAGCATGAGAAACAAACTCTGCGTAAGTAAAAGAGTAGCAAAATGTGTGTTCAATAATGCCTTGAGACTATTGAAGTCAATAGGAGTCTTTCCATTGATTCAGTGGGCTTTGAATCAGGCTCTAAATGAGCAACAAAAGGAAGGAACTGGTTCCCAGTTCATACTGCACTGGAGTTAGAAAGAGAGAAGTAACATTCTGAAACAGAATTAAAAAACAACAAACAAACAAAAAAACCCACCAAGGCCAGTCTAAAATTAAGGCATAAAAATGTGTATAGCTGGTATATTAATTTTGCTTAAGGAAAGAAATTTAAAAGAAGTCAATATTTGATTTAAAATTGGACTTTTAAAAATCTTGTACAAATCCCTAAACAAATGAATACCAGGTTCAAAAATAAGAAATTATTTCATATGTGGCATAATTGGCTGGATCTATAAATTGAATATGTTTCTGATATACTATTTTACCGAATAACTTCCCAGCCATTTTCTACTGTACACTGCTTATTTCTGATGTTTCTAAGAGTTTGATCTCATAGCCATTACACATGTGGGTCTTACTTGTGAGAGTAGTCTCATTGACTTCACTGGGCTACCCACAGTGAGGGTGTGAAGGATCAGATCTGAATTTTTTGGTCTATCCTATTTCCCTTATTCAGAAGATTGTTATCCATATAGATGCCTAATTCTTTTTTGAATCCTACTAATAACTTGAAACTCCATGTCCAGTGGCCATGAGTTGTGCAAAATAATCTATTTCTTTTTATCAGGTTTAAGTTTCTCGCTATTTATTTTTTCTGAACCTTTTCTATTTTTGCTATTTCTATTTTGAGATTACAATATTTTCAGTATTAGTTTCAATTTCATCTTTTAATTGTGTCCTAACAATTTGTTCACTTTTTTAATGCCAAAGTACATTGAACAGATGTTTTCATTCAGCTACCCAAAATGATACTCAGGTCTTTTTCCTGCATGGAATTAGTGTATTTCTTGTGTCTAAAATGTGAGAGATAGAGAGTAAAATGACACCTAAAATATGCCAATAAATTGATGTATGCTATTTTTATATTTTATACAATTGATGTACCTGCTTTTAAAATAATGATCCTAATTATAAAGAGTTTTTTCTCCCTCTGGCTTTGTGTAGGCTAATGGCGAAAAAGTGGATGCTCGAGGTCACAGACCAGTAGATAAAAGACGGGAGCCAATGCCAACTCTCAGACCAGCTCCTCCTCCCATTAGTAAAGGTGGATATCAGGCTCGTCCAACAAAACCACCCACTCGGGGCCAGAAGAAAGAAAATGTCGTTTATCCTGATGCTGGAGGCTGCAGGCATGCATCAGATGAGCTAGTAGGTGTATTTTCCTTGTAATTGCAGTGGAGACAGATGCACTTAATAGTAATTGTATCCCTGCTTTCAGAAATGTACTAAACCTCACAATGGTACTACCTGCAGCTCAGCAGGTATCTTGAGCTTGGAATGTTCAGTAGCATTCAGGTGGTTACAGTGAATTCGATGCACTTCCCTTTCTAGTGCTTTGATGATACCCCTCCAGAAACATTAGTCATCACTATTTTTTCAGAACTCATCTTTTTAAACTGTTGTGCCCTTTAATATTTTTTTCTTTCTTTAACAGTTGTGAAGAACAGACAATTTTCTTAATCAACCAGACACCAAGAAGTGACCATTGTAGTTCACTGACAGCCCAACTCTGCTCTCCCTTGCTCGTGTTGAGCAGTACCTGATTGAGCAAGTAGTCTTGTTGCTTTCATGGGATTATTTGTTGAGTCAGATCCTACTTATGATGAGCAGGGAGGCAAAACTGAGTCCTGAATGATGAATGTAAATAATTATGAGCTAGATTGTGCCCCCCCATCACTTACATGGCTGTGCATTGGGAGGGAAGGAATAAGGAGCCTCTCTTCTCACTCTTCATGGCCTGCAAAAGGGCTGGATAGAATTGCAAGACCTGTGGTTGAGGAGGCATAGGGACTGCAATTGAGATGCTGCCCTCTACTTGAGGAGCCATTCATTGGAGAGGTGCAGTAGAGTAGGCAGAGCCAAAGGTTCACTTCTCGCCCCCACTCCCACTGATTTATTACCCTAGAGATGAAAGGAACGAAGATGGAAATATGTAGCTGTGTCTTTAGGCATTACGAATTGAAAGAAAGATATAGCACAGATCTGCTTTAACATATTAATACATTATCCAGGGCATCTTCACTATCAAACATTTTTGCATCTATCCTGTATGGCATGGCTCTGTCCAGGTGTCCAATATTAAAAGGAATCCCCCACTTTTTAAATTCTTCAAGCATTCATTACATTCTACCATCAGTCTTTAACCCAAGCTCTTTTAGGTGGGTAGTATATGCAAAGACAAGTAGTATGTCTAGTAGAATGCTAACTTCTCTATACTGAACCAGTTGTGCATCACATTACCTCAGTCTTGGTCTCCAGTAAAAAGCATAAGTTGTTACCATGCTGCTAGGCATCTTAGTATTTGAGAACTTATTACTTCTAACTAGAGATGACTCAAACAAGTTTGTTAAAGTTCAGTTAATCAGAAACGCAGGATTATTTTGGAGGCCTTTAGTAGGTTGGGTACTTTCAGTCAAATACTGCTTTGAAATTTGGTGCTTTTGTATTTTCTTCATCCGTTTTGGTATATTTTCATCCTTCAGAGGAATAGTGACTGATGCTATAATAATAGTGCAGGCTTCCAGAGGAGATAATTGTTTAAATCTTTTGGTGTATGGTTGTTTCACATGAAAGATACTCATACCTTATGTACCAGACTAAAGTTAATACTTAATTTTGTGATTATGTGGGGGACATATATCTCAATATTTTTGGGTACCTGGTATGGCTGTAGTGCTTGATGAGTCATAATTTTGTAGCTGCAGATGGTTAAACCATGAACAGTTGGTAATCCAGAAAAATTAGCCAAAAGCAGGTGGTGGATCACAGATATTAGGGGGTCTCCCCTGCCCAGAACTTTAATGAGTTATCAGAAGGGATCCCCAACTGGAGCTTGAGCCTGTTTTCTCCATTTAAGATGGCAGTTTTTTTTCCAATAAATTGAATGTCTGAAGTATTTTGAGACCATATTGAGACAACTAAATAAATGGCTTAGAGTTGCTAGATGCTCAGCACATTTAAAAATCTGGTTACTTGTTTAGGTGCCTAAATATGAGATTGGGAACCTAACTTTAGGCACCCAGTTTTATAAATCTTGGCCCTAATCTACAGCACTTGTAGTTGACTCTTCCCCCCCCCTGCTTTTTTAGGGAGTGTTGTGTCCAACTGGGTGTGAGCTGCAAACTGCATTGGTAAAACAGGAACAAAGTGTGAAATCCGACATTCGGGACCTAAAGAACAAAGTAGAAAAACAGTCCGAAACCTCTTCAACATTCTATGAGTACATGAATACACTAGAAGATAAACTGCAAAGAAGACAAAAACAAATAAAAGGTACATTATTGTTATGCATCATTGCAGTAAATCAGTATTACAGACAAATTTGCATTGCTACAAGTATTAAATATATAGGGCTTATTAAAAAAGGTTACAGATAGGAGCATCAGTCTAAGTAGCTAAGGTGTCACAAGTCCATAAAACTAAATCTAAAAAATCCTAGCTGAGGGGCCAAGGACCTGATCCTGCTTTTGATGAAGTCAAAGGTAAAACTTGCATTGGACCCTTAGGCCTGTGTCTACCCAACAATTAAATACCCAGGTCAGCTGACTCGGGATCGCAGAGCTTGGGCTGTGGCACTGTAAAATTGCTGGGCTCCAGCCTAAGCCTGAACGTCTACACAGCTATTTTTAGTCCCACAGCCTGAGCCCTGTGAACCCAAGTCAGCTGATCAAGACCAGCCACAGTCGTGCTGCAGGTCTTTTATTCCAGTGTAGACATACCCTAGATGTCCCCAGCTCCTGGACAGCCATAATAAGCTTCTGTGAGGATGTTTACTACAGGTCCTTGGCAGAATATGGTTAGATGGGATGGGATCTGAGTTACTACAGATAATTCTTTCCTGGGTGCTGGCTGGTGAATCTTGCCCACATGCTCAGGGTTTAACTGATCACCATATTTGGGGTCGGGAAGGAATTTTCCTCCAGGGCAGATTGGCAGAGGCCCTGGAGGTTTTTCGCCTTCCTCTGCAGTGTGGGGCACGGGTCATTTGCTGGAGGATTCTCTGTGCCTTGAGGTCTTTAAACCACGATTTGAGGACTTCAATAACTCAGACATAAGTTAGGGGTTTGTTACAGGAGTGCGTGGGTAAGATTCTGTGGCCTGTGTTGTGCAGGAGGTCAGACTAGCTGATCATAATGGTCCCTTCTGACCTTAAAGTCTATGAGTCTATGAGAATATAATCACAGCAAGAAATTTGTCCATTTATACTGAGCCATAATACAAAGTATGTCCCTGTTACTGGGACTAAAGCTCTTTGCACACTGTGAAATCAGGGAAGAGGGGGAAAGGACACACAGAGCACTCTTTTCATTTCTACAGCAGAAGTAAAATCTCAAATAATACTGACTGGATCATGGTTTATAATTTGGATTAGAATATGCTAGTTGGAAAACGTTGAAAATTGTGACAGTTGTTATACATTCTCTTTTCTAGATAATGAAAATGTAGTTTCTGAGTACAACACAGAGATAGAGCAGCACTATACATACATCAGAGAGAACATGGACAACAACATCCCATCTAGCCTCCGAGTCCTCCGTTCAATTGTGGATACCTTACACAAAAAGATACAAAAACTGGAAAATGCTATATCATCCCAAATGGAAAATTGCCGCTCTTCATGCATTGTTTCCTGTAATATCCCAGTGGTATCAGGCAAAGGTAACTCATTTACATGTACAGAAATCTCTCCCTTCCGTCCTTTATATCAATGTACAACTGGACAGATGCATTATGAGCACATGTTCACATTCCTCCAAAACATATGACACCAGTCACCAATCAGGACACCAGAGTTGATGGACTACTGGCCTGATCCAGTATGGAAAATCATATGTATTACCTGTCTTATTTATCTATTGTGGGTGGGATTTTCAAAAGCACCTAAGTGATTTAGGAGCATGAGTCCCACTGACTTTCAAAAAGGCATTGTGCGTCAGTGGGACCTGTCACTAAGGAGTTTTTGGAAATCTCATCTTATAAGGGATTGTGGGACAATACAGGTATAATTTTCTTTCTTTCGTGATTCCCTCTTATGTCATTTTAATTTATAATTTAAATCAAAGTGAAATCAAGCAGAATTAGATGTTTGTAAGATATTCCTGTATAATTAGCAAATAGAAATCTATTCTGTTAATTATTGTCTTTATGAAGAGGATTGTTCTACTAGAATTTCATAGATCCCTCAGAAACATAAACTGTTGATTTATGATTGCAGAATGTGAAGACATTATCAGAAAAGGAGGTGATTCATCTGAAATGTACCTCATTCAGCCTGATGCTTTCTTCAGACCTTACAAGGTTTACTGTGATATGACCACAGCAAATGGAGGTAAGTGTGAGATGAACTATGGTGCTGTGACAGGGATAACTATAAATATGCACAAAAATGAATTTGCACTGCTCCTGTATTTCTTTGCATTTGTGCTCATCTGAGATTATAACTTTTGGCACTAATTATTAGTTAATCTAAAGCAATTGTTCTCATGCTATGGCTTGTGAACCATTGCAGAATGTCGCCTACGGAAAGTTTTGAGAACTACGTGCTGAGGGATCTGAGTGCTGGAGTGGAAGGTGGCCCATGCATAGTAGGATCTTTCTCTAATAAAGTGGAGAAAGAATTGTTGGCTAGTCACTGACTGGGCTTGGTAGATGAAATTTTGACTCATTGTATATTTTACTGTGGCTAGATTGAAGTGAAATATCACAACTGTTCTAGGGAGGAAGAAAAGCGTGTGACTGCCCCCATCTCCACATCCTCCAGGTTGGCTGTGTTAGGGCTTCCTGGAGCTTGGGTCCAGGCCCTGTGCAGAGTGCAAGGACTGAGCCCCGGATGCTCCCAGTTTGGAGCAAGTGGAAGGGAATGGGCAGATAGGGAAGCTTTGACTCCTTCCCCACCTTTCCCCATTCATTGGCCAGAGGAGTTGGCTAGGTGCATGAAGGGGAGTAACTTGCACACTTTCAAGGCCTGCAATGTATTAAAACCTCCAATGATGGAGATTCCACAACCTCACTGGGTAATTTGTTCCTAACTGTAAGGGTAGTTGAGCACTGAAACAAATTACAGTGCAATCTCTGGTACTGAAGGTTTTTAAGAATAGGTTAGATAAGTACCTGTTGGGGATGGTCGAGACCAGTGATGCTCAGACTGAGGCTCGTGAGCTGCAAGTGGCTCTTTAATGTGTTTCCTGTGGCTCTTTGCAGCACATGATATGAAAACGCTGTGTGATTTAATTATTAACCAATCTAAGTTATTAACCGATCAGGATGCTTTTACTATGTTATTAACCAATTGTGGTTGATAATAAAATAATAATATGTGGTCAGTCATTTTGCTGTGAGAATAATATAGATATAAACTAAATATTTCCCCATCATACTGTTTAAATATGAACATATAGTACTATAGTGAATGAAACAATGAATTCACATACAGTGGCTCTTTTGGGTAATGTTGATCACTAATTTGGCTCCTGAACTACTGAGGTCTGAGTATTGCTGGTCTAGAAAATACTTAGTCCTACCTCAGTGCAGGGGACTGGACTAGATGACCTACTGAGATCCATTCTAGTTCTACATTCCTATGATTTTGTGATTCTACTTCTTCCCTCTATGCCCCAAGCAAGAGGGGAAAATGGGAAGAATTGTGCCTCTGAGACTTTCTCTGCCTTCCAGTGCTCCTCCTGGGGCAGCATAGCTACTCGTCACCCACAACTCACAACTAAGTAAATATCTAGCCAAATATGAAAATGTTACAAGCATTCTTTGCTTCTGACATGAAGATAGGCATTCAGGCCAGTACAGCAGTTTAACTATTTATAGATTATTTCAGAGAGTGCACACTCCAAAGATTGCACTCTTGCTTCATTAGTACTGTGATCACATCTGTAATAAGGGACCAAACATGTCCCTTTTGGCCTCCCTCTTCCAGCCTGACTCACAAGATATGGTACCATTCAATGTGAGTAGGGTGGTAGAACTAGGCCCTTACGCTCTGGGATCCTCCCACCCTGCAGGGTCTTAGAGCCCGAGCTCCAGCTCGAGCCCAGAAGTCTACACAGCAATGAAACAGCCCCATGATCCCGAGCCCTGCGATCATGAGTCTGCTGTCACGGACCAGCCATAGGTTTTTCTTTCCTGTATAGACATACCCTAAGGGTTCAGTCCTGCTCCAGTTGAAGTCAATGGCAAAGCTCCCTGTAGTAGGGTTGACTCTCTCCTGAGAGCCCCCTTGTGGTCAGAGGTCACTCTGCAGTGCCTTGCCTCTGTTTCCCCCTTTTTAAAACTCCTTACACAGACTCCATACATTTTTTCTGTGGTCAGAATACTCATTCTTTGGGTCTGGATTCACTCACAGAACATAAACTAAAAATAAAACATACAGTCCCAAATTAAAGTCCAACCGACAAACATTTCTCTTCCTACTCCCAGGCCTTTCTGCCTAGGGAGGCCTTTTTGCCCCCTGCTTGCTTGGGTCTCTCCCAGGCCTTCCTTCCTGGAGAACTTTGCAGTCCCTTTCTTTTTGTCCCCCTGCTTGCTCAGGATCTCTTCTGCCTTAGCCGGCTATTCCCTAGCTGGAGTTTTAGTCCCAGATCCCAGGACTCTGCTGGAACCTGCACACTCCTAGCAGTCTCTGCTCTCCCTGAGTGAGCACCCATCCATCCACCCCCTTCACTGCAGCTTCCAGCTGCTCTTTCCAGGGTGATCACCTGATGTCTCTTGAGTTGTGCCTCTTTCAGTAATCAGGGTTGGCTAGTCCCAGACCCTCCAGCTCCTCTTACACACCCCTTGACACAAACAGGAGCAGGATTACATGCTAACACTATTTGTTCTCTTGTTAATTGCAATTTAATTCAAATATTGTTGCCCCTGCAGGATGGACTTTGATTCAGAACCGCCAAGATGGCAGTGTTGGCTTTGGGAGAACATGGGATGCATACAAAAAAGGATTTGGAAATATTGCAAAAAGTGGAGGGAAAAAATACTGTGATACTCCAGGTAAAATTCTGAATACAAACCTTAAAGTGCTTCTTTTATTAAAACTTTTTTCTCAGGTTTCTTAAAACTGTCCACACTTGATTCAAAGGATGTTCATTAACTGTAGCAGATTTATGGGAAAATAGTAAAGTTGCCTTAAAACATATTCTGAAAGTGGTTTCACTGAGTTTCCTTTTATTGGTTGTCAGGTGAATATTGGCTTGGAAATGACAAAATCAGCCAGCTTACCAAAATGGGACCCACTGAAGTTTTAATTGAAATGGAGGACTGGAATGGTGCTAAGGTTTCAGCTCATTATGGAGGATTCACCATACAAAATGAGGCAAACAAGTATCAGATATCAGTTAGTAACTATAAAGGCACAGCTGGCAATGCTCTTATGGATGGAGCTTCACAACTGTATGGCGAGAACAGAACAATGACAGTTCACAATGGCATGTTCTTCAGCACTTTTGACAGAGACAATGATGGATGGTATGTACTTGCATTAGCAATTTTTTTTAATATCAAGATAAAGCTATCAAATTGGAGATATTACTGCTTTATGTGCATCTGAATATGCATTGTTCCACAATCTTTTAGAAAAGGGTAATATGTGCTAATTCTGCAAAATGTCACAATCTCTTAGAATATGTTTACTATCTGCTAGTCACCAGCCAAATGCATGCACTGTGCCACTGAAGTATCCAAGAGCAGAATTTGACCAAATGATTTAGACTAGAGCTGTACCAGAATCAAATACAGAGCACCTGCAGGTACACTGGAGTAGTGGGTTGAAGTTGTTCTAAAAATCACATCAGTGTCCACAGACTGGCACCTTTGGACACTGTATTATCATTCACATTAACTCATGAGATTATGGTCCCAATCTTGCTGTCCCTGAAGCCAATGAGAATTTTGACACTGAAGTCAATAGGAGCAGGATCATTGGGCCTTAGTCAGCGTGAGCCAAAAACGAAGGAGATCTGCTCCTGAAATTAGCAAAATATCCTGTTCTAAAAGAAATTCTACCTAATCAAGAATAGAAAGAATTTCAATTGTTAGTGATAAAGTGCATAATTTAGAATCTCTTTGGCACTATAAATGCCCTCTAACCCTTTTACATAGTCATTTACTCTATTATAATGTTTACTAATAGAGGAATTGCTTGTGTTGGCAAATCCATATGGTACGTATTGTTCGGTACCATTAAATTACAATGATATTTGCATTAGAAACACATATGCATAATATAACATACTATAGGAACGTTGTGTGCCAGTTTTCTTAGTTTTTAATTAAATTCAGTAGGTGAATCCTTATTACTGTGCATGGACTTACGCATTGAGTACCAGTGGTAGCTATAGAATATTTTGATGTGGTAGCTCTCTTCTCTACCACTATCTTTTTCAGCTGTAGACATGCAAAAAAATTGTGCATTGGAGTGATCTATCATAAGCACTTTTCCACTTTGTTATTTTTAAAATGTGTGTCATTTTTTATGTTTATCAGAATGAGGAATCAGGTATAGTGCAAATTTTCCTGTGCATTTCTACCAATGCACCTCCAGCATCCCTGTCATTTAAATCTTTGATTTTTCTGAAGCAGATTTTTCTAATTCTGTGGTAGTCTTATGTGGCGAACAAACATACAGTAGAGACTAGAATAAGGTTGCCAGAATAATTTTCATTTCCTTCCAAAGTTGCATTTGAACTCAGGTATCCAGAAATGAAAGTCTAGTGCATGAACCCACTCTGACACCTTGTTTCTGTCCAGCCTCTTTTTGAAACCAGGTCCCACATAAGTTTTAGTTAGGAATGTAATTAAGTCTATCCTGTGACCATTTACAGAACTGTTAGGTATTAGTTGATAAGCTAAAATGATCTTTCAAAAAAGATGCAGCATAATTGTATACAATTTGTTTGCAAATTCTTTGGGATAGTTTCTTAAAACAGGAGATTGCCTAATGGGGTGGTCTCTCATTCAAGATTCATTGTAGATGGATGTTTCTTCTGAGCCTAGACTTTTCATTATCGATTCTTTGGCTGTTTGGGCTCAGACCATATGCTATTATGCATAACACATACCCAGATGAAGTGTATAGAACACACTCGATGATCAATCATTTGTGGAAAGTTCAGAGATAACTTTTACTACATCTTCAGGATCAGAAAAAACAGATTCATACATGCACACACAAATAAGAATATAAGAATTGCCCTACTGGGTCAGACCAAAGGTCCAACTAGCCCAGTATCCTGTCTTCCGACCAGGGCCGGCTCCAGGCACCAGCCTGGCAAGCAGGTGCTTGGGGCGGCTGCTCCGGAGAGGGGTGGCACGTCCAGGTATTTGGCGGCAATTCGGCGGACGGTCCCTCACTCCCGCTGGGAGAAAATCGTGATCACAGCATTTTTTTTTTTTTGGCTGCTTGGGGCGGCCAAAACCCTGGAGCCGGTCCTGCTTCCGACAGTGGCCAGTGCCAGATACCCCAGAGGGAATGAACAGAACAGGTCATCATCAAGTGAGCCATCCCCTGTCGCTCATTCCCAGCTTCTGGCAAACAGAGGCTAGGGACACCATCCCTGCCCATCCTGGCTAATAGCCATTGATGGACCTATCCTCCATGAATTTATCTATTTCTTTTTTGAACCCTGTTATGGTCTTGGCCTGCACAACATCCTCTGGAAAGGAGTTCCACTGTGCGTTGTGTGAAGAAATACTTCCTTTTATTTGTTTTAAACCTGCTGCCTATTAATTTCATTTGGTAACCTCCTAGTTCTTGTGTTATGAGAAGTAGTAAACAACACTTCCTTATCTACTTTCTCTACACCAGTCATGATTTTATAGACCTCAATCATATCTCTCCTTAGCTGTCTCATTTCCAAGCTGCAAAGTCCAAGTCTCATATCTCTCCTCATATGGAAGCCGTTCCATACCCCTAATAATTTTTGTTGCCTTTTTCTGAACCTTTTCCAATTCCAATATATCTTTTTTGAGATGGGGCGACCACATCTGCACACAGTATTCAAGATGTGGGCGTACCATGGATTTATATAGAGGCAATATGGTATTTTCTGTCTTATTATCTATCCCTTTCTTAATTATTCCCAGCATTCTGTTCGCTTTTTTGACTGCCACAGCGTATTGAGTGGATGTTTTCAGAGAACTATCCACAATGACTCCAAGATCTCTTTCTTGAATGGTAACAGCTAATTTAGATCCCATCATTTTATATGTATAGTTGGGATTATGCTTTCCAATGTGCATTACTTTGCATTTATCAACATTTAATTTCATCTGCCATTTTGTTGCCCAGTCACCCAGTTTTGAGAGATCTTTTGTAGCTCTTCGCAGCCTGCCTGGGTCTTAACTATCTTTAGTAATTTTGTATTTTTTTAAATTTTGTATTTTGTAAAAATTTATTGTATTGTTTAGCTACAGTGCATCTGTCACTATTAACTGTGTGTTTCCCTCCCTCCCCCCCACCTCCCAGGGTTCATGCAGATCCAAGAAAACAGTGTTCTAAAGAAGATGGTGGTGGTTGGTGGTACAATCGATGCCATTCAGCCAATCCCAATGGCAGATACTATTGGGGAGGGCAGTACAGCTGGGATATGGCAAAACACGGCACAGATGATGGAGTTGTATGGATGAACTGGAAAGGGTCATGGTATTCATTGAAGAAGATGAGTATGAAGATTAGACCATTCTTTCCACAATAATCATCATTAAAATGAACAACATTAAATGTTTTCAAGTGCATATCAAAGTTAACTTCTTTAGTGCATGATATTTGATTTTGCCTTTACATAAGAGAAACAAAAATTCCAAAGTTTATATGTCTGACTATATTGTGACTTGAATTGGAGAAGTCATGCTGAATATAAACCTATGTCTGACCCATTAAAAAAAACTTGCAAGTGTCTTTTGTACCCTTTGTACTTGATCCCAGGATGGAAGTAACTGACAGCTATCTTGTTAGTCCAGAAATAGATCAATATCAAAAATATCAATTCCTTTTTCTTATAAAACAATTCAAAATCAGATATGAGGTGGGAGAGAATAATTTATCTTCACAGAAAATGTTTAAAGTAACTAAAATCTTAAAACAAAAGTGTCTTATAAATTATACTTATTTATATGTTACCAGTGAATAAGCAAATGTGTTCAAATAGGTGGCAGAAGATATATTGATGTTCATTAAATGTTTTCTACTACTGCAAAAGAATGTATTCTTATTCAGAAAAATGCACAAAGTAGCACAAAACAAAATTATTTCCTTGACCAACACAGGTTAAAGGGATCTCGTGACATTTCACTCAGCACCCCTCTCTCCACTTCAGGACCAGTCCCAGAAGCAAACCTCACTCCTGCAGCCCTCCTCCAACTGAGATCTCTCAGCCCTTTATAAGTATCACCTGACCCCTTCCCAGCTGGGTCTTACAATTGGACCTGCCTGGCTAAGGTCCCTGGCCCATAGAGGGGCAGACTGCCCTGTTACAGCCTCCATAGGGAGGCAGAAGCCCTCTTTCTATGGCCACACCTGGTCATGGAGAGGACCTCAGTCCTTCAGCAAAACCTCCACTGATGTTAAGCCAAGAAGCTTAGTCTGACAAGAACTGAGTGAAGACTACAAGAGTGTGTCCATGATTACCCCTTTGTCAGTTCCTAAGGATATTGTTACAATACATGCTAATCCATGTGATTAGAAACAGGGAGAGTCCACTCACACTCTCAGTTATCAGTCACACAAAGAAAACTCATGCACAGTACATATTTGTTGGTTAGCTTTAACCTTAAAGGCAAACATCTGCAGGATAAGCACAATGCATCCTTGTTACTCACAGGATGTAATTGTTCTTCCATACAGATAAGCTTTTGATTAAAAAAATTCTTACCAATACACCGTTGTATAAAAAATAGCACATTTGTATATGAACCCTAGCTACACACTACAGGAAAGAAACATACAAAGAAAAAATGTACTATTAAACCTAGTATGCTATTATGAACCATTCAAACTGAGTACTAGTATTCTGTTACTAGTCCTATTAAAGTCAATGGGATTCCTCTCACAGCAATGTACTACTGAATGTGAGTAAAAGTGGCAAAATCAGGCCCTAACAGAATGTAGAGGCTTTCAATCAAATGCTTTCCACACCCTGAATAAGGTTGTTTTGGGAACCTTGCTTTGGTGAGTTACAGTGATGTATCTTATTTTAAAACTGTAGTATTTATGGTGAGCTAGCCACCAGGCAGAGATGGGGTGGAAGTGACACTTGTGTAAGTGTTTGCAGGACTGGGAACTAAGATGTCCACAGCCATCTAGAAGTCATTCCCCCAAATGCATAAGTATTTTCATTTATTAAAGGTAAAGCCTGCCTTCCTTTCCCCTTTGTGGCTATGAGAGACTCTGAATCCATCAGAAACAATGTTGTTCTGCTGTGCAAGATGGGACACTCCTAGCACACCACACTGTACGCTGTGTGGAGATTCACTTCACCACAGTGTGCAGGGACCTTTGGGAGGGGCGCAGCATGAGACTGTTCAATTGTTGACTACACAAATCCACTGGCCAAAACACACACAGAGAGGAAATAATACAGTACTATCCACACTTTGCAGATGGGAAACTGAGGGACAGAATGCTTCAGATTTCATGTTTGACCCGGGGCAAGTCATTTAGATTTGCCCCAGGTCAGACAGGAAATCTGAAGCAAAACGGGATTGAACCCACATTCCTGGAGTCCCAGTCCAATGACTTCTCCACAAAAGCAACCTTCCTCTCTAACTGAATTGCTCTTATGTTGGGAGTTTATGACAGGCAAATACTGGATCCAACAATGCTATTTGTACAGTGACTTTCAAGAGCAATAATTGCATTTTGATTTAGTGGGCATTTGTAAAGGGTTGTAAAGGTTTTATAAATTGCCTATGTGACTTATGTGATGTCCTGCTTGTGAGTAAAGGATGTTCATGTGTTGGAAAGGAGAAGATACTCTAGATTTTTTGGGTTTACCATTGAAAAGGCCCAGTGTTAGTCTAACAATTCATTCTGAAAAAATATAAACTTTGTATTGTAAGTGATGTATTGTATAATTTTGGGCATGGGTACCCACTCATTTTCTAACTTGTTAAAGGATGGCTCCCATTCCTAAGTGTCCCTTTTCAAGGAATATTTTAGAATATTGCAATAAGAGTTTGTTTGACTTTTAAAAAATTCTTCAGTGTAGTTGAGGTAAATGATTAAGTTCAGCAAATCGCCACCCTTAAGCAGGGAGGAGTTTGGCTGGCTGGCCGGGAGAAGAAGGCAATGCTTGGGGGAGGAGGGGAGACGTAAAGCTGCTGAAAGAGCAGCCAGCATGATAGATGACTTACCACATAGGAATGATGGGTTTAAAAAGGTCAGCTGGGCCTGGCCACTCCCTCTTCACTCAGAACGCAACTCTTTATTTAAGTGTATAGCGGATGTTCAGTGCAGGTACTCAATAAATTAAGGCACAAAAGAACGAAAAAATGGCTTGGAAAAGGAATTAAGGAGAGGTGCTTGGTAATTGAGCGAACCGGGGGCAGTTGGGGACTCCTATAATTGGTACAGCAGTGAGCTAACCCCCGCATCATTATAGTCCACCTTAACCCCTCCTATGAGGGGGTGTGGTTGGTAAGGTCCCTGCAAGGGAATTGCTGGAGGGACCTGGATGAGAAGGGGGAGGAGCTGGTGAAAGCCCCCCCTCCCACTGGAATTGGCTGGAAGTGGTAAGTTCCCGGCAAGGGAATTGCTGGAGGAATCTCGATAAATGGGGGGGAGGGAGCTGTGGAAGCCCCCCCCCAAAATTGTCTGGAATTAGTAAGGTCTCAGCAGGGAATCTGCTGGAAGGACATACATTTTGCACCTGTACTGCACACATTTTATCCACCGGGTTAGTCCCAGACATCTGTCTAATAATAAAGTTGCAGCCTGATTAAACCCATATCTAATGTCTCCTGTCATTCTTTCGGCATAGCCAGACAATGGTATGTCTTAAAAAGAATGTGGAATGGAAAGGGACTACTATGGGAACCAGCTGGCTTGTTGCAAAGCACTGTTCAAATTCCACCTTTTGATGTTATTTGATTTTTTCTGTGTATTGAATGTAATTCTTGATTTAAAATGTGATCTATTGACCCCAGAAATTATTTATCTATCTATCTATCTATTAGCTTGCCCCCTCCGAATTATCAGCAAGTTGAACTCCAACTATGTCCTGAAAAAATCACTGTATATTAGTGTATTTTTTATTAATTAACTTCTTCTAGAATATTGGTAACTGATTAGAAGAGACCAGCAAGCTACAATCATTATTTGACTTTATCACCTTAAGTGTATGTGTTTGCTTAATTTGTGAAAATACTTAACAAAATTCAGCGGAGAAACACTTTCCCCATCAGAAATATATGTTTCCTGAAATCCTGTAATAGCTATGCTTACTATAATATCATAACTTTATTATTCTTTATAAAGATTTATAAAACTTGACATTTTTTGCAAGCTGTATTAGTTGTGAATAAGAAGACAGAAGAAATGCTTTTACAATTAAACAATGTTTATTTTTTTAAAGCACAAATGTGTCTCAGTTGCCTTCGGTTTGATTGGGTAAAGACACACCATGTATTTTGAGGTATATTAAACAAAAATAAAATAACCTGTTTTACTGTAGGGTTTGACTACTGGGTTTCTATGGGCCTAATTTTCATTCTAACAACTTTGAGAGAATAGTCTGAGGCTCTAAATGGTATCCAGACCACTCCATTTTCAATCTCATAAGGAACATTGTTCCTTGGGTCATACTGGCCTCCTCGGTAGTAAATGCCGTTGAGATTAGCAGCTTGACAGTTGTTGTACCACCAGCCCCCACCATACACTTCAGCACAGTTCTCCTCCCATTGGTCCCTGTCCCTGTCAAAGGTGCTGAACTTCATGTTAGCATGTGCTGTGTATTCACTACCTTCCTCCACTGAGCCTATGATCAGTGCATCCCCAGATGTCCCCTCATAAGCAGAGACGCTGAGGACATAGCCTTCTGACTCAGAACCTACATGTATATTATATTCTGCATAAGCATCATTGCCAGCCCAGTCCTCTAATTCGATTCGAAGGACAGTGTCCTTCTGGGTCAGTAAGTGGATGTTTTCATTGCCCAGCCAGAACTCTCCTTTCCCTTTGTCATCCACGCTGCCAAAACCTTTCTTGTAGTCTTGCCAGGTCCGGTTAAAATTCACTGATCCATCCAATCTCTGTTGGATCAAAAGCCATCCTCCCAAAGTGGTCTGTTGGTCGCAATAAACTGAAAAAACTTTATCGGATCCTGCTGGCTTGATTCTGAAAATGCCACTTTTGGCACCAGAAGTGTGTTTCTGGCGGACATCATCACAGTCTAAAAAAAAAAGTTGATCTGGTTCACAGAAGTTATCAGTAAAACTTTACATAGGCTCACGGGAATCCAAACAGTAATAATGTTGAGGGGAACTTGCTAACCATATTTTGGGAAATGTGCCATGCAACATTAAAAAATAGAGTTTACATGCAATTTAAATTGCAGATAACATTATCTGTGCAATTCATTTAGTATCCAATTATTGATATAAAATTTTGTCTCTACCTATCCTAAATGGCAACAAACAGACACATTGCTTGCATTGTATAATCAAATTAAATGGATTGCAGTGTAACCAGCGTGTCAGTTTGATTGTGGACTGAATCTGGCTCTGCTAACTCAGGATCTATTTTCAGTCATGTGGATGGATACCTGTCCCAGTGTAGCTTGTTCCAAGCTTCTCTCCTCCTGTTCTCAAGCTGCGTGCCCGAAAGTCTGGGGTATCCTCTCCACTCTCATCATGTTGCAACCCACCTAACTCCTCAGTCACTGCTCGGCTCTTTAGCAATTTGGTTTCAAAAGTGGAGCCACCCTTGTTGAAACTAGTAGAGCTGCTACTGCTGCTGGTCTTTATTGTCTTGGAATGAGCCGAACTGCCACTCTGAACTTTGCTGGAAGGGAATTTAGATGTGTCAAAGACATCCTCTTCCCCCTCCCCTAGATCTGTGAAACTCTCCGACCCTCCAAAACTCATAGTGTGACTAGCAGATCCACCACTGCTAAAACTTCCAGTTCCAGTTCCACGGTCAGTGCCACTAGTGCTTGTGTAGGTGGTATGGAATTTGCTACCAGCAGACCCAAACCCTGGGGTAAAAAATTTTCCAAAGTCTGGAGTTAAGCCATCAAAGTCAGGGAAGTCTCCTCTCTCACCCTGAGAGGTCACTCTGACATTCAAGGTGCCCCCTTGCTCTGCTACTTCTTCCTTCCCTAAACCTTGAAATTTGGAGCAGTCAGAACCATCAGGTGAAGTCATTGTTTCAACAATCTCTTCTCTAGGGCCTCCAGGACCACTGATAATTTTTTTGGTGATAGTTTTGATACATGTATGGTGGATTACAGAGGAGCTAGGTCTTTCTCCCAAACCACCAGATGCCTTTCCATGATCAGAAGTCACTATTTTGCCATCTCGTGGTCCTCCACCTACATCTGATCCTACTGAAACATGTGAAGAAGTCTCTACTGAGGATCCTTTTGCCTCTGCTTCTGGCCTTTCTAGGGTCATCACAACCTGTTTAATATCATCAAGGATGGTTAGCTCTTGGATTTCTGGCAGAACCACAGTTTTATAATGCCCAGGAACAGTAGAGTCCTTCAGTGGCCTCATTTTCAGCACCTTCAAAGAACTAGTTTCAAGTTCAGACTGCAGATTGATTGAATTGGCCTGTGTGAGCTGCTTCTGGATGTTTTCATAGCTCTCTGTGTCCACTTGGTAACTGAAACTTTTAGCACAGGATCCTTTGCAGGCACGTATCTTAATATCAATGTCCACCTTTACAAGAGATAGAGAGAAATACATTTGTTTAGATGGTGATCCCTGTCTCTTTCAAACAACTCTCTCTTTTTACCAGAGTGAGAACTCTGGTGATTACACTAGAGCCCACTGCCTCTCATTCAACTGTGTGTGCTCCAGCCTACAATTGAACTTGGGCTACTCCAAATCTCAGTTTTTAAATCTGAAGCACCAAAGATCCACTGATGGTTACAGCATGTATAATTGGCAATACTGGAGTCCTAGAATCATCCCTGCAAGGGCCCAATTTTTGCCATTCTTATTCACACTGTGTAGTATGGTCCCACTGATTTCTGTAGGAGTCTTCTGGAATAAGGTACTACTCAGAGCAAGGCAGAGTGGCAGAATTGGGCCCTTGCAGGTGTACCTATAGTATACCTGTCAAAAAATCACATGGCTATGCTTAGGGACCTACCAAATTTACGGTCATGAAAAACACATCGCGGACTGTGAAATCTGGTCTTTTGTGTGCTTTTAACCTATAATATACAGATTTCTTGGGGAAACCAGTGTTTCTCAGATTGGGGGTTCTGACCCAAAAGGGCTCTGCAGAGGGGGTTGCAGTATTGCCACCCTTATTTCTGCACTGCCTTCAGAGCTGGGCAGCTGGAGAGCAGCGGCTGTTGGCCAGGCACTCAGCTCTGAAGGCAACGCTGCACCAGTAGCAGTGCAGAAGTAAGGGTGGCAATACCATACCATGCCACCCTTACTTCTGTGCTGCTGCCTCCAGAAACGGGTGGCTGGAGAGTGGCGGTTACTAACTGAGTGCCCAGCACTGCAGTCAGCAGCAGCACAAAGGTAAGGATGGCAATACCATACCATGGCATCCTTACTTCTGCGCTGCTGCTGGCAGCAGCTCTGCCTTCAGAGCTGGGATCCCGGCCAGCAGCTGCCACTCTCCAGCTGCCCAGCTCTGAAGGCAGAAGTAATGGTAGCAATAACCTTGCTACAATAACCCTACAATAACCTTGCGACCTCCCCACAACTCCTTTTTGGGTCAGGACCCCTACAATTACAAGCCATGACATTTCAGATTTAAATAGCTGAAATCATGAATTTTCCGATTTTAAAAATCCTATGACTGTGAAATTGACCAAATTGGACTGTGAGTTTGGTAAGGCCCTAACTCTACTGGTATGTATAATGGTGGTGGGAATAACTGGTTCAAAGGAGCGACTGATGAAAAGAAGAATTAGCCTCTGGATCAGGGTTCAAAATGATGTTGCTCGCCCTGCTTGGTGAGCCAGGACATATTTTGGCAGCCCATCATTTTGGTTTTGCTCCTCAGCCTGTCCTACTGCTGCCTTACAGCCACCTTGTGTTGTCATCAATGCAACTAGCTAATCAAAAGGCCAAAGATCTTAATACAAACATAGATGGGCTATACGCCAGCTGTGAGAGCCCAGAAAAGAGATGAGATACCTTTATAGGTGCTCCCTCCTACCCTAGCTGCTCACAAGTCTCTCATCAGCCACACCTGCAGCTCCTTGGAGAAGGAGGAGCATCACTCACTGAGGCCAATCAGTGCCAGTTGTAGGGAAATGCAGCACTAACTATTCTTGTTTCCTGCCCGAGAGAGGGCAGTAGGCAGAAACTCTCCCACTAACACAAGAGGAACAACTACACAGACAATAACTCAGAGGGAGCCTACAAGCCTGCTAAGGGGCATCTGAATCTCACATAGGAGGATCTGAGCCTCATTGAGCAGAAACCAAGCCTATCTGAGTCTGAGGGGACATCTGTCTCATATAGGCGGAGTTTGGTTTGAAGGTAGATCTTGTGAAATTATTGGTCCATTTTCTTTTCAGCTGCAGAATTCCTCTGGATGTAAGGACTGATAGGTCCTGTTTTTTGTAGCTGTGCTTTGGAAATAACAGAAGTTACATGACAGTCACCTACCTCCAAGCGCTTCATCTCCACAACCTGATCTCGGATACTGTTTTGCAGTTCTTTAATCCTGTTTACTTGGACAAAAACTTTCTGCTTTAATGTCACAAGTCTCCTTCTCAGATCTTCTGAAACTTGTCCATATTTAATGTCACTCTCTGGAACAGAAAAATGTCCTTGTCAGCCTCATGGGAGATTTCTCCCCCAAGAATAGCAGATACAAATTAAATAAATAAAAATCAGAAATACATTTACAAGGATCCAAATTAACATGGAAAAAGATCCATTTAGAATTTTAAGTATATATGTATACCATAATATTGGATAGGTAGAAATTAGCACAAGATTTTATTTTAGTTAAGAGTCTTGTTATTATGTATGATCTGCCTTTTTGATAATAAGCAGTATTATGGCATATTTATTTTAATTAAATATTAATTGGTTGTGCAAAATAGTGCAGGAAAGGAACCTAGTGTGTTTTGGAAACATTAGCCCAACTGTGCTGGAAAGAAAACACACATTTTGATTCCTTTTGTAGGACAGAATTACCATTTTTTAAAAAGAAAATATTGCAATAAACGTATGAAATTTATGTGGTTGAAACAAACATGGACTATAATCATGAAGATTTTAGATATGTTAAATTAGATACAAGATGCAAATATAGTCTTGCTTTTGCACAAATATTTTTCTTGCAAAAGTATAATTCTGAAAAGGAAACATTCATGTTTTCAAAAATAATTAAGCATTCTCTTCTACAGGGATGCAGCAATAGTCTCAAAACTATGGTAAAAGAACAAGTGACTTTTAAAAAAAATCAATGAGAGTTTCTCTTTCAAAGGGATTACAGGATTCAGCCCCATGTAAATTGCTGTGTTTGAAGATCAATACTGCAGAAAACTATTGTTGTTCTAATTCTGCACCTGCCATAGCCAACAGCTGCTATCTCTCCCCCCAGGCCTGCTTTTGAAATATTTCTTTCAGATATAGATTTAGGGCCTGATCCTGCATTTCTTGCACACTCAAAAATCTCATTAACTGCAGGAAAGGCATAAAGTACAGGTCTTTAAGATGTATTATTCCATTTCTATGTAGTTACACTAACATAAAACTGGCGCAATCCGGAGAAGAGTCAGGCCCAATATTTTTAAGTCATGGTTATCTTACAAGAAGGACAAAGTAAACCTGCTTTCAACTGGCTGCTTTTAGCAGAAGTTAACATAACGTTGGTATATATTTTAGAACAACGCATATGTTAATACTTACCATGGCCACTGGCCACATTTCCTTTCAGGATGTTAATTGTTTCCACAGTTAACACGTTAGATTTTTTGTACTTGTTTTCATTATCTAACAACAGGTTCCTAATTCTTTGTATTCTATGATGAAAATCTTTATCAGTTTCATCAATCAATCCTTGCATCCTGCAGCCTGAAGGACATTTGTGACCCTAAAATGAGCAAAAATGAAAGATAAATATCTTAATGATACACATTTCTTTAGTATTATGACTACCAAGTTTTGTACAAACCTGGAAACCCACTAATGAGCTCAGGGCCAGATTCTGCCTCATTCCCTCATTTATCTTACATACTCCACTCATTCCACTATTAGTCCAGTTATTTTCAGTAGAAGAGGGATGGTCTTGTGGTTAAGACTCTGGACTGGGACTCAAAAGACCTGCTTTCAGTCCCTAGCTTTGCTACAGATTTCCTCTGTGACCTTGGAAATTTAATGTGGGGCTGATTCTTCATCCTGTTACATCGGTTTTACAATGGTATATTTCCATCAAAATCACTGGAGTTAAACCAGTGTAAAATTGCTGTGATGGAGTGGGTAATCAGGCCTTCAGTCTCAGTTCCCCATTTGTAATATGGGGATAATGGCAAACCCTCCCAGAGGTGCTGTGAGAATTAATTCATTATTCAGTCTGAGGAAGAGTGGCAGAATCTGCACCTCTATAAGAGAAGTTTGCCTAAGAAAAGCAAAATGTTCCTAGAAAAGCAAGGAGATTTGGAAACACACCAAAGTACAAATGGCAAGTGCCCAAAGGAGGATTAAGACTGAGAGGACTCAGAGGAGCACCAATTACTATTTTCAAAGCAACAATCACTATACATAATGCTCATGCTCTTATTGGTGTTAATGGCAAAACTCCCATTAACGTCAGATGGTGTAGGACCTGACCTCTTATGATTGGGTGCTTATACAAACATACATCCAGTCAATCAAACAGTGTGTATATTTTACTGAACATTTTGTCATCAGATTTTATATAAAGTAACTTCTTTTTGTTCTTCCTTTCCACATTTCTTTCCTGCCAGTAAATATTCCTCCCCACCACCACCCATTTAGTCCTTGGGTATCAATACTCTTGAAAATTTCCCACTCTTATCTGTTCTTTCTCTTTAAGGCACTTTTCTGATTCTGTCTTTCTCTAAACTTACTTCAATTTCTTTTTTCCTTTCCTTTCTCTCTCTCTTTCACTGGCTCATTTTTAATTCCTCTGTGATCTTCTCACCCTCCTTGCTCTATCCCTTTGTCTCTTTTTCCCTCTCTCCACACAAAATGCTTGGAAGTGGGAGGCTCTGTGCCACTATTCGCTTGGCACATGGCAAAGGGTAGCCCTGCAGCACTCACTGAGCCTGGATTCTGGTGCTCTGAAGATCCAATAATGAATGCACTATTGGTGTTATAGTGGATTCTAGTGGCGTGGTGGTGGGACTGTAACTATGAAAACAACTCTGATGCACTTACAAGTACTTTGCTGACCCATGAAGCAGTTTTTCCTGAAAATCAGGTAAAACAGCTGTGATAACTGATGCATTACAGATATACCATGTTGGATCTAAGATATATTTAGTAAACGTTCATGGCACCAAGGAAGTGTAGTGCACCTAAGGTCCATTTGAGTAGCAGTGATTAGCTAAGCTTTCTGCTTCCCTCCTCTTTTCTTACCCAGTCATCATCTGCACAGAAAGGCCAGCTCTTATCCTGTTTGCACTCGGATTGGATTCCATGTTCCATCACCCTCGGGCCACGCACACCTCCTCCCTCCTTCAAAAATAGGCTATCTTCATCTGTTGCCTGCCATAGAGACAAGGGAAAAAAGCAAAAGTGAGATTAGTTTTATAGACAGCAGTACAATGAAGTAATAAAACTGAAGTCACTGAACATTCTATGAAACAGTTAGCCTATGGCAGAAATAGGCATGTGGAAAAATATAATCAGTCAGTGTAAGTAATCTAGTCCATAAGTTTCCTGCATGAAATTATTTTGTTTTGTCCAAATAAGAGTCTCCTTCTAATCTAGTTAAAGCATATAACTATGGTATTGGATGATGCTTAAGATATTTTTAATAACAGAATGATTAAGCATGCATTTAATATTATATGTTTACATAAAAACAACTGCTTTAAACTGAATTGATAGTCTTTTAATTAAGCCCCTCAGTGTTTCTAAAATAAACCTCTATTTTCAGTCTACACTTTAGGCTACAACTAGGCATAGAAATGCTATGTGGTGATCTCTCTTTATTACTTCTGGTGGTTTTAAATTACAAGAGGTCAAAATTGTTTATAACTCTTTATTGGAAGGCATAGCTTTAAAAGCACAGGAAAATAATACTAATATGGTGACTGAGGGAGGAAATAAACATACCAAGATTTTGTTTAATCCTGAAAGAGGAAAAAGTCCTTGTTCACCAATTCTAAATCAAAATGTCATAAGGATTTTTGACCATGCATACTAATCTTTGTTCAGGAAAGTGATCACAGCAATATTTCTATTTCTCTAACAGATAGTACAGATGTCTTTGGGAGGTATCAGGTGTCACTGGGTACCTTTGACCACATTACAAATTATCAAAGTAGAATAAAAATTAACTCAGAGATGAGGAAGATCTTAGCTTCCAGAGCCAGCTCCTCAGTTAGTTTGGGGTAAAGTCGTTGAAATCAACAGAGTACTGCTGATTTACACCAACTGAGGATCTGGCCCATACGTATCTTTAATCTAATGAGCAAAAAAAAAAAAATTAAGTTCCTAAATATGTTCCATGGGCTTTTAAAAATTGACTTTACACACAAGTACATGATAGATTGTAATAGCTCCAAATTGACCCTTTCTGTTTGATCAGATCACCCACACACACTCTGACTTCTTCATTTCTTTCAAAAAGAATAATAAGGAAATGTGTATATAAGAATTTACCAGAGTATTATAGGCTGAATCTTAAACTAGCCAACAACAGGTTTAAATTAGCATAGCTGGGAGCTAAGGCTACTGCTCTTCTTATTGAAAAAGATATTACTCCTTAGCTCTCCTTCAGCCTGACAATGCTGCCACTGAAATCAATGGCAACATTCTTATTCTGTGCCTACGTACTACAGCAAAGATGGGACCAAATTCTGTCTCATGTACAACCAGAGAATCCCACTGAAGGCAACTGAGATCCAGGGGTGCAACTGAGAGTAGAATTTGGCTAATAACATCTAAAATCCCACACAGGGCTTGGAGACCTCTGTACCTAGGTGCAGTGGAATAGGTTAAGGACTTACAGCCTCACCTCTGAATCTACTGATTATTAGCCATTTATCTTCTTCGCGCTGCCAGATACCTTCAGCAAAATTCATCTCCAGTGCTTCTTGAGGAACCAGATTGGCAGTAAAATGCAGAAGAGACTCAAGTGGGAAGGGCCAGTAATGAAGTGGTTAGGGTAGGCTTGTGTGAGTGTGTGTCTGTGTCTTTTTCAAACTATGTCATAACCAAAGAGTATTTGTTTTAGTTTGTTACGTGAATATTCATTCAATAAAATGCCCTTTTTTTCAAAAGAGAAAGCCAAGATATCAAAAGAGTCAAATAAAGTGAAATCATACCCAGACTACGCTGAGGCACAGCCATGTGCACAAGATCCTCAGAAGTATCATCTTCGGTGGCAGGCTGAGGAGGAGTCTGACGGAAAGGATACCTTCCACTTGGTTTTTGCTTCATTTTAAACCTTCCTGAACTGCTTAGATTAATCATTATGTTCTCTTCTGTTTGAAGAGTTGCATGCAGCACGCCCCCAGTTGGTTACCTGAGGCCTCTTGCACAAGCTCCTGAGTTTGTTTGCTCTAGATAAGTTTGTGCAATGCCAGCTTGGGGGTGGGGTAGAACCCACATTCCAGGAAAGAAATTGTCTACAGCTTCATTTCTGGTAACTAAATTTTGGAATAACGTGTATGTAAAATAGCCAACAATACTTAACCACTGGAAGATATTCATGCTGCAAATCTGGTATTTAAATAGCATAATTAAGCAATCATAAAATCATAAATTTGTCCTTAATTGTATGATTATCTTCTGTGGACTTCAAAGTCAATGGGGCTACTTACTGCAGGAAAGGAAGCAAGATCATAGTCTAATAAATGTTAATTCAGGATATATATGGTCATCGACATAAACTAATTACTGAGAGATGTTTCTATGGACGTCCCATGCTCAGCTCTGCCATTTTCATAATTCTGGGTCAGTCTCATCCTGCGCTCTTTACTCAGACAAAATTCCCATTGACGTCAAATAAGGACTAACGAGCTGACCCTAGTTGTAAAACTGTGCTGTTTACACATTTATATAATTAAACAGTATTTGCTTAGTATGAAATACATATATCCCCATGCTTTATTTTATCTGGCTACTAAAATATAATTTAAATTAAGAAAAGAAAAAGTAGAAGTTGGGTCTGAAACTTTTCCCATTGTTTTCAACATGCACTGCTAGATACAAGATACAGTATATGGCTGACCAAATCTTCCCTGAGCAAGTGTCCTCTGTCCTATGTTTTCCACTTGATTCCTTTGAAATAAACATTGATTTATAAACAGCAATTGTACAGCAGCTTAGTATCTCTGAATGGCTGGGAACAAATATAGAGGATAAAGCTGTCTCCTAATGACACCTACTTTTATGTAGACCATACACTTTAAGAATCAGACATTTTTTAAAGGAAAGTATGAAGAACAGAAAATATAAGAACAGTCCTATATTATGAGATAGGGCTAGGTGCTGGAGGGTTATTTCTCTCAAGTCATTTTTTCTGCTGGGGAAATAGGGATTGGTTCAGTCTTATTTAGTATCACTGATTTAATGGCAATGTAGTTATTCTTAGTGCATAGTTTCATATTTTGATTGAAGTGGGAGATTTAGCATAGGAGAAATATTTTTAGAATTAGTACATCCCATTTAAAATCCCTGTAGTGTGTGATATGGTGACTTATTGCAATCATATCAATATGTGTAATAATACCAAGGAAACCCTTTAACGAATAACCTGGTGGCACAAAAAGTTCTTTCAACGTGTTCTGTTTATTCAGTAGGTATTGGTCTATGAAGGCTCTGTTATATTATTAAATGTGCTTTGGCTGTCACACAAAAGAAAATATATTCATTTAGAATTTATGCTTTTACTGGTTCACCTTTTTTATATTTTGCTTCGTAGGTCTTTGGAGGTTATAAATCACATAGGACTCCTGGCAAAGTTATTAAGATCCGGTCCATGTGGAGGTTGCTACAGAATTAATAACGACGGTTCATCAGTTCATATGAAGTTGTATATTGAGCAGAGACATGAGCATATTTTAACTGTAAGTCCAACACACTAACAGAGTTTATAAACTCTGCTGGTGAAATACTGTGCTTGTGGTGTTTATAAACTTCATTGGCTGAACCTTTCCTACTGGATTAAAGAAGAACTGGGTCCAGACTGGATAAGAGATTTGCATTTGTCCTTAAATAGTAGGAGAGTTTCTCCTTCACTTATGTATATTCCATGTATCTCTTCCACTCATCTTTGGCAATGACCTGTTTCTTTCAGTTAAGAGGCAGAACATTATCAGCTGCCATAATAACTTAAGAGCAGAGCACATGCATATGTCTTTGCCGGAATGGGATCTTATTCTGTGAACTCTTCTATATATGAATCATGTCTTTCTATCTGTGGTTCTGGGTGCCACTGGAATATAAAACAAAGATGATGATGATGATGATAGCTATTTCAAAACAAAACTTAAAATTTTTAAGGATGTGGGGAAACAAGTAAATATTATACTGCCTGTCAAATACTCGACAGCGTTTCTTTTTTGGAACAAAAAGTGTCACCAAAATATAATAAAATCTAGCATATGCAGATGTGGGACTATGCAGTTTAGAAAGTGAATAAAATTTGCTCTTGTGTTTTTAAAACTGCACCACACTAGGCATTCACAAACATCCCCACCACGCTGAAGCTGCACCATTGTATCTGTGTGCCATCCTGTAGCCACATTTTAAAACTTACTGCTAACTGCGTGCAACAAATTTAATTCGTAATAACTGCTTCTAATTGATCCAGCAGTCCTTTCATGTTCCCCTTCTCACCCTCTCACTTCTTATGCTCCTGCTTCTCCTCCTGTTCATTGTTCCCTGAGGGGTCAATTCAACTCCTAGTGAAAAAAGGGAGTTGAACTGAATCCTTTGTCTCCCTCTTCCATTCTTAACGTCATGCACCATTTCATGCTGCTCCTATGACTGTCAACAAAGGGCTAGATTCATACAAAGGGACTTTGGTGTTGTAATGCCTAACTCCTAGGCACCCTGCTGCCTCGCAGAATTCTCAGCACTGAGTTAGGCATCCGGGATGCCCATACAACACATGGGGAGTGCTGGGCATCTAACAAACAGATTCTCAGAAGCCAGCAAGCTGAGCAGGGAGGTGCCAAAGCTAGACAGGAGTGAAATGCAGAGGGAAGGGACAGGGTTCAAGCCACCAACCACAATGGAACTTAGGTGCCCTAACCACAGGGCTATTGGGTTTTCTGGGACACACACCCGGCCACAAAAATTACTGACCTGCTCACTCTTGGCTGGGGCCTGATCCAGTATATATACGATCCAGCAGGTGTGGTCTGAGCACACCCACTGAATCAGGACCCCAGGTGAGATAGTCAGGGGAACACCTAGTTTGAGAATCCCACCAAAGACCCAGGAAACAGTTGAAAAAGGGGAACAGAAAGGAACAGCAGAGACCCAGTGAGAGTTGCCATGAGAGAGCTGCATGAGACTGAGGGAGAATTGCTGAGAGCTGTTGGGAGAGTGCTGCAGATGAAAACTATCAGGAAGAACTGACCAGAGTGGAGAAATCCTGCCAAGTAAAAGGGAAGAACTCAGAGAGGCAGGCTGAGCCCAGGAACAAGAGTATTGATTCTGGAGGGAAGTTTGAATGAGCAGGGGTAGGACTCACAGGCAAAGGGGAATGGGGATGGAACACTGCAGGGACCAGAAGATGTGAGTTGAGGGCTGTGGGAGAAGAGCAGCAAGAAGAAAGGACAGTTACCTGTTCCGTAACTGGCGTTCTTCGAGATGTGTTGCTCAGGTGTATTCCGCAGTAGGTGTGTGTGCTCGCCACGTGCACCGGTGCCGGAAGTTTTTCCCTTAGCAGTACGCGTAGTGGGGGATCCCCACTGTGACCCCTGGAGTGGCGCCTCTATATCACGCCATAAAGGGGGCTGCGCACTCCCCTCACCCTCAGTTCCTTCTTGCCAGACAACTCCAACAGAGGGGAAGGAGGGCGGGATGTGGAATACACCTGAGCAACACATCTCGAAGAATGCCAGTTACGGAACAGGTAACTGTCCTTTCTTCTTCGAGTGACTGCTCATATGTATTCCACAGTGGGTGACTCCAAGCTATACCTGATGGAGGTGGGTAGGAGTTTAAGGTTACCAGGGTGGAGTACCGCCCTACCAAACCCGGCGTCATCCTGCATTTGGGAGACGATCGCATAGCGCGATGAAAAGGTGTGGACAGAGGACCATGTAGCAGCCCTGCAGGTGTCCTGAATAGGGACATGACCCACATAAGCAGCCGACGAGGCCTGCACTCTCGTCGAATGAGCCTTCACTAGAAGAGGCGGGGGAACCCCTGCCAGGTCGTAACACGTGCGAATGCACGAGGTGATCCAGCGGGAGATCCGCTGGGTGGAAACCGGTTGCCCCCTCATGCACTCAGCCGATGCAATGAAAAGCTGAGGGGATTTCCGGAATGGCCCTGTCCGGTCTAGGTAAAAAGCCAGTGCTCTATGCACATCTAGCATGTGTAGGCGTCGTTCCTCATTGGAGGAATGGGGCTTGGGACAGAGAACTGGTAGGAAGATGTCCTGATCCATGTGAAAAGCCGAAAGTACCTTTGGCAGAAAGGCTGGGTGCGGGCGGAGTTGTACCTTGTCCCTATGGAAGACCGTATATAGGGGATCAGAGGTCAGGGCCCTAAGCTCCGAGACCCGGCGGGCTGAGATGATAGCCACCAGGAATGCCACTTTCCATGATAAGTGGGACCAGGAACACATGGCCAAGGGTTCAAAGGGGGGGGGCATGAGGCGGGAGAGCACTAGGTTCAGGTCCCAGAGTGGGACCGGGGGTCTGGTGTAAGGGAATGCCTGATCCAGACCTTTCAAAAACCGGGAAGTCATGTGGTGGGAAAATACTGACTGACCAGACACCGGAGGGTGGAAAGCCGAAATTGCCTGCTAAGTGTACCCTGACCAAGGTGGGCGCCAGTCCTTGGGTCCTAAGGGACAGGAGGTAATCGAGGATGAGCTGGAGCAATGTGGATGAGGGGAAGGAGCCCCTCTCCCTCGCCCACGTGGAGAACCGATACCATTTGGCCAGGTAGGTTCGTCGTGTGGACGGCTTCCTGCTCTCCAACAGAACTTGCCTAACATCCTCAGAGCACCTCCCCTCCTCCTCGTTTAACCATGGAGCAGTCACGCTGACAAGTGAAGCGCGGCCAGGTCGGGGTAGAGGAGGGATCCTCCCTCCTTGGAGAGGAGGTCCGGTCAGAGCGGCAGCCTGCGCGGAAGGGCCACTAGAAGTTGTAGGAGGGTCCCATACCAATGTTGACGGGCCCAATCCGGCGCTATCAGGATAACCCTCGACCCATCTGCCTTCACTTTCTGTAGGACCTTGTCTATCAGGGGGACGGGCGGGAAGGCATAGAACAGGCAGCCTGACCATGGAATCAGGAACGTGTCCGATATCACTCCTTCGCCCCCTCCTGCCCTGGAGCAGAACTGAGGGCAGAGGCGATTCTGGTCGGTGGCAAAAAGATCCACCTGGGGAGTGCCCCACTCTAGGAAAAGCTGCCTGGCAACCTCCCTGTGAAGTGACCACTCGTGCTGTTGGGAGAAAACCCTGCTCAGGCAATCGGCTCACGTATTGCACACGCCAGGTAGGTTAAAGGCCCTCAAGGAGATGTTGTGGGTTATACAGAACTCCCACAGGTCTAGGGCTTCCTGGCACAAGGCCGAGGACCTCGTGCCCCCTTGCCTGTTGATGCAATACATCGCGGTCGTATTGTCTGTGAGGACTCTGACCATCTTCCCCCGCAGATACCGGTGGAAGGCTATACAGGCTAGGTGCACCACCCTGAGTTCTCTGACATTTATGTGCAGGGACAACTCCGAGGCCGACCATCTGCCCTGGGTCTGGAAGCTCCCCACATGGGCTCCCCACCCCAGGTCCGAGGCGTTCAACACCAGATGTATCGAGGGAGGGGCCTCTCGGAAGGGAATCCCTTGCAACATATTGCTTGGGAGGGACCACCACTCCACATCGGCCACCACCACGGGTGGAAGCGTGACGACCTTGTCCAGGCTGTCCCTGGTTTGGGAATATTGGGAGGCCAACCAAAGTTGAAGGGGCCGCATCCTGAGTCTGGCATGTCACACCACCGAGGTGCATGCCTCCATATGGCCTAAGAGTTGAAGGCACACCCTTGCCGTCATTACAGGGAAGGCCGTGACTGAAGCTATGAGACCTTTGAGCGTCTCGAACCTGTCTTGGGGGAGAGAGGCCGTGGCCACTACTGAGTATAACAGCGCCCCATGAAGTGTATGCGCTGAACCGGGACTAATGTGGACTTGTCCTTGTTTACCACTAGGCCTAGACTATTGCAAGTGGCCAGGAGGAATTCCACCTGGGCCTGTACCTGAGACTTGCCCTTGAGTAACCAGTCGTCCAGGTAGGGGAAGATTTGCAGCCTGTTCTGCTGAGGTGGGCTGCCACCACCGCCATGTATTTGGTAAAAACCCTGGGGGCCATAGAGAGGCCAAAGGGAAGGACCATAAACTGGTAGTGGTCCTTCCCTACCAGGAAACGGAGGAAGCACCTGTGACCCTCGAAAATATGGATGTGAAAGTACTCATCCTGGAGGTCCAGGGCTGCAAACCAATCCCCCGGGTCTAGGGATGGAACAATAGAGGTCAGGGACACCATACGGAACTTGCAACAGACCAGAACTGGTTAAGATACCACAAGTCGAGGATGGGTCTGAGCCTGCCTTTCGCCTTCGGAATCAGGAAATACCGGGAGTAAAACCCCTTGCCCTGGAATTCCCGAGGTACCATCTCCACCGCGCCCAGGGTGAAGAGGTGCGCCACCTCCTGGTTTAGAAGGAGGGAGTGCTCCGGGTCTCTGGGGACCTCCCAGGACAGAGGATGGTGGGGAAGGGGCGAGGCGAATTGCAACATATACCCCTTGGAGAGGATACTGAGGACCCAGCAGTCCGACATTATACGGGACCATTGCCCTCGGAAGGCAGATAAACGGTTGCTAAACACCAACTTTATTAACTGCAGGGCTTCCCAGGCAACAGGCCCAGTGGTCCCCCGCAAAATCAAAAGCGCCTCTTCCCCTGCCTCTCGCCCTTCGAGGGGCCAGGTCGTGGGGCCGAACGGGACTGGCGCTGAGATCTACGCCTCTGCTCCCTCTGCCTCTTAGGCGGGGGCTCATATCTGCCCCTAACTGGGGGAGCTGAGGTCTGAGGCCTGGGTTTGTCCTTGAGTGGCGGGACATACAGGCCTAGGGTCTGCAGGGTGGTGCGGGAGTCTTTCATTCCATGCAGACGAGTGTCTGTTTGGTCCGCAAACAGGGCTTTCCAGTTGAAGGGCAGGTCCTGCATAAGGGACTGGGATTCCGCGGACAGCCCGGACAGCGAGAGCCACGACGCCCTTCGCATGGAAATAGCTGAGGCCATCGAACGGGCCGCTGTGTCCGCCACATCCGAAGCCACTTGAAGAGCTGCTTTCACCGCTGCCGCACCCTCGTTGACCAAAGCTCTGAATTCCCTCTTGTCCTTGTCTTGGAGAAGAGGCTCGAATTTCGGCAGAGACCCCCACAAGTTAAAATCATACCAGCTCAGCAGCGCTTGGTGGTTTGCCACCCTGAGCTGAAAGCTCGCCTATGAATAAACCTTTTTCCCAAAAGTGTCTAGTCTCCTGGCGTCTTTTTCTTTAGGGGTGGGTGCGGGCTGGGACCGTGGCCATGTCTCTCACGGTGGTTAACGGATTCCACCACCAGTGAGTTTGGGGTTGGGTGAGTGTACAAGTACTCGTGTCCCTTTGCTGGCACGAAGTACTTCCGCTCCGCCTTCTTAGAAATGGGTGCCAGGGAAGCCGGGGTCTGCCAAAGTCCGGTAGAAATATTGGCTACCCCCTGGTGAAGAGGCAAGGCCACACGGCCCGGTGCCGAGGAGGACAAGACATTAAACAAAGTGTCCAACGGCTCCTCCATCTCTTCAGCCTGGAGCTGGAGATTTGAGGCCACCCATCTAAGAAGCTCTTGATGAGCCCTAAAGTCCTCCTGCGAGACAGGGGGCAGTGCGGCTGTGGACTCATCCAGTGCCGACGAGGCGACCGGTGCTGCCTCCAGGGTGTCGGGCGGTACTGTTGGCTCAAAACCTGCATCCAGGCCTGGGTGCGATGCCAGTGGTTCGGTGCCCGAGGACTGATCTCGGTGCCGAGACAGGGACGCCGAGTGGACCTGGGATGCCCCTGCCACAGAACGGGGTCTCGCTGGTGCGGTTGCTTGAGGCCACGGTGCCCATTGGCACTACTGTCCTTGTAAGAGCGAGGACTGACCCATATAGGGTCCTAACAGAGCCACTTGCTCTTGAGGGGCACTGCGGCCCGGGGAAGGATGGCTGGGAGCCAAGGCTGAGGTCACCGATGAACGCACGGTGCCATATGAGCGGCTGGACCAGTCCCGGCCATGTCGACGCCAACCTCGGGATTTGGACCTTGATGACGACGACATGTATACATCAGAGGTACTGTCTCTGGAATCCCTCCGGTGACCGTGGCTACGAAGCTTCGGTGCCGGTGACAGTCAGGATGCACTCCAAGTATGGCATCTGTCTCGGCGAACACTCGAATATGAGTGGTGGTGCCGACGGCGTCGAGGACTACTCCTGTCACTCCTATCACTTCTGTCCCGGTGCCTGTGGCCCCTCTGGGCAGTGGAGGCCTCCGGTGATTCGCTCTCAGGCGACCCGGCCCGTGGAGTAGAGGTCTGTTGCGGGCTATGGGAGGGTCTCTCAGAATGGGCAGGCACCTCAGTCTCGGATGTGGCTGGAGATGGTTGGTGCGCGCCCAGTGGTGGTTTCCCTCGGGACCGGGGGCCCAACTCAGGCGGCGCGCCCGGCACTGGAAGGACGAGGATGTCATGCGCTGCCTGTGCTGCCTCCGGCATCGACGGTATCCTCACCGCAGGAAAGGCACGCGCGGATGGGAGCGGACTACTCCGCTCAGCACGAGTCAGAGGTCTAGGTCCTGATGGGGATCGTGGGCTGCCCAACTCGGGTCCAGCCTCACCCCTATCCTTGTCTCGGCACCACTGGGTCTTCCCTTGCTTCTTAGAGGGGGAGCGGTGCCGACTGGTAGATGGGGCCTCACTCCACACCGAGGGCATGGTGCCCGGTGCTGTGTCAGGTCGGCGCGGTGGTGCCGGGGCCAATGCCGACTCCATGAGTAGAGCTCGGAGTCGGATATCTTGTTCGCGCTTCGTCCGAGGCTTGAACGACTTGCAAATTTTGCAACACTCTCTTACGTGACTCTCGCGCAGACAGCAAAGACACTGAGAGTGTGGATCGCTTCTGGGAATGGAATTGCGACAAGAGTCGCATGACTTGAAGCCTGGGGCACGGAGCATGCCCCAAGCCAGGCTACTAACTAGAGAAACTATCTACAGTCGAAGAATTGTACCACTAAGGCTAGAGGCGCTACAGCAAAGCTGGAGCACAAAGTTCCGACTACTTTCACTGGCGGCAAGAAGGAACTGAGGGAGGGAGGAGCACGCAGCTCCCTTTATGGCGCGATATAGAGGCACCACTCCAGGGGTCGCAGCTGGGCTCCCCCACTACGGGTATTGCTAAGGGAAAAACTTCCAGCACCGGTGCACGTGGCGAGCATGCACACCTACTGTGGAATACACATGAACAATCACTCGAAGAAGAATGGAGAATTGCCGGAGTTGTGGAGTCCCTGAAACAGTGGCATAGGAATTGGACAAGAGGGATTGTTGACCGTTTGGTGGGCATCCTGGAGATGGTGATCCTGGAGTGTGGGGCTGAAAGACTGCTGCATTTTAACCTGCTTTACTTTGAGAGTTTGGAGAATTGTCTTACTTTGAGAACTTGTTGAAGGTTTACATTTTTCTAATAAATTATGCCTGGAAGCAGGGCTTGTTTTGGACTCCAAGAAGGACAACACTCCTTGCCTGGGTGAGTAAGGTGACCATCAAGCTGATCCATGGTGAAAAAATTGTGCAACTCAATCATCCCTAGGAGGAGGAGAGATGAAGGGGAAACTAAGGCATGACTTGCCTATTTTGCAGTGGTTGGCCACAAGAGGGTGCCCTGGCAGGGGAAGTGAACCCTCCAGTGTCTTCCCCTTCCACTGTTGTCTTTCTGCTTTCTGTTTGATTTATTATTTTTGAGTTAATTGGGGCAGGGACCTGGTCTTTTTCTGCTTTGAAAGTAGATGTTTCATTTCTGTCTCCTGGTAAAGTCTGGTAAAATTATCTATTGAAGTCTAGTCTGTAGATAATAGTAATTTGATTCAATAGTCTCTTCTAGCTTCAGCAGTGGATGTGTAAAATGATCCCTAAACTGTATTCTCATAAATTTCAGGTCAGTCTATAATTATTATGTTGGCAGATTACATCAGAAAAGAGTATGTAAGGCTCTTCATGTATAAACATGGTATCAGATTAAATCATTCTCACAAATAAACAGATTCTTTAGGTCCAGGTTTTTATAGGTATTTAGGCATTTTGGTGTTCTGTGTTGCAACATCTAACTGATTAAGGAGCCTAAATTGTATTTTCAAAAGTAATTTAGGCACTTAGGGATGTAAATCCCACAGACTATAAATGGGATTTTGGCTCCTAAACCCCTTTTGAAAATGAGATTTAGGCTGTGAAATCAATTAGGCATTACAATGCTGAGCACAGCAATGCCTAAATACCATTAAAAATCTGGACCTTAGCTTCTAACTTTAGCAATACTATGATTCATGGTGCATTCTCACTTTGAATCCTCTTCAATTTTGTTCCCTCTGTCTCAAAAATGTTATAACAACCGTTCCTGCTGGGCTCTTTACCTGTGGCTGAACAGAAATGTTCCCCGCTGTTAGCCAGGCAGTGGGGGGAGGGGTAAAGTCATCATCCCAGAGAACTGTGTGTGTGTGTGTGGGGGGGGGTTAGTTGGGTTTGTGCTGCACGTTAACCTGGAAACTGCAGCCCCTCCTTTTAAATTGCCAACCCATTTTAAATGGCCAACCCAACAGCTGTTTGATATGGGAAATGAGGGTGCTGCTGTTTGAAACCATTTCCACATCTTATGAAGGTTAAAGAAGCCAAAAGACTGTGGCTTACCATGGCTGTCTGCAAGCCGAATTCTGTTGTCCGGCCCTGCATGAGTGATCTCTCACCCCAAACCAGCATACACTCAATAAGAGGCAAAATGCAACCTTGTAACGAAAGCACATGTGCTATGTAATGTTAACAACAAGATTTACCATGAAAGAGTGTACCCATTGTTCTATAAAATGTGTCTTTTAAACTACCACTCTCCCTTTTTTTTCCTCCACCAGCTGCATATGTTTCTCCTTCGCAGAGGCTAGTGAAGATTAGAGGGCGAAAAAAATGCACTCGGGATGAAATGTTCTCTGAGCTCATGCTATCCTCCCACACTGACAGACCACAGCAAAATGCGTGGAGGCAGACAATGTCAGAGTGCAGGAAAGCACAATATGAACGTGAGGAGAAGTGATGGGATGAAGAGAGTAAGTGATGGGCTGAAGAGAGTAAGTGGCGGGCTGAAGATGATCGGTGGCTTCAGCTTGCTGACAGAAGGCAGGAGTCAATGCTCAGGCTGCTGGAGGATCAAACTCATATGCTCCAGCGTATGGCTGAGCTGCAGGAAAGGCAGCAGGAGCACAGACCGCCGCTACAGCCCCTGTGTAACCAACCGCCCTCTTCCCCAAGTTCCATAGCCTCCTCACCCAGATGCCCAAGAATGCAGTGGAGGGGCCTCCAGGTACCCAACCACTCCACCCCAGAGGATTGCCCAAGCAACAGAAGGCTGGCATTCAATATGTTCTAAAGTGCAGTGTGGCCATGTCCTTCCCTCCTCCTCCACCCCTCCCGGGCTACCTTAGCAGTCATCCCCCTATTTGTGTGATGAATTAATAAAGAATGCATGAATGTGAAGGAACAATGACTTTATTGCTTCTGCAAGCGGTGATCGAAGGGGGAGGGGAGGGCGGTTAGCTTACAGGGAAGTAGAGTGAACCAAGGGGGGAGGAGGTTCATCAAGGAGAAACAAACAGAACTTTCACACCGTAGCCTGGCCAGTCATGAAACTGGTTTTCAAAGCTTCTCTGATGCGCAGCGTGCCCTGCTGTACTCTTCTAACCACCTTAGTGTCTGACTGCGCGTAATCAGTGGACAGGCGATTTGCCTCAACCTCCCACCCCGCCATAAACGTCTCCCCCTTAGTCTCACAGATATTGTGGAGTGCACAGCAAGCAGTAATAACAATGGGAATAATGGTTTCACTGAGGTCTATCTGAGACAGTAAACTGCGCTAGCGCATTTTTAAATGTCCAAATGCACATTCTACCACCATTCTGCACTTGCTCAGCCTATAATTGAACAGCTCCTGACTAGTATCAGAGGGGTAGCCGTGTTAGTCTGAATCTGTAAAAAGCCACAGAGGGTCCTGTGGCACCTTTGAGACTAACAGAAGTATTGGGAGCATAAGCTTTCGTGGGTAAGAACCTCACTTCTTCAGATGCAAGTAATGGAAATCTCCAGAGGCAGGTATAAATCAGTATGGAGATAACGAGGTTAGTGCAATCAGGGAGGGTGAGGTGCTCTGCTAGCAGTTGAGGTGTGAACACCAAGGGAGGAGAAACTGCTTCTGTAGTTGGATAGCCATTCACAGTCTTTGTTTAATCCTGATCTGATGGTGTCAAATTTGCAAATGAACTGGAGCTCAGCAGTTTCTCTTTGGAGTCTGGTCCTGAAGTTTTTTTGCTGTAAGATGGCTACCTTTACATCTGCTATTGTGTGGCATGGGAGGTTGAAGTGTTCTCCTACAGGTTTTTGTATATTGCCATTCCTGATATCTGACTTGTGTCCATTTATCCTCTTGTGTAGTGACTGTCCAGTTTGGCCAATGTACATAGCAGAGGGGCATTGCTGGCATATGATGGCATATATAACATTGGTGGACGTGCAGGTGAATGAGCCGGTGATGTTGTAGCTGATCTGGTTAGGTCCTGTGATGGTGTTGCTGGTGTAGATATGTGGGCAGAGTTGGCATCGAGGTTTGTTGCATGGGTTGGTTCCTGAGTTAGAGTTGTTATGGTGCGGTGCGTGGTTGCTGGTGAGAATATGCTTAAGGTTGGCAGGTTGTCTGTGGGCGAGGACTGGCCTGCCTCCCAAAGTCTGTGAAAGTGAGGGATCATTGTCCAGGATGGATTGTAGATCACTGATGATGCGTTGGAGAGGTTTAAGCTGAGGACTGTAGGTGATGGCCAGTGGAGTTCTGTTGGTTTCTCTTCTGGGCCTGTCTTGTAGCAGGAGTCTTCTGGGTACACGTCTGGCTCTGTTGATTTGTTTCTTTATTTCCTTGTGTGGGTATCGTAGTTTTGAGAATGCTTGGTGAAGATCTTGTAGGTGTTGGTCTCTGTCTGAGGGGTTGGAGCAGATGCGATTGTACCTCAGTGCTTGGCTGTAGACGATGGATCGTGTGGTGTGACCGGGGTGGAAGCTGGAGGCATGAAGGTAGGCGTAGCGGTCGGTGGGTTTTCGGTATAGGGTGGTGTTAATGTGGCCATCGCTTATTTGTACGGTGGTGTCTAAGAAGTGGACCTCCCGTGTAGATTGGTCCAGGCTGAGGTTGATGGTGGGGTGGAAGCTGTTGAAATCATGGTGGAATTCTTCCAGGGTCTCCTTCCCATGGGTCCAGATGATGAAGATGTCATCAATATAGCGTAGGTAGAGAAAGGGCATGAGTGGACGAGAGCTGAGGAAGCGTTGTTCCAGGTCAGCCATAAAAATTTTGGCATATTGTGGGGCCATGCGGGTGCCCATAGTGGTGCCACTGGTCTGGAGGTATATATTGTCACCAAATTTGAAATAATTGTGCGTGAGGATAAAGTCACAGAGCTCAGCAATAAGTTGTGCTGTGTCATCATCAGGGATACTGTTCCTGACAGCTTGTATTCCATCTGTGTGTGAGATGTTTGTGTAGAGAGCCTCTACATCCATGGTGGCTAGGATGGTGTTTTCTGGGAGGTCACCAATGCATTGTAGTTTTCTCAGGAAATCTGTGGTGTCACGGAGATAGCTGGGAGTGCTGGTGGCGTAGGGTCTGAGTAGGGAATCCACATATCCAGACAGTCCTTCAGTGAGAGTGCCAATGCCCGAGATGATGGAGCATCCAGGATTTCCAGGTTTGTGGATCTTAGGTAGTAGATAGAATAACCCCGGTCGGGGCTCTAAGGGTATGTTGATTTGTTCCTGTGTTAGTGTAGGGAGTGTCCTGAGTAGATGGTGCAGTTTCTTAGTGTATTCCTCAGTGGGATCTGAGGAAAGTGGCCTGTAGAATTTGGTATTGGAGAGTTGTCTGGCAGCCTCCTTCTGGTAGTCAGACCTGTTCATGATGACAACAGCACCTCCTTTATCAGCCTCTTTGATGATAATGTCAGGGTGGTTTCTGAGGCTGTGGATGGCATTGCGTTCTGCACGACTTAGGTTATGAGGCAAGCGATGTTGTTTTTCCACAATTTCTGCCTGTGCACGTCGGCGGAACCATTCTATGTATAGGTCCAGACTGTCATTTCGACCCTCAGGAGGAGTCCATATGGAGTTCTTCTTCCTGTGTTGTTGGTGGGAGGGTATCTGTGTATCAGTGCGCTGGTTCAGTGTCCTGACTGTGTATGGCTTCATGAGCCATAGCATTAAGGGGTAGACTAGGTCCCCAAGGATAACTATAGGCATTTCAAAATCCCCAATGCTTATTTTCTGGTCTGGGAAGAAAGTCCCTTCCTGCAGCTTTTGAAACAGACCAGAGTTCCTGAAGATGCGAGCGTCATGTACCTTTCCCAGCCATCCCAGGTTGATGTTGGTGAAATGTCCCTTGTGATCCACCAGTGCTTGCAGCACCATTGAAAAGTACCCCTTTTGGTTTATGTACTCACTGGCTTGGTGCTCCAGTGCCAAGATAAGGATATGGGTTCCATCTATCGCCCTACCACAGTTAGGGAATCCCATTGCAGCAAAGCCATCCACTGTGGCCTGCACTTGATATCACTACTGTTGATATCAGCAGCTCTTTGATTGCGTTGGCTACTTGGATCACAGCAACCCCCACAGTATATTTGCCCGCTCCAAATTGGTGCCCGACTGACCGGTAGCTGTCTGGGATTGCAAGCTTCCACAGGGCTATCGCCACTCTCTTCTCAACTATGAGGGCTGCTCTCATCTTGGTATCCTGGCGCTTCAAGGCAGGGGAAACCAAGTCACAAAGTTCCATGAAAGTGCCTGTAAGAGGTCGAACTCGCCCCTGTGGTGCCTCCTGCTGGTCATCCATGGTGTAGTGGGGCGGCTGCCCCACTCCCTGAGAGTATGTGCTGCGGCAGGCCAGTGGGCCTGCGCAGATGCACAGCCAATGGGAGAAGGGCTTACTGGGAGCCAATCAGGGCCCGGCTCACCCCTATAAGAAGGCTGCCCAGGAAGGGAGCAGGCAGTTTGTCCCAGGCCTTTGACAGGGGAAGGTCTGTCTCCAGAGTAGGGAAACTAGCACCACGGACAGCGCAGTGCTGGCCAGGCTAGGGGAGCAAAAAGGGAGCTCTAGCCTGAGGCCTGCCAGGCTGCAGGCCCTGAAGGGAAGGGCCTAGCGGGTGCAAGGGGCTGTAGGGGAAGCGGCCCAGGGAAGTAGGCAGATGGACGGGAGAGAAGGAGGACAGCAAGGCTGCCGCCAGAGGGTCCCTGGGCCGGGACCCAGAGTAGAGGGCGGGCCTGTGTCCTCTCCTTTCCCCCTTGCAGTACACTCAGCCATTGGCAGTAGGGAGCGGCCATTATAGACCATGCCAGATCCTTGACAGGAGGGATTAGACTTCGGGGTGTGTGTTGACCACGGTGGCTGGACATAGATTGCCCTCCCCCCCAGAAGGGGGTGTGGAAGGACTGAGGGGCACTGCCAGAGGGCAGTGGTCCTGAAGAGAATGCCGCGAGTTGGTGAGTGACGTGGGCTCAGAAGCCAACCGAGGGCAAGACGACAGGCGGGATACCACCGAGAGGGGATGCTCCACTGGACTGAGCTAATTCCCGGAGTAACCAGTAGGAGGTGCCATGGTGGTGACTCCCAACCTTGTTACACATGAGAACTAGCTCAATCCAGCCCGGAGCACCCTCTGCAGGCCGGTGATCCGCCTGTTATTACTAGCCCCGTGTCCCTCCCAGGACCCCGGTGCCCCTTGCTCTGGGTGCTGCCCAGAAACACATGCTGGGTTTCCCCTCCCAGGGGAATCCCCACCCACTAACCCCACCTTGCCTCAGAATAAGGCTACTGCCAGTCACCATCTAGCCCCACTCCCTGGGGCAGACTGCAGTATCAGTCACTCATCACAGGCAAGGTTGGATTTGGACCTGCTGCCTTGGCCTACCTCTGGGCTGCCCTCTGCAACCCCCAGTACCTTTGGCCCAAGGTTAGGCCGCAGCCTGGGGCTTTCCAGGCTGTAGCACCCCAGCTCCTCTGCCTTTCCCCAGCCCTGCTCCACTCAGGTACCCTACCCTCCATGCAGCCAGGCCCTTCTCTCTCTGAGTGCAGAGAGAGACTGCTGAGCTCCTGGCTCCCAGCCTCTTTATACAGGCCAGCTGGGGCATGGCGCAGCTGCAGCTACTTCCCCAATCAGCCTAGGTAGCTTTTCCCACAGCCCCAGCCCTCTGCAGGGCTGGCTTTAACCCTTCCCAGGCAGGAGCGGGTGTCCACCCCGCTACAGTGCCCTTACACATGCGAAAGTTTTGCAGCCACTGGGAATTGTCCCAGACCTGCAACACTGTGTGGTCCCACCAGTCTGTGCTTGTTTCCTGGGCCCAGAATCAGTGTTCCACGCCATGAACCTGCCCAATTAACACCATGATGTGCACATTGCTGGGGCCCATACTTTGTGAGAAGTCTATGTCCACGTCCTCATCACTCTCGTCACCGTGCTGCCGTCGCCTCCTCACCTGGTTTCGCTTTTGCAGGTTCTGGTTCTGCATATCCTGCTGGATAATGCACATGGTGTTTACAGTGCTCGTAATTGCCACGGTGATCTGAGCGGGCTCCATGTTCCCAGTGCTATGGCGTCTGCGCTGAAAAAAGGTGCGAAACGATTGTCTGCCATTGCTCTAACGGAAGGAGGGGCGACTGACAACATGGCTTACAGGGTTGGCTTACAGGGAATTAAAATCAACAAAGGGGGTGGCTTTGCATCAAGGAGAAACACAGACAACTGTCACACAGAGTGGCCCCCTCAAGGATTGAACTCAAAACCCTGGGTTTAGCAGGCTGTTGATTTCACGGACGGAGGGAGGGGAGAGCAAATGAATACAAAACAAATTTGGTCTATTTCTTGTTTTGATCCACTCCATCTATCTTCTACATCTTGGGCTGGCAGCAGACGGTGCAGTACGACTGCTAGCCATCGTCATCTCCTGGGTGCTCTCCAGAAGACGGTGTAGTATGACTGCTGGCAGGACTGAGTCTCCAGGAGACGAAACTTGAAAAGGGAATGACCTGGCTGAGTCACTCCCATGTCTGCACAGGCGCCCCTGACCGACCTCACCGAGGTCGGCTAAAAGAGCACCCAGGAGTATGACAACGATGGCTACCAATCGTAACGCACCATCTGCTGCCAAAAGGCAATGAGCTGTTGCTGTGTAGCAATGCAGTACCACGTCTGTCAGCACCCAGGAGACGTATGGTGAGCTGAGCGGGCTCCATGCTTGCCATGGTATGGCATCTGCACAGGTAACCCAGGAAAAAAGGCGCAAAACGATTGTCTGCCGTTGCTTTCATGGAGGGAGGGAGGAAGTGGGGGCCTGACGACATGTACCCAGAACCACCCGCGACACTGTTTTTGCCCCATCAGGCATTGGGATCTCAACCCAGAATTACAATGGGCGTTGGAGACTGCGGGAACTGTGGGATAGCTACCCACAGTGCAAGGCTCTGGAAGTCAATGCTAGCCTCGGTACTGTGGATGCAGTCCATCGACTTAATGCACTTCGAGCATTTTGTGTGGGGACACTGTAGCCTATAGGACTAACCTGCTTGTGTGTGTGTGTGTGTGTGTATGTGTATATATATATATATATATATATATATATATATATATATATATATTTATAAATTTACTTTATACTTTATAAATTTTTTTTCCTTATAGTTTAAGTATTTAATGTATTGTAATAGGTTTATAAATTTATATTAAAGTATAGCTGTAATGCAAAAAAACCTACAGGCCGTATCCTGTATGTTAAGCCAAGGCAAAGTTAGCATACCTATATTAAAACCTTTTACTCAAAGCAAAGTTGACCTATAGCTTGTTACCTAAATAAATAAGTACCCACGCCGATGTCTATAACCTTTTATCTAAACCAATAGACAATAAAAAATGGCATAGCGGGTTTTTCCCACAGACTTAACAAGTACACCACAAGAAACTGATGTGCATACATACCTATTGTAAAAACTATTCAAATCCTGTCATCAATACACACATACATACTAGCCTGTCATCAATACACACATACATACTAGCCTATGGGGTAAGTGTACCCTAACATTTCTGTGGGTAAGGAATAAAATTTGGGCATTAAAAAAAAGGAGGTCCAGCATTTGCCCTATAAAAGAGGTAACCCACCTCAATAGAGTATCTCTGTTCTCACTTTACTCCATCTCCATTTCTCCTTACTTTACTCCATATGCATTTCTCACTATCTCCATTCTCACTTTACTCTATTCTCATTTACTTCCTCCACTCTATCTGCAATAACTGCTACTATTTGTAGACTATACTTGTTCTTCTTAAACTTTTTAAGTTTCAAAGAAACTAGGCTAAGCTTGGTTTCCCTAAGTTTTATTCTTAGTTTGTTTAAGTTTTATTCAAGTTTAAGTTAGTCAAGTAAACCCTAGTCAGCTTTAATAGCGCTTAGCATTCTCTAAGCACTGCATCCCTCACTCAAAAATTAAGAAACCTGAACCACAAGGCTGGTCCTGTGTCTCTTACCACCAGGTTATCAAGAAAGAGTGTAAGTATGTTAACCAAAGCTTTGTTGCATGTAATACTATATTATCATATGTATCTTTTAAATAGCAGTAATGCAATTGTAACTTTGTAACTCTGGGTATTTTACAATTTACTTACTATTATTGATTTTAATAAAAAGTCTTTAAGGCTATATCTGTCTCAGTGTAAGCTTCCTGTCATACCCCCAAGGGTCCTTTATAAATTCTGTGAAGCCTAATTCAGAACAAAAACTTTTATCTTCTAATCAAACAAATTGGCAAGCCTAAACCCATACTAAATATTAATAATTATTATTAATATTATTATTAAAATAAAATAAAATTACATAAACTAAATTCCCATATTATCCAAATTAATATTAACAGTACACCCTAAATCAGGCTACAACACACACAATTGACTGTATAAAAATGATTTCTAAAAAACTGACTTCTATAAATTCGACCTAATTTTGTAGTGTAGACATACTCCTGGGGTCTTCAGTGAGGTCTGGATTAGGCTCAAAGAGACTGCAAGACCGAGGCATATATATAAAATGGCACATAAAAAAAAACTGTGCAAAGATCTCTAAGACTGCAAAACAAAGCACTCACTAATTAAGAAAAACCACCATTCAGATTGCCTATGCAATCTTCATTAGTCTCCTTTGTCAGTCTGCGTTAAGATAGTCTTTAAGAACCTGATCGCATACTATTTTTTCCTCACAGGATGCCAGCCTCCTTCAGTGCACAGGATAGACAGTGCTCAGTTAATGAGCAGCTAGTCAATATTTTGTTTTAATCTCATCATTCAGTGCATGGCTCTGGATCTTATTTACCATGCACTATTCAAATCCTCCTGGGCTTTCCTGTGGTGCTCATCTCTATAGTATCTAGTGCTTCACAAACTTAAATTTAGTTATTTTCATAAGACTGCTATGAGTTGAGATAGTATTATTCCTGTTTCAGAGATGGGGAACTAGGGCACAGGTGCCTAAAGCCACAAAGATATTTAGATGCCTAACTGTGTCTGTGGGCCTAAGTCCAGCATTTACATGCCACTAACATTATCAAAGCCACCACTCAGTTGTTGCCCAATTCTGCAGGTGCCTATCGGGTTCAGGTGTCGAAGTGGGCACTTGTAGGCATTCCCAAAGCTGCCTAAGCATTGATACCACCCCACAGCTAATGAGCATCCATAGCCCTGGCAGCCCCAAAGCAAGATTCTTAGGCCTGGTCTACACTATGACTTTAATTCGGATTTAGCAGCATTAAATCGAATTAACCCTGCACCCGTCCACACAACGGAGCCATTTATTTCGAAATAAAGGGCTCTTAAAATCGATTTCTATACTCCACCCCGACGAGCGGAGTAGCGCCAAAATCGATTTTGTCAATTCGAATTAGGGTTAGTGTGGCCGCAATTCGATGGTGTTGGCCTCCGGGAGCTGTCCCACAGTGCACCATTGTGACCGCTCTGGACAGCAATCTGAACTCGCATGCACTGGCCAGGTAGACAGGAAAAGCCCCAGGAAAATTTGAATTTCATTTCCTGTTTGCCCAGCGTGGAGAGCACAGGTGACCACAGATAGCTCAGCTCATCAGCACAGGTAACCATGCAGGCCGATAATCGAAAAAGAGCACCAGCATGGACCGTACGGGAGGTACTGGATCTGATCGCTATATGGGGAGAGGATTCAGTGCTAGCAGAACTTCGTTCTAAAAGACGAAATGCCAAAACTTTTGAAAAAATCTCCAAGGGCATGATGGAGAGAGGCCACAATAGGGACTCAGATCAGTGCCGCATGAAAGTCAAGGAGCTCAGACAAGCCTATCAAAAAACAAAGGAGGCAAACGGTCGCTCCGGGTCAGAGCCGCGGACATGCCGCTTCTACGCCGAGCTGCATGCAATTCTAGGGGGGGCCGCCACCACTACCCCACCTGTGACCATGGATTCCGGGTCGGGGATAGTCTCATCAGCTACACCTGAGGATTCTGCGGATGGGGATGAGGAGGAGGACGAGCTTGCAGAGAGCACCCAGCACTCCGTTCTCCCCAACAGCCAGGATCTTTTTCTCGGCCTGACTGAAGTACCCTCCCAACCCTCCCAAGCCAGTATCCAAGACCACGACCCCATGGAAGGGACCTCAGGTGAGTTTACCTTTTAAAATATAAAACTTGTTTTAAAAGCAAGGGTTTTTAATGATTACTTTGCCCTGAGGACTTGGGATGCATTCGCAGCCAGTACAGCTACTGGAAAAGTCTGTTAACTTGTCTGGGGATGGAGCGGAAATCCTCCAGGGACATCTCCATGAAGCTCTCCTGGAGGTACTCCAAAAGCCTTGCCACAAGGTTTCTGGGCAGTGCAGCCTTATTCTGTCCTCCATGGTAGGACACTTGACCGCGCCATGCTTGCAGCAAGTAATCTGGTATCATTGCCTGACAAAGCCTGGCAGCATATGGTCCCGGTGTTTGCTGGCATTCAAGCAACATCCGTTCTTTATCTTGCTGTGTAATCCTCAGGAGAGTGATATCGCTCATGGTAACCTGGTTGAAATACGGGAACTTAATTAAGGGGACAGAGGTGGCCGTTCCTACTGGGCTGTTTGCCTGTGGCTGAAAAGAAATCCTTCCCTGCAGTTAGCCAAGCGCAGGGGGCGGGGAATTGGCCCTGAGCTTTTCGCGTTTGGCTAGCAGGGATCTTCCCTGTTACCAGCCACGCAGTGGGGGGAGGGATAAAGCGATCATCCCAGAAAATTGGATGCGGGGGGCGGGGGGGGGTTAGTTTGTTTTCTGCTGCTGAAGGTTAACAGGAAAACCGCAGCAGTCAACGGGCTTTGCTTGGTATGTGGGAAAGGAGGGCGCAGAAGCCGAAAGACAATGGCTTACCATGGCTGCATGCAAGCTGAATTCTGTTGCCCGGAACTGCGTCTGTGATCTCTAACACCAAAGCCACAGGCACTCAATATTAAGATGGAAAATGCGACCTTGTACAGAAATCACATGTGCTATGTATATAGTGTTTTTCACCATGAAAGAGTATAAGCATTGTTCTGTAAAATGTATCATTTTAAAAACTTCTCTCCTTTTTTTTCAACCCTCCCTCAGGCAGCTGCAAATTTTTCAAGCCTCCCTCCTCCGTCCCGAAGGCTATCTCAGATAAGGCGTCGGAAAAAGAGGACACGAGATGAGATGTTCGCGGAAATAATGGAATGCACCCGCAATGAAAGAGCTCATTTGAATGAGTGGAAGGACACTGTATCTAAATTTAGGAAAGATGCCAGTGAATGTGAGGTCATGAGGGACGCTCGAGATGAGAGGTGGCAGGCTGCAACGCTGGGGCTGCTGCGTGAGCAAACGGATATGCTCTGGCGTCTGGTGGAGCTTCAGGAACGGCAGCAGGATGACAGAGTGCCGCTGCAGCCGCTGTATAACCTCCCTCCCCCCTCACCATGTTTCATATCCTCCACACCCAGATGTGTAAGAACGCGGGGGTGGGGAGGGGAGGCTCCGTGCACCCTCCCACTCCACCCCAGTGGACAGCCCAACCAAAAGGCTGTCATTATATTGAATTTGTTCAGTGGCCTTTTACTTCCCTCCTATCCTCCTCCCAAACCTCACCCAGATTACCTTGTTGGTTCTCTCCCTATGTTTATAATCACTTAATAAAAATACATGATTTTTAAATGATAGTGACTTTATTTCCTTTGAAAGAAAGCTGGGGGAACGGGGAGGGTGGGTTCCTTACAGAGAATGAATGAGTCAATAAAGGGGGCGGGTTTTCATGAAGGAGAAACAAACATGAAGTTCACACTGTAGCCTGGCCAGTCATGAAACTGGTTTTCAAAGCTTCTCTGATGCACAGCGCTTCCTGGTGTGCTCTTCTAATCGCCCTGGTGTCTGGCTGCGCGTAATCAGCAGCCAGGCGATTTGCCTCAGCCTCCCACCCTGCCATAAAGGTCTCCCCCTTACTTTCACAGAGATTGTGGAGCACACAGCAAGCAGAAATAACAATGGGGAGATTTCTTTGGCTGAGGTCAGAGCGAGTCAGTAGCGATTGCCAGCGACCTTTTAAACGGCCAAATGCACATTCTACCACCATTCTGCACTTGCTCAGCCTGTAGTTAAACAGCTCCTGACTCCTGTCCAGGCTGCCTGTGTATGGCTTCATGAGCCATGGCATTAAGGGATAGGCTGGGTCCCCAAGAATAACTATTGGCATTTCAACATCCCCAACAGTTATTTTCTGGTCCGGGAAGTAAGTCCCTTGCTGCAGCCCTTTAAACAGAGTAGTGTTCTTAAAGATGCGAGCATCATGAACCCTTCCCGGCCAGCCCACGTTGATGTTGGTGAAACGTCCCTTGTGATCCACAAGTGCTTGCAGCACCATTGAAAAGTACCCCTTGCGGTTTATGTACTGGGTACCCTGGTGCTCCGGTGCCAAGATAGGGATATGGGTTCCATCTATCGCCCCACCACAGTTAGGGAATCCCATTGCAGCAAAGCCATCCGCTATGACCTGCACATCTCCCAGAGTCACTAGCTTTCGTAGCAGCACCTCAGTGATTGCTTTGGCTACTTGCATGACAGCAGCCCCCACAGTAGATTTGCCCACTCCAAATTGATTCCCGACTGACCGGTAGCTGTCTGGCGTTGCAAGCTTCCACAGGGCTATTGCCACTCGCTTCTCAACTGTGAGGGCTGCTCTCATCGTGGTATTCTGGCGCTTCAGGGCAGGGGAAAGCAAGTCACAAAGTTTCAAGAAAGTGCCCTTACGCATGCAAAAGTTTCGCAGCCACTGGGAATCGTCCCACACCTGCAACACTACGTGGTCCCACCAGTCTGTGCTTGTTTCCCAGGCCCAGAATCGGCGTTCCATGACTATAACCTGCCCCATTAACAGCATGATCTCCAAAGCATCGGGTCCCGCGGTTCGATAGAATTCCATGTCCATATCCTCATCACTCTCGCCTCCGCGCTGCCGTAGCCTGCTCTTCGCCACCTGGTTTTCCAGGTTCTTGTTCAGCATAAACTGCACGATAAGGCGCGAGGTATTTACAATGTTCATGACTGCTAACTTGAGCTGAGTGGGCTCCATGCTTGCCGTGGTATGGCGTCTGCACTGTTCACCCAGGAAAAAGGCGCAAAACGGTTGTCTGCCATTGCTTCCTGGAGAGGGGGGAGGTTATACCCAGAACCACCCGCGACAATGTTTTTGGCTCCATCAGGCATTGGGATCTCAACCCAGAATTCCAATGGGCGGAGGAGACTGTGGGAACTATGGGATAGCTATGGGATAGCTACCCACAGTGCAACGCTCCGGAAATCGACGCTAGCCCTGGTACATGGACGCACACCGCCGAATTAATGTGCTTAGTGTGGTTGCATACATTCGACTTTATACAATCTGTTTTCCAAATTCAAATTATATAAATTCGGATTAATCCCGTAGTGTAGACATACCCTTAAACTAGGCATGCCACGGCAATTCTCTCTAGCAGGATCAGATCCCATAAGCATGTTCAGAGCATACCCAAGACCTGATAGAGAAGTCACAGAAGACAGTTAGCAGCAAACAGGCTAAGAATCTTTTGAGTGTGTGTGGGGGTCTCACATGTTCTAGTGGTTAGGGCAGTCACTGAGATGTGGAAGACCGCAGTTCCCTTTCCCAAGTGAGTGCCCTAATCGGCAGACTATTTGTTATTCTATGGTTGGTCCCTGTCAGTCTCTATTGTTGTGAAGCTGTTCTACTTTGCATATATAACTAAATGTTCTTTGGGTCAGAGAGAAAATGAGAGTGCTTCTACAGCTAGGGTACTCACCTAGGATAAGGATTTAAATACTTGTTCCAAATCAAGAAAAAATAGAGACTTAAACTCAGGTCTTCACAGCCCACGTGGGCTAATCTACTGGCTATACTGGATTGAGGCTAGCTCTCTTGTCTGTATTTCAGCTAGTCAGGCACAGGTTACTTAAATGGCAGATCTGTCCTAGACAACTAACTCCAGGAGACCATTCACAAGATGAAAATCCCAAGCAGAAGGAGGTGCCTCCATCTGTCCCATCACTCAGGTGCTGAAAGCCCAAATCAATGGGATTTGGCATCTAAATACCTTTGAGGTCTAAGCCCTGCCCCTTTCCTCTGCATTTCACTCCTCGCTAGTGTAGGCAGCTCCCCACTCAGTTTGCTGGCTTCTGAAGATCCCTTCCTTAGGTACCTACTGCTCCCATGCACTGTATGTGGACCGAAGAGTGCCTAGCTCAGGGGTGAGAATTCCAGTAGATGACAGAGTGCCTAGGGGTTAAGTATTATGCTGCTGAGCAGAACAATGCCTAAGTACCTTTGTGGATCTGGCCCAGGGAGGTTAAGGCCAAAGTCCACTTAATCTGAGATGTCTGGATCCTGATTTTTCTGAGCACTCAGCATTTTATAGCACTTTACATATTCAAAGCACAGCTTCCACTGAATTCAATATTATCTGTAATGCTCCAGGGTCTCAAGTTGTGTATCCATAAAATGAGGAACATACAGTAGCCTATAATCCCATTTATCCTGAGTAAAGGGGCTGAAGCATCATTAAGGGGCTCTAAAAGCCTGGATACTATTAGAGGAGAATGCCCCTGTGCAGGAATTCAGGAAGAAAGCTGCAGGCTGGGCTTCCAAAGACACCCTGGCATAGGATATATACAGCGAGGCAGGGATCCCAGGATTCAACCACTCTAGCCCCTGGACAAGTGAAGTAAACAGGGACTGTCCATAAATTATGGAATGTTTAGGGGATGGTTGAGTCCTTTGTTTTTTGTATTTATTGCAGTTTTACAAAGCATTACAAGGGATGAGTGAGTCTTGAAAATCACCACAAATGTGTTACATAATTTCTGGACAGCCCAACAACCCAAACTGAAAGATGTTCAAAATGCTAGACCAGCACTTAAAACACCATTATATAAGTCACAGGGAAAGAAATTTCAAAAACAGTATCAAGCTGGACTGCTACAGACCAATCCACTACCATCCTACCTCATCACAGTGAAATGTACGTAACTAAGACAGACTCTCACCAAATACAGATTTGTAACCAGAAACTAGAGATGTAAGTCAGGAGACACCCATCTAAACCCAGAGAAGACTATCTGTGGAGTCACAGAATCATAGAATATCAAGGTTGGAAGGGACCTCAGGAGGTCATCTAGTCCAACCCCCTGCTCAAAGCAGGACCAATCCCCAACTAAATCATCCCAGCCAAGGCTTTGTCAAGCCGGACCTTAAAAATCTCTAAGGAAGGAGATTCTACCACTGCTCTAGGTAACCCATTCCAGTGCTTCACCACCCTCCTAGTGAAAAAGTTTTTCCTAATATCCAACCTAAACCTCCCCCATTGCAACTTGAGACCATTACTCCTTGTTCTGTCATCTTCTACCCCTGAGAATAGTCTAGATCCATCCTCTTTGGAACCCCCTTTCAGCTAGTTGAAAGCAGCTATCAAATCCCCCCTCATTCTTCTCTTCTGCAGACTAAACAATCCCAGTTCCCTCAACCTCTCCTCATAAGTCATGTGCTCCAGCCCCCTAATCAATTTTGTTGCCCTCCGCTGGACTCTTTCCAATTTTTCCACATCCTTATTGTAGCGTGGGGCCCAAAACTGGACACAGTACTCCAGATGAGGCCTCACCAATGTCAAATAGTGAGGAATGATCATGTCCCTCGATCTGCTGACAATGCACCTATTTATACAGCCCAAAATGCTGTTAGCCTTCTTGGCAACAAGGGCACACTGTTGACTCATATCTAGCTTCTTGTCCACTGTAACCTCTAGGTCCTTTTCTGCAGAACTGCTGTCTAGCCATTTGGTCCCTAGTCTGAAGCAGTGCATGGGATTCTTCCGTCCTGAGTGCAGGACTCTGCACTTGTCCTTGTTGAACCTCATCAGATTTCTTTTGGCCCAATCCTCTAATTTGTCTAGGTCCCTCTGTATCCTATCCCTACTCTCCAGCGTATCTACCACTCCTCCCAGTTTAGTGTCATCTGAAAACTTGCTGAGGGTGCAGTCCACGCCATCCTCCAGATCATTAATGAAGATATTGAACAAAACCAGCCCCAGAACTGACCCTTGGGGCACTCTGCTCGATACCGGCTGCCAACTAGACATGGAGCCATTGATCACTACCCGTTGAGCCTGATGATCTAGCCAGCTTTCTATCCACCTTATAGTCCATTCATCCAGCCCATACTCCTTTAACTTGCTGGCAAGAATACTGTGGGAGACCGTATCATAAGCTTTGCTAAAGGAATAACACGTCCACTGCTTTCCCCTCATCCACAGAGCCAGTTATCTTGTCATAGAAGGCAATTAGGTTAGTCAGGCATGACTTGCCCTTGGTGAATCCATGCTGACAGTTCCTGATCACTTTCCTCTCCTCTAAGTGCTTCAGAACTAATTCCTTGAGGACCTGCTCCATGATTTTTCCAGGGACTGAGGTGAGGCTGACTGGCTGTAGTTCCCCGGATCCTCCTCCTTCTCCTTTTTAAAGATGGGCTACATTAGCCTTTTTCCAGTCATCTGGGACCTCCCTCGATCGCCATCAGTTTTCAAAGATAATAGCCAATGGCTCTGCAATCACATCTGCCAGCTCCTTTAGCACCCTCGGATGCAGTGCATCCGGCCCCATGGACTTGTGCTCGTCCAGCTTTTCTAAATAGTCCTGAACTACTTCTTTCTCCACAGAGGGCTGGTCACCTCCTCCCCATGCTGTGCTGCCCAGTGCAGCAGTCTGGGAGCTGATCTTGTTCATGAAGACAGAGGCAAAAAAAGCATTGAGTACATTAGCTTTCCACATCCTCTGTCATTAGGTTGCCTTCCTCATTCAGTAAGGGGCCCACACTTTCCTTGACTTTCTTCTTGTTGCTAATATGACATGCCAACAATGTGACCAAGGGCAGAATGCGACAAACTCTACTCCCGTGTCCGAAATATAATAAAAATTAGCTCTTATATAGCACTTTTTATCCACAGATCTCCAAGTGCTTTACAAAGGACATCAGTATCATTATCCTCATTTCACAGATAAGAAACTGAGGCACAGAGGGATGAAGTGACTTGCCCAAGGTCCCCCAGCAGACCTTTGACAGAGCCAGGAATAGAACCCAATGTAAGTCCCAATTCACTGTGCTATCCATTAGGCCACATGGATACCCCATACAATATGAGGGAATGCAAGAAAGATACTCCTCAAACTACAATTTACCATGACAAAAAATCTCATTAAAAACAATGAGGAAAAATTGGGCTTGACTCAGGGAGAAGGGAGATGTCATCATGTTTTACAGCAATCTGTCACCAGATAAGGAATGGACAGTAATAACAAGGACCCATAGGATCACAAACACCATGTGTAACCAAATCCTGGGTGGGCTGTACCTGCCTCTGACAGGTACCTGAGTAGTTAAAAATGTGTTAAGGCAGCATTATGAGGAATCCATAACAATGTGAGAAAAACAGTTAATGGTTTGCATGTGCCTTGCCTCTAAATGAATAATAGGAAAGTACCAGTGTATAAACTTGGGATGGGTGAACTGGAACAGATTTTTACGACAACTTCTGTAATTGTTTTGATTTGTTTACATGCCACTGGATCATTAATGACAAGTTTTATGTGTTCTTTGTAATCAAATTTTATTGAAAGTGCATACAGAAAAATAACCCCACACAGAGCAGACACAGTAACTTGCTCACGCAGAAAAGCTAGGGCATTTAATGATTTTGTTTTAATAGTGAGCATCAATTAACAGCCAGAGCTGAACTGAAGAAGTTTAGATGAAGTCATTGTCCCAGAGGTAAAAGATTTTGTTTTCCTGTCCAGATAAATCTTTGTTAAACTGTCTCTTTAAATGTCTCCAACCTACAACAGAAGTAAAAAAAAAGTATTATAATATTCTCCACCAAAGGATGAACTATGTATGGTTACGATGGTATGTTTATGGTGGTCATGCATATTTAGACAAGTTGAATTTCAAAAGGGACAATGCTCAAAATATATAAAGGCAAAGAGTCATTTCTGATGACAAGACCATATCCCTTTATTTGTCAGTCAGCTGAAATAAAAATTGTACAAATATACTAACATAAAAGTAAAAATGGGTTTCTGAGAAAATGCTGCACAGTGATAACGTTTATAGGCTATACCGGAATGCCAAGTGGAGCTATAAATATATTATTGTTAGAACTGTTATCTGCTGTCTATTATCTTTCTAAATATCGCCTCGGCCATCTGATCCAACCTGTTTGGAGCCACCTAAGTTGTGCTGCTGTCCATCTCCTATTGAAAGTCTGTTGAATGGGATGACTTTCATCGTAGTTTTCTTCATGGAATACCACCGAGAACGCCAGGTTGCCCAGATAATCCCATTGTCGTATCCAGCTGGACCAACCTCTCTTGCTGAGTAAGTGCCACCTAAAATATAAATTGTAGCAGAATATATAATTGTTTGTAAAATAATTTATATGCACATGCATGTCTGTAGTAATGAAATCCCTGTACAAAACTATACTTATCGTGCACCATTGACTGCCTCTACCTACTAATCTATCTCCTCCAGGATTTATTCTAACATTCCAAATCTCTGAGCAGCTTCGAACTGCTGTCACTGTAAAAAAATATCAGCCCGCCAGAAGAATGTTTCCTTCTCCTCTCCAAATGTAGATTTCCTCTCAAATTACACTGGTCTTAGGTACAGACAGCCAATATTCAGTCCTGCATGAGTGACAGGTTTAAGGTATGAAATCTCAAGATCAACCATGAATCCATGACGGTATGGTGTGGAATAAAGGTTTTATTGGTACTTGATGAACATGATCTCCATAACTCCTTCATGGCTACATGATTTATGAGTAATGTAGCCATCCTAAACTTATACTGATAAACTCTTTCTACTACATCATATCATCATGTATATATCCCAAACACACTGCGATTGCAGATTCCCTCTCCTCTTCTCCCTTTGTACAAACTTCTGTCCTATCAAGTCTGTTTCTCTCCTGAATTCCCTATCTCTCACCCTTTTTTCCTTATCTTTCCACCTTGCCTTGGGTTTTTTTGCCTGTCCTCCGGCAACGGGATTATGATTGGGACTCTGTTGCTGGAGACAATACTTTTGTAACCACAAAGCAAAAGGGAGAAACTTCTTGTCTTTGCCTCTAGCAGCAGTGGAAGACAGCACCTGTGCTTTAGCTCTTGCATACAATGCTTCCCCCCAGGCTCAGCAGAAGCTACCTGGAGTAACATATAAGGGCTGGGAGAGTATCAATTTGTGTTGCTCAGCAGCAAGGATCAGCTATGAAGTGTAAGGAATGGGATGGCCAAAAATAAATAAACAGCTAAAATCTACACAATGTTTTTCTCCATCGCTAGAATTTGTTGTAAAGCCATGAAGTTATTTTTTATATGAAGTAGGTACCCAAAGCATGTATTACCTTGATAATATTTGCCATTGAGGTTACCAGCATGACATCTATTCATCCACCATCCTGCTCCATCCTGTTCAGCACAATTGCCATCAAATTTATCATTGTCACTATCATAGGTACTGAACTGCATGCCATTATGGGATGTAAAAAATTTGTCACTGGGATCATCTCCAAAATCAAAACCATCAAGGGCATCCCCAGCTTCACCACCAGCAACAAAATAGGCATAGGTCAGTCGGTACTTGTCTGCTTCAGATCCCACTTTGAACACAGCATAGTCTGCAGTACTGTTAAAAAAAATAATGGTGAATTTGTGTATACTGGATTCCCAAAACATACACAATTAGACTATAAATGACAGCATTTTAGAGTCAGTTCCTGTGTCACTCTATGTCTAATTAGAAGACATATCTAATATCTAATTAGATATTTCCTTGCCAGATTATAATATGTCACCTTAATGAATCATTATGAACCCTTCTAAACCCCCCCAAATTTAGGTAGTCAAAGATAGGTAAACTGGGTCATCTCAGTGGTCTTAGAGTAGTGCTTTGCGATGGCTTTCAGGAGATCTGAGTGGGATAAATAATCACTGTCTCTCATTGTCCATGCTGGAATGAAATGGGGATGGTGAGAGCAAATTGCTCCTGGAAGGAGTAAATGGCTTGCACCACTCAACACCCGTCTCTTTCTACGGAATAGCGAAGTATGACAACAATAGGTTCTGAATGGAACCTCATCTAATTTCCAGCAGTTAGAATGATGAGTTATCAAATGGGATGTCAAGGGTGTCATGGCAGGCTAACCCCGGGGGGAAAGTAGAACATCTTAAATGCTACACATGGGTTGTGAAGAAACTGTGTAAGGAAGAAACAGACACATTCTACAGAGTAAATTATATTTTCCAAGGAAGATGTCAACATGGAGCTTTCATGAGCATATGTTGCTTCCTTTTTTATCACAAAGTTGCAGGTAGTGAGAGAAAATTCAACTGCAAATATATTTATGGTTTTATAAACTGATAGAGAAGGTAGTTTGATACAAATAGGCTAATGACACTGCATTATCCATTCTTCTGAAAGTTGTACAAACTGATCTGGCAGTGGAGACAGGTATCTGATATCTGGTAGTAGAGACAGATATCTGTGGCTGTACCAAAAAAATCAGTACACATGACAGGTGTGTATTTTAAGTTGACTTTTTTAGAAGGCTCATTAGTGAAATACCTTTTTTTATTCTCCCAGTCTTCCAGTTCTATCCTTAAGGCATATGGAATAGTAGACTGAGTGGTTATTAAATGAATCTTTTCATTTCCCAGCCAGTACTCTGACTGGTCATCTGGTGACAGGTGTCCAAATCCTTCTTTGTACTGAACCCAGTTTTTCTTGAAGTCCACGCTCCCATCAAGTCTCTGGTAGCAGATTAAGAAAGAAAGAAAGTCAACCAAAGCAGCATGTGCCCATGTAAATGAAATTCTGTTATATAATCAGAATTATTCATGACCTGAATTTACAGATTACATACTCTCTGGAACACTGTCCATCCATTGCCAAATGTGTCAATCTCACAATAGACTAGAAACTGCTGCTTAGCTTTTAGAGGTTTGATGAAGTAAAGACCACTGTGTCTGGCACCTTTATTTGCAATGTCTTGACAATCTGCAATAAACAAACACCATTGTTAGTATTTTGGCTAAAGTCTCATCTTGTTTTAAAGGTGATTTTAAAAGCATCTGATCATTTTCTAGTACAGTGCAACATACACAGTACATATAATAATTACTATGGCAAAGTTATCTCTGTAGGCTAGGTCTTCATCACACAGGAAGTCCTATTGAAGTTAACGGGACTTGTATAAGGATGAGTAAGATTTTACTATTAGTAAATATCTAGGTAGCATAACTTGAATGTAAAATACAATAATTTTATTTGTTTCTGCAGTCATAAAAAGGGCATTTTTAGGTCTAATGTATTAGATTAATTATTTCTGTGTGGCTGAGCGGAAATATTATAATATAGTATCCTTTCTGTTCTTATAACTCCATAAAAGCACTTGCCTGGTCTATGGACTAAAATAAAGAGAGGGTTTACTGGGATAGTCAAATCTTGGCTAATCATGCCCAAATGCGAAAATAAGATTTGTTCCACAACATCCTAGATGAAGAACACCTGTCTAGTATTTCTGTTGAATGACGCACTAGCCAACAACAAACAAACATAAAAATAGCAGTAATACAATGTAAATATGGAAAAGCATTATTTACATTGGTCATGATGCTGAGTCCCTTATTCCCATGGGTAATTCTTAGAGAAATTAATGGATCATGTGATTAAGAATAACTCCTGTAAGAAAGTTTTGCAGGATCACCCATTTAAGTACTCAGATGGCCCTCACCACTATATTGTCGACAGATAACACTTAAGAATTAATTTAAGCCACACAATAAGCATTTCATGTACCTCTTCCAGTTGTTTCCAGTATTTGGACTGTCTCTTTGCATGGCTCCTGACATTGTGATGTAAGCTGATTAGTCATCTGTTTTAGTTGTGAAATCTTCTTAGTGTTTAACATCAACACATCTGTCAGTTGCCTAGAGATAAAAACATAAAAATTACACGTTATGCCAGTTTTTCTTAATGAGAACAATACATATTTCCCTGAAATATGCCTTACATATCTAATGTACTAATCTAAAATATGTTGCTTTATTTAATGAGACAATGTAAATCATTTTGGGCTACAGTGTGGTATTTAGCTACAGCCCTACACTGTGGGGCAGTGCAGAGCTGCCCCATCCCCATACAAGCGTTTGTGCATTCTGCCTTACACTGCTAACCATTTGCACTGGGAGGACAATAATTTGCTACAATCAGAGCCTGGCTGGTGCACAAGAAAGTGGAGCCAAGATTCTGCCTACTCCTCTTCTCTATCTGCCCCCTTTATTGCAAGTTGCTTTTGAGTGGGAGCAACTTGGTAGCAGTTTTTGCACTCTCCTGAGAGTAAATACTACTGTTCTGGGTAGCCCATAAGAAGGCTGTACAAGGTGGGTAGTCTCCCTCCGTGCTCTCATTTTCACTATGCTGTTGCATAAGGGCCAGCCCACATTCCAGCCCTTTGTAAATACCTATTAGAGCTTCCATGTATATACACCTTTTCTAGAATTTTGGCTTTGATTTAATGTTTATTACATGTATCCAGAACTGAAACTGTATTTACGTGACCATTCCAGATCTTATCCCTTCACTACCTCCCTGTTGTTTGAATGTCTTTTGCCTTGTCAATTCTCCAACGTACTGCGCACTCTGGCCCTAATCCAACAAAGTGCTTACATGCATGCTCAATTTTGAGCAGGCCCATTGCCTGATTCAGGAAATCACTGAAGCACATGCTTAACTTGGACATGTTTTACTTGGACCAGTATCTCTTTACCCAGTAAAGCCCATTCTTGCAGTCAGTGCATGGACAAAGCTCTATGGGAATTTTTATTTTGTGAGAATTGCAGGTCTGAGTTCTGGAGGTAAAGTATATAGTAAGGTACAAGAAAGTACAATAGAAACCTGATTTTTATGAAGGTTTGGAGGACTCTTGAAACCTTCATAAAACTGGGAGTTCATAAAATTATGGGAACTTGAAATAACATGAAAAAATAACAGGAGTCTGCATCCATGACCCTACATATTATGAAAATTAACTATTGCATATTTCTGTTTTAAAAAGAGTAAACACATTTGAGAGCAATTCATTCTAATATTATATAGAGTGTATTAATTAAAAACAATATAAACCTAAATCTAATATGAAAATTAAAAACTGTCATCAGTGGGTGGTTAAATAAAAAATGCTCTCAGACCAGGTGATGCAAAGGCATTTAAGATAAGATATAGTTACATTAATTCTAAATGTCAAAAACTCAGACTTACTGTATATTAACCAATTCTCAGTGATTCCTGGCATAATATTATCACAGGAGTGACTTTGGCATTTAAAGTTAAATAGTACAATTACAATTTATAAATAATAATTCATTATTATAATTTAGATAAGTTAAATATGTTTTCAAATATATAGAACAGTATAGACTTAAGATGAACACCTTTGAGTTTAATAGTTATTCTGGATTCACTCCAATGAAACAGAGAGCAGAATTTGGTTCATGATGCATGTTCAGCAAAACCAATAAAAAAGTACCAACTGGCTAAACAAATCTTTGGTAAGATCCATGTTACAGTTTCATATTACTAAAATCTCTGAAGTCTAAGAATAATAAATGGAAAAATTTTGAACAATTACTTAAAGAAAAATACTGATTGAAAAAAAAAAAAAGAACAGCCAAACTTTCCCATGTTCTTACAGCCTGGTCTTGTATTCCAGTGGGAGATGTGGGTATTCAAGAAATGCAGGATCACATCCTAATTATGCAGTTATGAGTGAAAAGACACCAAAATGGTCTTTATATGCAGAAATGAAGTGCTGTGAAAAAACTTCAATTGCAGCTGGTAAAATAAAATAAAGGAACAGATCTGCATAGTTAAACAATATCAAATTGGAAAATACCTACTGTATAGTATTTTCATGTTCCACAATAGTGTTTTCATATCTGATAATTTCATCAATTATTTTCCTGTTTTTTTGAGTAAAACCATTGATCACATCTGTAGAACAGGAACAATATATTAATGCAATTACATGTAAAAGTAAGAAAACTAAATTTTTCATATTTTTCTCGGTTTTGTAATTGTCTTTCTGTTCTCACCTGGCAGACTCAGTTTCTCTGGGAGGCTGTGGATTTGGATTTGGCGGATCAACTGTTCTGTTACAGTGGAAGAGTTAGTGATCTGTTGCAAGAGATTTTCAAGGACCTGCAGCTCCTTATCCACACCAGGGTGGTATTTAGTTAAGAAGTCTGCAATGCCGCATGTAGTTGGGCAATAGCTACCCTAAAGGGAAAAGAATAATTAAACATAATAATAATAAAATAATAAAGGACCAGTCCAGTTTCTACAGTGAGGCAAAAGAGATGGTCACTCAGGGCAGGAAAATATTAAGGGCAGCCCAACATTCAATAAGGATTTCTGTAGGTAACTGTGGACACGTAGGACTGGGCATTTGCTACTGTGCTTGCAGTATCAGAATCTGTAGAGACAGTCCTGATAATGCATATTGTTATTAAATATTAAAAATAACAACATATGTTATTGATAATAGTATACTTTAGAATAATACATGGTATTATTAATGGAATTTACAGTACATTTTAGAACAATGAATGCTGTTATTAAGAGTGAACCGTAAAGCATAATATTACTTTTAATAATAGTAGATATTGAAAATAACAATGCATGATAAAACAAAATAATAATGAATGTTAATTATAAGTGGAACAATATTTTATTCAGTTCCTTAATTTAGAAGAAAGGAATCACACATCTACTTACAAATCGTTCATCTAAGATGCAGCAGTTTTCTCTGGTAGCAATATACTGAAAGGGGGAAAACAACATTATTTTTTAGTTATTGTTCTCCTTATGGTATTTTTGGGGCATTGTAATTTTTTACTGGTCCATTTGTACAGTTTCACTTACTGCCATGCAAGTTGAAAAGAGTAAGGACAGAAGATGCGCAGTAGCCCATCTGTGTAACTTCGGCACCATGGTGTCTATACCAAAGTGTGCTTCCAGCTAGTATGTGTGCAGAGTCAATGACTGAGAGATTCAGCTGTACGGGCTGCTGGAATCTGCCCTGACTCCCCTGCACTTCACAGCAGCAGTTTAAGGGAGCTGGCTGATCCTGGGGGCGGGCACCGTGTTGCAATGTGTAGGGGTGGGACAGTGGTGGAGGAACAACTTCTCAGTGCCTTTGTCCTGGATTCCCAGAATTTGCACTGAAGCTCCTGCTCCTCCCATTTTTAGCAGCAGTCTCCCACTTGCCCACACTATGTCCTTTGCAGCCAGGGCAGTGTTAGGATCTGGAGAAAGCTAAGGGGAGGCATGGAGCAATCGCTTCCAGTAACACTGGAGTAATAAAACTAACATATGATTCTGGACAATGTTGGAATGGTGCCTGAGATGAGCCCCGGTTGTTTAGTTCAAGGAGAAGCCCCAGTTACTCTCAGGGCCTAAATGTAAGAGGCACAGGTTATTCAATAAGGACAGGCTGCTATTTTTCAAGCAGTTACATTCTTACAATCCACAGATTCCATTCTGGGGAATTGTGTGTGTCAGTTGTAGGATCAAAGTGTTTTCCTTTCTAATCACCACTGGTTCAGAACCCATGCTTTGAAAAGAGCATTCCTTCTGTAAACAAGATTGTACACTCTTAGAGGCAAGGACTGTCTTGTATGTCATGTTCGTACAGTGCCTTGCCCAATAGGGCTAGAGAAAAGACAGTCTTGTGGTTCAGATATTGAACAAGGACTCTAGGCTCCATTCCCAGCTCTGCTACAGATTTCAGGGTAGGTCCGCAAAGCACTTAGGTATTCCAATCCTCAGCACTGCGGGGCCTCCTTTTTAGGTGCCCTGCCCCCCTAGTGGAATTCACAGCCCCAGGCTAGGTATCTAGGATCCCTATACAATGGATGGGGAAAGATTGGTGCTTACAGAAGGAATCCTCAAAAGACAGCAGTTTAGCAGGGTGCCACCTAAGCTAACCAGTGGGCAATGCCAGCCAAAGGTAGTTAGTGCTTAACTCTGAGCCGAAGGGAATTGCCTACCTCTGCTTGGGATTCACAGGCTTGTGCCCTCTCCTGGAGCTAGGCATCGAAGCCAGGTCAGCCCTTTCTTATGAAAAACCACAGAAAGAATGAATCTCTCAATGGCCAATAGCTGACAGGTTCAGGCACTTGCCTAGGAGACCTGTTTTCAATATTCATAGGCGTAAGGACATGATCTTGGTCTCCCACATCCCAGGTGAGTGCCCTAGCTATTGGGTAGTCTGAGACACACACTCACACCAGGCAGCCCCAAAAATTCGCAGTCAGACAGCCCTCAGCTGTCTTTTGTGTGAGGCCTGTTTGGGCCCCACAGATGAGACAGGCAGGGAACGTCTAATTTAAGACTCTTGCCAGGGCTTAGGTGTGAGCTAAAGCATGGAGTGGCTTGGGGGCCTCAGGGTTTAGGTGGTTTTGCACAAACCCACCAGCAGAAACTTAGATGCCCATGGGGTCTTTACTGGTGGAAATTTAGGTACCCACAGAGTTTAGGCACTTCCAGGATGTGGGTGGCATCTGAGCAGGGATTTTGAAGCTCTTGATGTTGCTTAAATGTTAGACCTAGACACCTAACATGGCAGGAAGGTTCCTAAGTCCTTTGTTGATCTAACCCTTCCTGTATAACCAGCGGCAAGTCATTTTACCTCTCTGTGCCTCAGTTTTCCGTCTGTAAAATAGGGATAATAATATAGCTATCTCATATTATTTGCTTATCTCTTCTATTAGGATTGTAAATCTTATGTTAGAAGGTATAATGCTTAGCGTTCTGGGGCCTCTAGCTGCAATTAATAATTGACTAGTTGGTGAGAGGCAATGTGGCCCATTCAGCTGGCACTTAGGAGTCCTGGGTTCTATATCTAGCTCTGCTACTGGCCTACTATGTGACCTTGGGCAACTCACTTCACCTCTCTGCACCTCAGTAAAATGGGGATAATTACACTTACCTTCTTTGAGACATGCTTTGAGATCTATAGACAAGTTATGCTAGACATCATTGCTAATATGCACCAAAAACATGAGGGTTTATAGCTGCTATATTTTTATCCTATCTAATATAACTGTGGGTGGGTAAATATCAAATCTTATTTGTATCCTGATAAAGTTTTATGTATTGATGACATATTTTATATTGGTCTGGCCCAGCCTGGATCCTACCATATACAAAATTGGCAGAGAATATATATATAGATACCATCAATCAAGCTGAGAGAGACATCAACAAGATGGTATAAAAGTTGTGTACATAGATGGGGGGGATCATCTTTCTAGGGGTTGCACTGAAATTCAATTAGAGTTGGGTACCTAACTCCCTTGGGCTTGTCTGAAAATGCCAGCCAAGTGCTGGCAGCTCTCCCTTCCAAAGAATGGCATTAGCCATCTTCATCTATAATGGACTCTGCTGGCTTTAATAAATTATGAAGGATATGGCTCCATCTCATAGTTAATTTGTTCTGTTCTCTGGACACTTAAGCTTGTGTAAATAAAAATGGGTAAAAGCCAAGCAGTACTTGTGTATTCCCCCACCACCTCACCAGCACTGTTCACACAGAAATGGTCAAGCAGACAACAGCTATGGTATACAAATGTGAATCTTTGCCTATAATACGTTCCATTTGTCTTGCAGTGAGTCTCCTGCCGCTGGTACTCCAACATTCTCCCTTGTTGCTTCATCAGATGCACATCATTTGTAAGTCATGGTGACCTCCTGGAATGAGACTGATGCAGGGTCCAGAGGCATCTAGAAAGCACTGTTTCAATGCATGCAGACAACACAGATTGCAATGTTTCCATTAGACTATGAACAGAATGGTTCAATGCCTAGGCAGTGTAAATTGAAAACACCTATGAAAAGTCACTGGACTAACCTGAGTCATAACTGTGCACTCACAAATGGACTTGATGACAGGAGAAGGCTCCTGACCCATATAACAAACTATAGATATATTCTGTACTTTGTCTCCTCCACAGAAGGGATTTTATCCAGGCTTGAGGCCCCCAAAGGAGCCTTCAGTGACAAGCGTACGGGAGGTGTTATTTATTCTGTGCAGAAGTTTCAGGGTTCAGAAAAAATGTTGAGTCTAGATTGGTGATGATAACTACTAGCACCCCTTGGGGGTAAAGGTATTATTTCCAAAATATATAGCTTGAAAATGGTTTTGAGGGTAATGCAATAATTCTTAAGGAAGTAACTATCCTCTGCTACCCTTACTAAGGAACCATCCACTGCTAAGAGTTTGACTGTCATAGATAATTGGCAAGTTGAGGTCTGCACATGATATTACAAGAACTAGCACAGAATATTTGGGAACTAAATTTATGGTGAGTTGCTTGTATTACACAACAGAGATATTATTAGGTCTATAGAGTTAAAGTGTATGGAGAGAATAACTGGTCCATCTGTATAATGATTGTCAGGTATCTGTTTAATTTTTAAATGTTGCCATTTTTCATTCCCAACTAGCACCTAGTTTACTACTCAACAGGAGCTGCAGGTTTTACACCTCATGAAATATACATTCTTCCTGTTCTTTGCAACTGTTTATGTGGTCATGATCTGGCCGAATGGGAATTAGGTCCCTAAATATGGTTGAGGATCTGGATCTAATCTATTGTATCTCCACTTCCTATACTCTCCTTCTGAGCTTTCACTTTGCATAAACCTGGACATTATTTATTCCTGGCTGTCTGTTGGCTCCAAACCTGAAAATGAGATGTGTTCTTAGCATAAAGGATGTATGGTGTTTTATTACCTCCCTAAAATTACACTTTCTTTGTGTTATTTATGCCCCAGCAGAGTTAATCCATTTATAAATTGAATGTTCTCTTAGAGAATGGATTATTCACGTTTTTGGAGATCTATTTGCTCTACTATGTGTCCAATTTAACTTGCCTATATTGATTTTTTGAGCAATTTTACCTTTCCTGTGGTTTATTTACTGATTTGCCAAGAAACGATCAATGATTAATGTAATGCAGACAGAAGGAAGATTTCTTAAATTCAGTTTGCTTTTTCCATGGAGTTTATTTTTTGAGTAGATAGCAAAGGTGAATCAGTATTTAGTTAAAAGGGGATTGCTAATCTAGTTCAAAAGCCGAGTGGTATACTTATTAATCAGATAAGGTGACAGAATGTGGGTACATTTGTTATGCAAACACAGCTTTAATTCAATCATGAGGCTTTTTTTGTGTGAGTGTTTTGTCAAAGAATCATTGGAAAGCTATCCAACACTTTCCTGTTATTGGTGATAAATCCTTATGTTCAGAAAAACAAAATAAAACCATGAAACGTGTCTGTGATTGTGAAATAGTTGCTGATATCTAGGACATTATTTTAATTTCTTTTGGGAAAAAATAAACTAGCTTCTACTTATCTATCTCTCTTAGATTTTGTACATAGCATTTATCGCTGTGGTATCTAATCATTGCTGCACTGATCACATTGCAAAAGGCCTATTGTTGTAGCTTCCTACCAAACATAAAAACAAATGCACTTAAGTGGGCACACATTAATGTGCAGAAGCAGTACTATTTTATACCCACATTTTGGGGTAGATTCTGATCTCATAACACTCATGTAAATCCAGACTCAGATTAAATCAGTGAAGTTACATTGTTGTAATGGATACCAGAATCTGGCCCTTTAATTGGCAAACCTTGCCTCTGACCCCACAACCATTCACCAACATATATGATTCCTGCTTGAAGCATAAATCATCTGTTCTAATAAGGGTGCATAATTCCCAAGGGCATGTCTACACTACGAGAGTACTTCGATGTCACTTAAATTGAATATGTGGAATCGATATTACAAAGTCGAACGTGTGTATCCACACTAAGGACAGTAATTCGACTGTGTGAGTCCACACTAACGGGGCAAGCGTCGACATTGGAAGCGGTGCACTGTGGGCAGCTATCCCACAGTTCCCACAGTCCCCGCTGCCCATTGGAATTCTGGGTCGAGCCCCTAATGCCTGCTGGGGGAAAAAATGTGCCGAGGGTGGTTTTGGGTAACTGTTGTCATCCAACCGTCACTCCCGCCCTTCCTCCCTGAAAGCGCCGGCGGGCAATCAGTTCGCGCACTTTTCTGGTGATTGACAGCGCGGACACCATAGCACTGCGAGCATGGAGCCCGCTGTGACCATCGCTGCAGTTATGGCCGTTGTCAACACCTCGCACCTTATCAGCCACCTTTTCCAGAGGCAGATGGTGAGAAATCGGGCGAGGAGGCTACGGCAGCGCGATGAGGACATGAAGTCTGAGAGTGGCACAGACCTGTCACAAAGCACGGGACCCCGCGCCGTGGACATCATAGTGGCAATGGGTCATGTTGATGCCGTGGAACGGCGATTCTGGGCACGTGAAACAAGCACTGACTGGTGGGACCGCATAGTGCTGCAGGTCTGGGATGAATCCCAGTGGCTGAGAAACTTTCGCATGCGGAAGGGAACTTTCCTTGAACTTTGTGAGTTGCTGTCCCCTGCCCTGAAGCACAAGGACACCCAGATGCGAGCAGCCCTGACTGTCCAGAAGCGAGTGGCCATAGCCCTCTGGAAACTTGCCACGCCAGACAGCTACCGGTCAGTCGCAAACCATTTTGGCGTGGGCAAATCTACCGTGGGGGTTGTTGTGATGCATGTAGCCAAGGCAATCGTTGATGTACTGCTGTCAAAGGTAGTGACCCTGGGAAACGTGGAGGTGATCATAGATGGCTTCGCAGCGATGGGATTCCCAAACTGCGGTGGGGCTATAGATGGAACTCACATCCCTATCCTGGGACCGGACCACCAGGCCAGCCAGTACATTAATCGAAAGGGCTACTTTTCCATGGTGCTGCAAGCACTGGTGGACCACAGGGGACGTTTTACCAACATCTACGTCGGATGGCCGGGCGAGGTTCATGACGCTCGTGTTTTCAGGAACTCTGGTCTGTTTAGACGGCTGCAGGAAGGTACTTACTTCCCGGACCACAAAATGGGGTGAGGGATAGCTAAGTGGTTTGAGCATTGGCCTACTAAACCCAGGGTTGTGAGTTCAATTCTTGAGAGGGCCACTTAGGGATCTGGGGCAAAATCAGTACTTGGTCCTGCTAGTGAAGGCAGGGGGCTGGACTCAATGACCTTTCATGGTCCCTTCCAGTTCTAGGAGATAGGAAAATAACTGTTGGGGATGTGGAGATGCCTATAGTGATCCTCGGGGACCCAGCCTACCCGCTATGCCATGGCTCATGAAGCCCTATACAGGCACCCTGGACAGTGAAAAGGAACTCTTCAACTACCGTCTGAGCAAGTGCAGAATGGTGGTGGAGTGTGCTTTTGGACGTCTCAAGGGGAGATGGAGAAGCTTATTGACTTGCTCCGATCTCAGCGAAACCAGTATCCCCATTGTTATTGCAGCTTGCTGTGTGCTCCACAATCTCTGTGAGAGCAAGGGGGAGACCTTTATGGTGGGGTGGGAGGTTGAGGCAAATAGCCTGGCTGCTGATTACGCCCAGCCAGACAGCCGTGCGATTAGAAGAGCCCAGCGGGACGCACTGTGCATCCGGGAGGCTTTGAAAGCTAGGTTCCTGAGTGAGCAGGGTAACCTGTGACAATTTTGTTGGTTTACAGAGAAGCTGAACCTGCCCCCATTTCTTTACCCAGTGACTGTTCACTATCCTCTCCAGTTTCATACCCCGTTCACCCCCTTCCAACCCACGTTTAAAAATAAAATCACTGAAAATTTGTTAATGAACAACGTTTTCTTTATTACTGTTTTCGCGGTAAAGTGTTGAAACTGGGACGCAGACTGTGGTGGGGAGCGGGCGTAGTGTACTGATGCAAAGGACGCTTCTAAACTCGAGGAATGACAGGCTCCTGCTTCTACAGTGGTCCACACTGGTGAACTGATTGTTTCAACGGAGCCTGCCACCCCTCCTGTTCGTGACTCTGTGTGTGGGGGCTATGTGACTTTGTGGCAGGGGGAGGACGGTTACAGATTCCCTGCTGCGTGGCTCTGTGATCCAGGATAAGGACCGCTGCATAAGTTCTGTAACCGCCCTCCCCCGCCACAAAGTCACATAGCACCCCCCCAGACAATGAAAACCACCTCCCAGACTGACCAGGGTGACTAGTGACTGCACTGTGTGTGTGACCTGCTGCTGAACCTGCCCCTGTGTCTGTACCAACCACCTTTCCCCCCCTTAAAACAGACTGTCCTCTAAAAAAACATGATGGAAACAGCAATTAACAGAAACGTATTTTTTATTAGCAAATGGACAGTTAGGGGATGAAACTGGGATGGGGGCTTGGGTGAGGCAGGAAGGAAAGGACTTATCAAATTTTGGGGAATGACAGCCTTCTGCCACTTGAGCAGTCTGCAGGGGTTGAGTGACAGTTTTCATGGGCTCTGCAGCCCCTCCTTCTTGGTACTTTCGGTGAGGGGGGTATGGGACTTTGTGGCGGGGGACGGTGGTTACAGATAGACTGCAGCGGGGCTCGTCCTCCTGCCTCCGGTCCTGCAGAACATCCACAAGGCGCCGGAGCGTGTCCGTTTGCTCCCTCATTAGTCCAAGCAGTGTTTGAGTCGCCTGCTGGTCTTCCTGCCGCCACCTCTCCTCCCGTTCGCTGTGTGCTCGCTGGTATTGGGACATGTTCTCCCTCCACTGACTCTGCAGGGTTGCCTCGGCTCGGGAGCAGCCCATAAGTTCTGAGAACATGTCGTCCCGTGTCCTTTTCTTTCTACGCCTAATCTGCGACAGCCTCTGGGAGTCTGATGACAGGATAGGTCGGGAGACAGCCACAGCTGTGGGATGGGAAAAAGGGAGTGAATTCCTCAGAAAGATAAATTTTTGGGTGAACAAAGAAAATAGTCTTTCTCTGTGAAAAAGACAATTCACAGCACCTATCACATGCGCACTCAGGACAAGGTTGAATTTTCGGTCTTCGCATTCAGTCCCTGGGGTCTTGCAGTGCAGATCACAGAATCGGAACAGCACAGCGGAATTTGGGTAGCGGGCTGACATGGTAAGCCGTAAACTTATGGCAGCTTAAAACTTTAATAATAGCACTGCCCTACTTTGACGTTCAAAGCAATGCTCCTAGCGTTGGCCAGTTCCTGCTGCCAGCAATCCGGCAAGCATGAACTCTGCCCCATCCCACCCCCTCGCGGCTGTCCCCAGGAAAGATCCCTCTATGCTGCCCCTCTCCCACCTCCACTGCATGGCTGTAAACCGGCGGTTACAGTTCTGTAAAGGAACAGGGAAGCAGTCCCAATACTAACATTCCCCTAATTCAAAGCAGGTCACCATGAGCGACATCACTCTGATGCGTATTTCAGACAGCGACAAAGAACGCATGCTTCGGGAAAGCCTGCAAAGACCAGGGCCGTATGCCGCCATGCTGTGCAAGGCAATGATACCGGAGTACTTGATGGTAGCCTGGCGCGGAAACGTTTCATACTACGGAGGACACAACATGGCCGCTCTGCCAAGGAACCTCATGCAAAGGCTTTCCAATTACCTCCAGGAGAGCTTCATGGAGATGTCCCCTGAGGATTTCTGCTCTATCCCCGGACATATTGACCAAATTTTACTGTAGCTGCACTGGCAAGGGCTAAACAGTAGAGCGCCTAGGGCAAACCAATCAAGATATACCGGAGATTGTTAGATTTTTTTGCAGCAGTTGCACTACCAAAGACTAGAACTTTAAGTGCCTAGGACAATCTAATCATGAAAAAGCCACAGTTAATATTAATATTCTTTTCAAAATAAATGTTTACATGTTTAATCCACTTACCGGCTGATCCTTCCCCTGATTCTGGGTCCAGGTTAACGCCTGGGGACGGTTGGTATGGGATCTCTGTGAGGGTGATGAAGAGATCCTGGCTGTCTGGGAAATCAGCGTTGTAAGCGCTGTCGACTGCCTCGTCCTCCTCATCTCCTTCCTCATCTTCCCCGTCCACTACCATCTCAGAGGAAGCGGGCGTGGACAATATCCCATCCTCAGAGTCCACGGTCAGTGGTGGGGTAGTGGTGGCGGCCGCACCTAGGATGGAATGCAGTGCCTCGTAGAAACGGCATGTCTGCGGCTGGGATCCGGAGCGCCCGTTTGCCTCTTTGGTCTTCTGGTAGCCTTGTCTCAGCTCCTTGATTTTCACGCGGCACTGCGTTGCATCATGGCTGTATCCTCTCTCTGTCATGGCTTTGGAGATCTTCTCGTAGATCTTTGCATTTCGTCTTTTCGATCGCAGCTCCGAAAGCACAGACTCATCGCCCCACACAGCGATCAGATCCAAGACTTCCCGATCAGTCCATGCCGGGGCCCTCTTTCTATTCTGAGATTGCATGGCCATCTCTGCTGGAGAGCTCTGCATCGTTGCCAGTGCTGCTGAGCTCGTCACGATGTCCAAACAGGAAATGAGATTCAAACTGCCCAGACATGAAAAGGAATTCAAATTTTCCCGGGGCTTTTCCTGTGTGTCTGGTCAGAGCATCCGAGCTCGGACTGCTGTCCAGAGCGTCAACAGAGTGGTGCACTGTGGGATAGCTCCAGGAGCTATTAGCGTCGATTTCCATCCACACCTACCCTAATTCGACATGGCCATGTCGAATTTAGTGCTACTCCCCTCGTTGGGGAGGAGTACAGAAGTCGAATTTAGGAGACCTCTATGTCGAACTACATAGCTTTGTTGTGTGGACGGGTGCAGAGTTAATTCGATTTAGCGCTGCTAAATTCGACATAACCTGCTAGTGTAGACCAGGCCCAAGTCAAAGATACTACATGACAAAACTGGATACCTGTGTGGACTGGTAATAGTGACAAGAAATAAAGATGATTTTAAAAATTAATTGACTGCCATTTTAAATACTGCATAATAGCAAAGCTGAGTCAGTGTACTACAGGCCTATCTATTTGAACTGTTACTTCATTTATAAATAGCTATACAAAAGTGAAAATGAAAAAAGTTTCCTGAGTCACTTCACCAATGTACACTTTCTGTTTCAATATGTAAATCAGGGGAAAGCTGTAAAAAGGAACATTTCCTTGCCAATTCAATAGTCCATTCCCTGCAGACGACATGCTGCCACATTGTTCCTGAAATAAAATATGTGAAATATTTGTGAATCGGCAAATAATTGTTAGCATGGCTCCATGGGTGATGTCAAATATTACTCTTTCTCACTAATAAGAAACTGTTCCCTCCCTTTATGTTACAAATAGACATTGACGGCATGGCGCATGTGCCCTTCCATTCAAACTCAGATTGGAAATTTATATCTGAAATAAAAATTTTAAAAGTGTGAAATTTCTTAGCTTAATGCCATTGGACAGCTTCTGTTTGGTCCATTTTTAAAGAGTTTATAATATATTTAGCTGCATATACCTTTTATAAAAATTACTAGTTGAAGATATTTTCAAATCTCTTAAGACTGTGTAATATATATATATATATATATATATATATATATATATACACACTGAAATCAAGGATCAGAGCCTAAGGCTTGTATCACCATCTGTAGGAGCAAATCTCAGTGCCATTAACAGGAATTCCATCATGAACTAATCATAAATATCATCACACTCTTCAAGATCCACGGGTTCTACACATGTTTATCACAACATGTGGTGTACCTCCTCCGTAAATGTCTCAATAACAACTATATGGGCGAAGCCAGACAATCACTACTTAATTGAATGAGCTCTCACAGAAAAGTTATAAAAGACAAAAACACCATATAACATGTGGGAACACTTTTCACAAAACGATTGTGCCATATTTGACCTCAGTGCTCATTTGTAAAGAAACCTGAATAACACCTTCACAATACAATCTTGGGAGCTTAAACTCATAACTTTGCTAGACACTTACAATCATGGTCTTAATAAAGACACTGGATTTATTGGTTTATTACAACAGTCTGTAACTCACTAAATCACCTATTTTTGTCCCATGACTGCAGAGGTGTTAAAACACCACACTTCACCTTGAATAGTCCCTTACAACAGGGGGTCTTAACCTTTTTCTTTCTGAGCCTCTCCCCCCGCCCAACATGCTATAAAAACTCCACAGCCCACCTGTGTCACAATAACTGGTTTTCTGCATATAAAAAAGTCAGGGCATTAGGGGGTAGCAAGCAGGGCAGTTGCCTGGGGCCTCATGCCACAGGGGCCCCCGCAAAGCTACATTGCTCAGGCTTCAGCTTCAGCCTTGGGTGGAGGAGCTCAGGGCCCAGGCTTCAACCCTATGTGGCAGGGCTTTGGCTTTCTGGCCTGGGCCCCAGCAAGTCTAATTCTGGCCCTGCTTGGCGGCCCTCCAGGGGGCCTTGGACCCCTGGTTAAGAACCACTGCCTTAGAATATGTGTTAACTACTTATGGTAAACAATCTGTTCCAGTTTGTATTTAGCTGTGATGTTGAGTATGTTTCCCAGACATGAAGAAGAGCTCTGTGTAAGCTGGAAAGCTTCTCTCTCTCACTGACAGAAATTGGTCCAATAAAAGATAGTACCCTACATACCTTGTCCATCATGAACTAAGGACAGTACAGGCACGGGTTGTTTTAATTTTTGTTTGAGAAGAGCAAACAAGTAGAAAGTGTAGGTGTATCTCTGCCCTAGAAGGACAGCACAGCTTACACAGCAAAAACACTGCCAGTTTAGACAATTCTGTGTACGTGGATCTGCCTGTGGGCAGTGTTCCCATATCCGTTCTCTGATAAATACATTTACAGTTTAAACAAGGCAGAGTCTGTCTCCAATCCATATATTTATTTCAATGTCTATTTATATCTAAAAAATTGATAATCTTTTCATTTAGAGTGCTGACAGCAGACTTAACACTAAGCTGTTGCCGGTCTGAGATAGCTTCTGCATCTTCTCCCTGGGGGAAGAGGATGGAAAGATCCATGTAGCAGCACCCCTTCTAGTCTCTGCTCTCATATTCAACCACTGCATATTGACACACAGAAAACCACCATGGAACTGAGCTCCATGATGTGCAATGGGTGTGCCCCTCAGTGTTGACCCCCAAAAGCGTTGCCCCCCTTTGGCAGTGCAACCACATCAAATATGTTACCAAGGACGGAATCCTCTGCAGCCAGAGAGGTAGGAGTAGGTCTGCTCCTAACTCAGTTTCATCTGTGCAATGCCCCCTGAAGTCAACTAAAGTCAATGAAGTTGCCCTGGTGTAAGTCAGGTTAGAATTTGGCCCACAATCTATTTCTGGACTCACTTGCCTTTTCCTGCATTCTATAGAACTACAGTTTATCTGCAACGTATGTTTTGAAAATTGTACAGAGTTACATAACAGGCCCTTAGGAGTACCTACAATTTTTTGGAAGAAGATTATAAAAATTTCTACATGCCCAGTCCTGTACTCCTTCAATGACCAATACGCCTTTTGACATTAAAAAGTATTAAAAGTACAATTTTCAGAAGCAGCAAATGATTTAGGAGCCTGAAAAATCAATGGGGCTTAAGCTCCTAAATTATTTAAGTGCTTTTGAAAATTTTATCCTAAAGGCACAAAAGAACTCAGGGCCGCCCAGAGGATTCAGGGGGCCTGGGGTCTTCAGCGGTGGGGGTCCTTCCGCTCCGGGTCTTTGGCACTGAAGGACCTGCCGACGAAAACTCTCGTGGGGGCCCCTGAAAACTCTTGTGGGGGCCCCTGCGGGGTCCGGGGCCTGAGGCAAATTGCCCCACTTGCCCCCCCCCCCCCCCGGGCAGCCCTGAAGAACTTAGGAACAGGTTTTTAATAACATGATGATTTGAAGGAATGATCAATCTTTTGAAGTCTCCTCATATTCATTTTTAACCATCTACACATTTACATGATAAAAAACACTAGTGATTTTGTTTAAGTACCATTCAAATCCCAAGCAATTAAAAGAGGACATAGCTTTAATAACAATAGAAATGTGATACAAGGCAACAAGAGTGATACAGTTTGTGCTTACAAAAGACTGTGTGTTATTATTTTGCTCTGTTGTAGCTTGAGTTTATCTGGGTCACAGAGCATGTGACAACATTAAATTTGTATACGCTAAAATTCCTAAACACAACAGGATTTGCTGGGAACAACTTGATCATTAGCATTGAATCATGATGCTTTTGGGAGTTTGTGACACAATATTTTTCTATGAAATGCTGGATTGCAAATTCCAGCTTTTTACTGATTTACAAAGAACAATTTAGACTGTTGGTTCATTTAGAAAAGGTTAATTTTTAGAGTATCTTCAAAAGAGAGATTACAATGTGTACTTTACCTTGAGTAGAAGAGTAGTGAACTCCATTTGTTAAACAAAAATATGCACTAATTTGTAATGATAAGATAAGAAATCAATTCAAATATTTGCTGAATATTTTGTAATTAGTTGAAGCCAGGGCGTACAATAAACGGAACTAAATGTTGGTAGCTATTGATATAGTACTTTCAGAAAGGAACAGACAGATAACACTAATGGCAACGTAGCAAAATTTATTACTGGATAGGAGAGTTTGGCTTGTGGAACATTGTGTTACAACATTTGTACTGTATTTGCCTTTTTGTGTGTGTGTGTCTCTGCAGCTGCCTGATTGTGTACTTCCAGTTCGAAATGAAGTGTGTGGTTGACCGGTCAGTTGATAACTCTGGTGTTTGTAACTCTGAGGTTCTAACTGTTGCTAGTAATGAGCTTTTATTGTTTATCACTGACTTCAGTGTGGCTTTGGGGTGATGATGGGGTCTGTCTGTATGAAGCTCATTACAGAACCGGGTCTAAAACTCTAATCAGAGAACAATAATTTGTGTGTGATAAACGTCAATGGGAACAAATCTACAAAAGAATTTTGAAGTTTTTAGGTCAACCTGTTTTTGAGTTGTAGAGAGAGAATTTAGAATAATTTTCACACACACACACACACACACACACACACACACACACACACACACACACACACACACACACACACACACACACACACACACACACACACACACACTTACTTTATTTTATGTTCCCTAACTTGAAACAATGACTTTTCCCCAAAAGTATTCTCTGACATAAACATTAGGTTAGCAAAATTTCAGGCCAAAAGGCATTTTTTTTTCTCTCTGAAATTTTAGGGGAAAGGGGAGGAGGTTCAAAATCAGGCTCAGAACAGTAAGTGTTTTATAAACTGTCACAGTAGGCACCGGAGTCAGTGGTGACTGGCCCCTGCCATATAACAGGTTATCACCTTTTGTAATGCTGACCCTCATGTGACTATGGCTTGGAAATAAAGATATTTCTATCTATATCTTATCAGCAACCCTACGTATCAGACCATTACTACATAAATTTAACTATACAGTCACTACTGGACTTCAGTAATAACCATATAGTGCCATCTAATGTCCTGTATGTGCAATTTTACTTTTTCAAGTCTGTATTAGGTGATTCACATAAAAAAACAAACTACAAAATTGAAACTTACAACACTGCAACGTTTCCCAAACCCAGCATGAAAATGGCTTGAAGGTAGCTCATTTATACTTTCACTAAGGCATAAAGAAGTATGTTAATACTGTTGCAGTTGACAGTTAAGTGGTTCTTGTAGTTGCATCCCAACTGCTACCCAACCAAGTCTTTCAAAGACACAGTAGGTACTTTCTGAAGGGCATGATTCACCAAAATGAGCTCTTTATGCAGGGCTACTATCTAGTGAATAGGCACTGAACTGGGAATCAGGACACCAATATTTTATTTCTAGCCCTGCCGCAGACATGCTGTGTGGCCTTAAGCAAGTCACTTCACCTCTCTATACCTCTGTTTCCCCTCCCGCCATCTTCATTTGTCTATTTCGATTGTAAGCTCTCCAGGAAAGCATCTGTTATTATGAGTTTGTACTCAGACACTACAGTGATGGGCAGCAGTATAAAACTCAAAGATAGACGGATCTAGCACAGTGGGACCCAGATCTTAGCTAAGGCCTTAGGTGCTATTGGAATACAAATACCTCATCAATAAATAAATAATAATAATACTAATAGTAAGGACTGGCTCTAGTTCTGCAGTTCTAAGCAAACTGGCAAATGACTGCCCTTAATATCCACCACGCTCTCTTTTGTTGCCCCTATCATCTAGGTATCGTATGTCACCGCTTCTTCTGGCTGTAAAAAAGAGCCTGTCCTTTGTAAATGTATACACCATTTTTAACTCAATTTTAATTACTGTAAATAAAAAAAAAAAAAATGTAGCCCTCCACTCAAGTTAAATGAAGTAGATCAGTGGTTTCCAAACTTTAACAACCTGTGAACCCCTTTCACTAAAATGTTGTCTCGTGAACACCCACCTAAAAATGAATATTTCCAGGGATTTTTTCCTTTACCTGAGTATAAATTATAAAAGCAGTGATCTTGGAAATATAAAATTTGTTTTTATGACAATCTTATTACACACTATTTATTATTAATTATTATTTTTCATTACAGTATTTTTATTACATTATGAAAACGGCAACATTCTTCCAAGATCTCACTTTCGTAGCTTGTATCACTTTGAATAAGCCTGTTATAAGACAAGTCTCCTATGTTGCATCAAGGAATATCAGATGTGAAACAGCATGAAGGTATTTTAGAAGCCAACTCAAAGAGTTCCTCCTACACAAGCATTCAGGTCTTGAGCAGTCCAGGCAAACAACGCACGTTACAACAAAGCTTAAACTTGTTTTTCATAATAATTTTAAAAAACAATACCAGCTGCCTATTTAATTTTAAAAACAGCAAAAAATATCCACCTCCCTTTCCATTTCTTATAAGGAGTCTTGAAGTTTAAATCTCCTCAGTGTGATAGATATGCTTACTTTGGTCTGCTTAGTTCTTGGAAGTCAGGGGCCCCGTGCTGCCCGGCGTCCCTAGGGACAGCTCTGTCCACAATTAGGGAATTTTTTCCTGAGAACCCCCTGTAACATTTTGCAAACCCCCAGGGGTTCATGAACCCCAGTTTGGGAACCACTGAAGTAGATGAATGCATAGACTACTGTAAGGGATTAAGTGCTTGGTTTATCTTCAGCACACGTGACGCAGACCTATAGGTGGCCTACCCACGCATAAGGGTATGACAATCAGAAAAGATCTGTGGACAATCGCTGTCAAAATCTATGGTATGATAGTATTTGAAGGCAGTTATAAGAATAAGTGAGGCATTCTCTGTCTCTCTGGGATCCAAGTGAATCCCCTATACAAAACATCAAAGTAAGTTAATTCATGTTTATGCTTAACTCTGCCAAGCAATACATACGTTTGCCTGATAATATACCAGTTATATCACAAATTACAATTGGTGTTGACTGGAACAACTGACATTTATTGGCATGATGAAGCCACTTTTTTGTGACCAGATAATTATTTTGCAGTGTTAGGCCAGGATGATGGATGTAATAGGTGGTGCAACACAGCCATCTACTGGCCATCCTAGTAAAATTATTTTTTCTATTAACACCATCAGTTTGCATAGTGTGCTTTTTAAACTCAGGAAATAATCTTTCTTGGTGTGAAATCCTGGGCTCACTGAGGTCAATGGGAGTTTTGCCATTTCATCCTGGTACTTCCATAGTATATGAATGTATATAGTTTTATACTAGTGACTGAGATTTCTCTTGGATATTTCTCAGCCACAGACATGAATAAGGTTGCAGTGGAGGAACACTATTAGATCCTCAGCTGATTATGATTTTTGTTGCTTTTCTCTAGACTTTCTCCAACTTGTCCACATCTTTCCTGAAATGTGGCACCAGAACTGGACACAATACTCCACTTGAGGCCACCATGGTGTCAAGTGACTCAGACAGGTCTAGCAGAATGAGTACTGTTTATAAGTGCTGTTGATGGACATTGCCATAGCCTGAAGCCTGATTGACAAGGATCCAGGACACGGGCAGTTAATACATGGCACTGGAGATTTGTTGTTGTTGTTGCTAGCTTCTCCATTAGCTTACATACAAAACTGTGGGGGGGGGGAGGAGGGGAGAGTGAGGTCAATAAATGGTCAATTTCAGACCTGATGTAAGCAGGTGCAAATCCACTGACTGCATTAGGCTTGTACCCAATTACACAAGGTGTGAATTTGGCCTGAAATGTTTTATGAAGTGAAGTCAGAGGTTTTTTTATTTAAATTGCATTTATTTTATTTTATTTACACTATACATTTTTCTTTTTTAAAAATAACTATCTAAAAAAAAACAAATTTAAACAAAATTAAAAATCTGATTTAAATTAAAGAATAGTTAATCCCCATTTAATAAATCATTTCATTGTAAATATGAAACATATTTTGATAAGAGAAGTTTATGTATCAGAAACATTTAAGGTTGCTTTGTTAAATAAAAATTAATGTTATATGCTGTTTTGTGTGTTTAATTAAATTACAGTTGCCATCCTAATACAGCTTTATACAAATCATAAGCAAAAAGTTTATTATCTAGTAAATAAGCAATAGATTATTCACCATTTTCTAACATACTAAACATGTACAATTAAATAAGAATCTGAAAATATTAAGCTATATAATTGCTTAAATAAATATATATAGTTATAGTGTACCTCCTAGGTAGCAAAAAGATGTACAAAATGTAGGGTAAAGGCTGTATTATGTTGTAAACCAACATGTTTTTATAATTATATCAACCAATGAGAATGCACCTTTCTTAGAAAATAACTGACCTACAAATGGAAAAGCTGATAAAAATTGATGATTTATATCGAGGTTTTCCACCTGGTGATTTAAATCAATCCACCCTGAGTGCAGCCAGCATTCTGAATCAATTAGGACAGAATGCGAGTTACATTAGCTCCTGGTTTAAAGAAACACTGAAATAGTTTAGGATGTAGGTTTTAAGGATGGTCTTGTGGTAAATACACTGGACTAGGACTTGGGAGCTCTGACTGCAATTATTGTCTTTGCCACAGGCTTCTTTTGTCACCTTGGGCAAATGACTTTCTCTCTCTCTCTGCCTCAGTTCCACATCTGTCAAACAGGGATAATGATCTACATCATCTCTGCTTTAGTTGTTGTTGCCTGGACAAATTGATTTATGTTTCTTATGTGCTCAGATATTACAGTGATATTGGATAAAAATCAAATTTTTAAATTCATTTGTAATATTAAAAACTTAGCTACACTACTGTGCATGCATAAAAATTATAAAGTAAAGTTAACTGAAGAAAAGGGGACTCTGGCTAGTTCAGTTTCATTCTTCAAGGTGTGAGGAATGTTTAGCTATGCCCCAAGAATGGTTCCCTGATCACCTTGTGGCATCAAGTGTGTTCGTGTGCAGGCTTTCTAGAGGAGGACTTGGGATCATATATGTTAAAATACAGACACCACTCCTTCCACTGAAAGTAACACCTCGGAGCCAATCTCCACCCTGATCGTTCTGCTTGCACCTTGCATCCCTTTTTCCAATCATTGTCTGGCTGCAGCTTTTTTTAAATTGCAAACTTCTTGAGGCTGTAGTTCTGCCTTTCTATTGCTGTACAGGGCCTAGCACATTTTGGTGGCTCAATAACTAGCATATCCTCCTGCTTTTGTCTCTTTGCCCACAGGCTACCGAGGTGGCCTGCAGTAGGAGCCAGGGGTTGGTGACACTTTTCAGTAGAAGGAGATAGGAAGGGCTAATTTGTCACTAGCTGTAGGGGCCTTAGTGCTACCAGCCCAGGGCCTCTGCCCCAGAGCCAAGGCAGGGCCAGCTCCTCTCAGCCCTGGTGGTGGGGACTAGGAAGCACCGATCCAGCCCCGGGAGCCGGATCGGGCCCGGGGCTGAGTCAGCAGCGGCCCAGCCCTTCGCCTCCGCCTCCCGCCCCGGCCTCGCTCGCCCGGCGCCACCATGAGCTGCGCCGCCGCGCTGCTGGGGCTGAGGGGCGCCGCTGCCCCCCGGCTTCTGCGGGCAACAAGCAGCCGCCGCCGCTGGAGCAACCTGGGCGGCGGCTCCTGCGAGCCCCAGGCGGGCGCGGCCGTGCGGGTGGGCTGCGCTGCGGGATTCTGGGGAGACACGGCGGCCTCAGGTACCAGCGTTGGGGGGACGGGCAGAGGGGTGGGGAGATGCATCAGCTCCCCCCCCCAGCGCACACCGCACCGCACGGCCTCCCGGCTGGGGTGGCCCATGGCGCTGGGGGGGGTGATAAGCCCAGCAAAACAACCCTCTTGTCACCGGAAGCGGATGGGGCCGGCGGCGCGCAAGATGAGAGCCGCTGCCTTGCTCCGCTCGAGCCCAGACCCAGGAGTAAAGCTGGGTCAGCGCCGCGGGGGTGGGGGCTGACGCAGCCCCACGAGAGGGGGTTTGTAGAGCCCGCCCTCCGTCAGCTCCCGTCCCGCGCGAGGCGCCTCCCAGCAAGGGATGCCTAAGCTCAGAACATTGTCAGCCCAACTTGATTGGCATGAGCATCTCTAGTGGCATTGGCAAAGCCAGCATAGGGCCTCATTCCCCCACCCCTATGTTGTAGGGTATAGTTCTAGATATAGGTACGGTGCTTTGTGTTTGGACTGTTTGTTTTAAAAACTGTTTCCCCTTCCTCTCCAATACATAAATAAAACAGTGATCACAGCACAACACTAAGCATCAGCCCACAAACAACAAAATATTTAGTGTCCAATGTTACAGACACTTACTCATGTGAGTAATTTGCTCACACGTTGACTCTAACGGAATTGGTTAAGTGAGTAAAATACCGTGCATGTATGTTTGCAGGATTGGGCCCAAAATCTTAAAAGTGATATTTCTATCATTAATATATTGTCTCATGCTTTGCAGTAATATATGTTTTTCTGATTTTGTTTTTTGAAAATGAAATGGCTTTTATTGTAAAATATGACTTCCAACTAAGAGTTACTTAATATCTTTTTGATTAGTTCCTCAGCTTCTCTATGGAGGAAAATTGGATTTTCTGGTTTTTGATTATCTTTCTGAAATTACAATGTCTCTGTTGACAGCTGCAAAAGCCAAATCACCGGTAAGGAAAGAATGATTTTAATTATGAAATAATAATTCAAGCAATTTCACATGAGAAAGGAATCACAATAATTGTATAATTGATGGTTTGATTTAGTTAACTAAGTTTTACAGTTTGCGCTGTTTGAAATGTTCTAATATCGTCACAAAGTGATCAATGTTTTAAAAGTGCTTCAAATCTTTGCAGTTGCTGAATGATGCAGGACAGTTGGCTGGAAAGCATTATTATACAAACATTAAGATTTTAAAATAAATCAGGCCCAATCCAGCCAACACTCCTGGGACTACTTGCATGAATAAGAATATGCAGGAGTAGGTACTTAGTATTAACATAGGAGAATGTTAATAGTCTTACAGTGCAAACATTTAGTCTTGATTATTTTAGTTTGAGATGACAGATGGCAGATCTGATTTGATTGACTAACCATAAAATCTTACTACTAAGAAATATCAGCAATATAGCTCTATTAGAAAGAGACTGTTAATTGCAATACAAACATATTGGAAGATCAGAGTGTTATTTACTCTTGGAGGAATTCTGCGCCACTATGCATGCACAGAATTTATGTCCCCTGCAGATTTCTTTGCTTCCCTGCAGGAAAATGACTTTCTGACGGGGAAGCAAAGGGAAGCCACAAGAGCGGTCATGCGACCCTACCCAGCAGTATGTTTCGGAGGCCCAGGGCAGCTGGCAGAGAGGTAAATCACTGTGGGGCTGGGGGCAGGACTGGGGAAGATCCGGCTGGTGGCTCCTACCCTGCGCCAGGCTTAGCTGCTAGTGCTGGCTAGGCTGGAGAGGACAGGACTTCCTCTTCCCCTGTACAACTTCTGGGACCGGGTCAGACCACCACCAGATTTCTTCCCCAGCTACAGGAAGCTCTGCAAACTCTTCCCTCCCCCCCTTTCCTGTACCCCCTGCTCCTCAGCTGCAGGGGGAGGGATCCCTATACATGAAGCTGCTCCCACAGCCACCCTATCCCGTGCATCCAGACCCCCTCATACCCAGTCTCTCCTTCTGAGCCAAACCCCCACCTGCACTCAGAACTCTCCTGATGAGCTCCACTCCCCCTGCACGTGTATCAGCCCACAGAGCCACCCGGATCCCCACCCCACCGAGCCCCACCCAGCTGCACCTGGATCCCCACCCCACTGAGCCCCACTCCTCCAGCATCTGGACCCCCCCACTGAGCCCCCACACACCCAGGCTCCCCCCGCTTAGCCCCAATCACCTTCACCTGGATCCCCCTGCAGAGTCCCATTACCATTGCACCCAGAACCCCCCAACAAGCCCCTGTGCATCCAGATCTCCCCCGCACCCAGATCCCCCCCACACTCTACACCCTTTCAATCCACACCTGGATCCCCCCACTCTAAGCCCCTCCACACTTGGATCCTGCTTTGCTGAGCCTGCCTGCCCACGCATGGTTCACCTGGTGTGGAGGGGCAGGGCCCTGGGGTGTTTCTGGGACAGGCCCGGTCCTTGCACTGTATCAGGGTTGGGTGCAGCTTCATTGCTGAGTCCGTGTCCTGGGCGGGGAGCTGCACAGTGATCTCCCACCTCTGTGCAGCTAGTTGCCTGTGCTCCCCATGCCATGCTGGAGCCTCCACATTTATTTGACAAATAAAATTTGCAGAATTTTGCAGAATTTTAAAATACTGTGCACATAATTTTTCTTTTTTTGGCGCAGAATGCCCTCAGGAGTAGTCATTGTAGTTTCCATTATTCATTCTTATTCTGTAAATTATAGTCATGTCTGAATATAAGATGCCCTTTAATATAAACATAGTAATAGTACAATAGCTTCATAAGTTTAATAAACATATTATAACAAAATTTGAGATTCAAATATTTGATCTTGGCTGCTCCAGAGATCACTGCATTTCAGTGGAGGAGGAAATTATCCCTCACCATTCATATATCAATTTCAGGGTGGAATCTTGAGTGGTACTAAACATCATTAGCCTTTATTATTTCAGCAGTTGGTCAGTCCCTCATAAGGTCAGGCCTATTGAATTCCAAAGGAGTTTTCCCATTATCTTCAGTGGGAGCAGGGTTGAGTCCGTAGGCCCTGATCCTGCAAAGATATAGGCATATGAGTAATTTTAGTCACATGAGTAGTCCCATTAGATTGTGGATGAATTCAATTTAATGTTAAAAACAATGGGCCAAATATCTGCTAATGAAACTGGCAGAACTTCATTGCCTTCAAAGGAGTTCTGTCAGTTTACGCCAGCAGAGAGTTAGGCACACATGGCTTGAAATTTGAATGCATGGTCTCAATTCATATGGCTTCAATAAAACTTCTCCTTGAATGGGATAGTTGTGAAGTGTTTTTTTGTATGTTGTAAATATATTTTGTATTTTACTTTATAAATGGAATTGATTAGATCATTTGTTCCCTGTATGATTCCAAAAGCTAATTAAAAATAGTGGTATTTGAAATATATAATTAGACTCCTGTGAAACTAATCTGATGTCCATTTGTGTTGTATTTATGTTAACCTATACACCTCTACCCCAATATAACACTGTCCTCGGGAGCCAAAAAATCTTACCACGTTATAGGTGAAACCGCGTTATATCGAACTTGCTTTGATTCACCGGAGTGCGCAGCCCTGCCCCCCCCGGAGCGCTGCTTTATTGCGTTATATCTGAATTCGTGTTATATCGGGTCGCATTATATCGGGGTAGAGGTGTATATTCTTAAGGATTTTTTTATTTTAGAGAAATGTTTTCCAGGTTTCCTTTAGAAAAATAAAGGAATTAAGATTTTTAATTATAGAATTAAGAAAATGAGTATTTTCTTATAATTTTTAATTATAGAATTAAGAAAATGAGTATAGGCCGTGTTTCAATCTTTTCTGCAATCTAAGAGCCAATAAAGAGAAGGAGTTGATTTACCCATGACGAAGATTTGGCAAGTACATTATATAACTTTTTATTATTTCAGGATTTGGGTTACACTCCTGATTTTGTGTTGACTGCAATGGGTCCCTATATTAAGGACATTCACAGGAAAGGTATGTTATTGAATAATATGGGTTGGATAATTTTAATAATTTATAGCTTGATCTTTGAAGTACTCATCACTCTTAACTACTATTGTCTTCAGTATTAGTTGGGGTTGCTCAGGACCTCACAAGATCAGACCCTTAGTGTTCATATCTTCATTGTGTACTTTGTTACTTCAAAGCTGAATATAGGAAGTCTGACTGTTTTTTCTATGGTTTGAATGAAAACATTCAGCAAAGGGAATTCTCATTTTCCCTTACCTAATACACTATATATTACTTACTGTATAAATTGAGCTATGCATTTATTTTAAAAGGGAAATTGCATTTTTCTTGTCTCCTTTGAGATGTACTTTTATCCAGTTTCATGTTAACTGTTTAATGAGTGAGGTGGGAAATGGTTTTCCCATCCCAGAGAATTTTCAGAATTTGAAAAAAAAAAAAAAATCCAAAACATTCCCCATCCTGAATTGGGGCAAGTATCTTGAAAACTTTAGTGAACAGAAAATCTGGAAAAAAAAATTGACTGGGTCAAATGAAATGTTTCACTTTGATAATTCTGAAACATTTTGTTTTGATTTCAACTTTTTTATTTTTCTACTTTGTTTTTTACTATAAATTACATTTCAAAATGAAAAGTCATTTCAAACTGAAAAACAACTTTTTCATTTAGAAAGTGTCAAAACAGGATGGTTAGACAATTTTAAACTTTTTTTCAAAATTTTGTCTAAAATCAAAAATCTATCAAAACAAACCCTTTCCTGTGAACAGTTTCGGTTCTGATAGATCAGCATTTTCCAATGAAAAAACATGTCATTAAAAATTCCCGACCATCTCTATCTGTTTATATTAATAGAGAGACAAAGTGGGTGAAGTAATAACTTTTACTGGACCAACTTCTGTTGGTGGAAGAGACATACTGATTTATACTAATAGAAGGTTTATACTAATAGTATGCAGCCATACCAGTTTTCTTCACAACTCCTTAGAAGTCAGATTTGTGGATAACTAATAGAAGGTTTATACTAATAGTATGCAGCCATACCAGTTTTCTTCACAACTCCTTAGAAGTCAGATTTGTGGGTAAAAGGTAGTACTAATCTCCCTAAAATCCTCTCATAATTCCAGATTATGCCTGCAATTTTAGAATAGCTGTATGTTTCTGCCCAAGAGTCTTCAGTGAAGTAGTGAACAGTGTAGACGTTTAAATTATGATTAGGTTTCAGAGTTGCACCAGTCACAAGTCTGTTTATCTGTAGACTTGATGAGAAAGCACAACATTTGGTTTATTGTTCTGATTGATCAAGTGCTTGACAACATGCAACAGTGCATCCTGGGGCTCAGGGTGTTAAGCCTTTCTTGTAGTATAACTGGTGGTTTTAACACTGAACTTTTTGTTCTGTTAAGGTGTTCGTGTCATTAGTAATGCTGGTGGAATGAATCCACTTGGATGTGCTGCTCGTCTTCAGGAGGTGGCAAAGAAAGCTGATGTTGATTTGAAAATAGCTGTTGTTGCTGGAGATGATCTGATGGGCGAGGTATTTTATTGATGTTTTATGGCTCAGTAAAAGTGTGGGAAGTTTGATTAATTCTTTCATACAGCACAGGAATGACATTTAAAATATGTGGTGTCATTGGAGCTTCACTTTTGTTTAATAATTATTATACATTGCATCATTATTTGAGAAAATAGCCTCTATCCTTGGTCTGTTTTATATATGGCATGCACAAAGTTAAGTGTATATTACTCAAATCAAATTTAACTTAAACGAGCTAGATTGATTGCAGACACAGCTGATTCCATAATCACTACTAGGGATCATGTTTTCTATTTGTTAAACTCAGAAGGCATGAGTTATCTGATCTGAGAGATTGCAAGAGTCTAAAGTGGCCCTGGTGTTTCAGTTCATAGTGGTATATTCACAAAACTGACGTGTTTAGTATAGATAAATAGTAACTTGAGTGTGTCTAGAAGCTAATGAATTCTGCTTTTTGAGCTGACACTGTAAGACTAGTTTTGGATTCTAATGTACTAATAGCAGGCCCTCTGTTTCTAATCATGCTAGTATTTCTAGTGGCTCATGTTACAAAGTAGATATTTATTTGTGGGGGCAAGATGAAAATGTTTAGTAATCAGACAGGACATTTGAATTTCTAGTATGTTTAACATTGAGAAAAATGTCCAGTTTTCCCCAGCTGCTCATGAATGATGCTACATAAATTATGTGTGTTAGAAAAATAACTCATTTTAAAGGGAATGATTTGCTTCAGATCCATTTAAAATAAAAGTTAATAATAAAGTCCAAGGGTGAAACCTGGCCCTACAAAAATCAGTGGGAGTTCTGCCATTGACTTCAGGGGGCCAGAATTTCACCCCAAGTCTGCTCCAACTCCCCTTGTGCCGAATCTAAGTCTAAATCACTTTGCTTTTGGCTGTGGAGAGATAGTAGAGTTGCTCAATTACTTTTGCCTTGAGGATACCTGTAATGGCAGATACCCTGGCCTGCTTCAAACACTGTAGTACCTAGACTTGGCAGTCTGCAGAAGGTGTAACCCCACATGCATCAGGTCTGCAAGTCCTTGTCCACTTTGTACAGAAGCTCAGCCACTGTATATAAGGCTCTCTGAGTGCAGAGAAGGCAGGATTTAGCCCTAAGCTATTTTTAATTTCTAGTTGCCGTATAGACTAAATAATAGTGACTCTTTGATCTCTTAAATTGAACATTCCATAGTTTGCACAGACTCAAAGCTTCATAGATTCATAGATTCTAGGACTGGAAGGGACCTCGAGAGGTCATCGAGTCCAGTCCCCTGCCCGCATGGCAGGACCAAATACTGTCTAGACCATCCCTGATAGACATTTATCTAACCTACTCTTAAATATCTCCAGAGATGGAGATTCCACAACCTCCCTAGGCAATTTATTCCAGTGTTTAACCACCCTGACGGTTAGGAACTTTTTCCTAATGTCCAACCTAGACCTCCCTTGATGCAGTTTAAACCCATTGCTTCTTGTTCTATCCTTAGAGGCTAAGGTGAACAAGTTTTCTCCCTCCTCCTTATGACACCCTTTTAAATACCTGAAAACTGCTATCATGTCCCCTCTCAGTCTTCTCTTTTCCAGACTAAACAAACCCAATTCTTTCAGCCTTCCTTCATAGGTCATGTTCTCAAGACCTTTAATCATTCTTGTTGCTCTTCTCTGGACCCTTTCCAATTTCTCCACATCTTTTTTAAAATGCGGCGCCCAGAACTGGACACAATACTCCAGCTGAGGCCTAACCAGAGCAGTGTAGAGCGGAAGAATGACTTCTCGTGTCTTGCTCACAACACACCTGTTAATACATCCCAGAATCACGTTTGCTTTTTTTGCAAAAGCATCACACTGTTGACTCATATTTAGCTTGTGGTCCACTATAACCCCTAGATCCCTTTCTGCCGTACTCCTTCCTAGACAGTCTCTTCCCATTCTGTATGTGTGAAACTGATTTTTTCTTCCTAAGTGGAGCACTTTGCATTTGTCTTTGTTAAACTTCATCCTGTTTAACTCAGACCATTTCTCTAATTTGTCCAGATCATTTTGAATTATGACCCTGTCCTCCAAAGCAGTTGCAATCCCTCCCAGTTTGGTATCATCCGCAAACTTAATAAGCGTACTTTCTATGCCAATATCTAAGTCGTTGATGAAGATATTGAACAGAGCCGGTCCTAAAACAGACCCCTGCAGTACCCCACTCGTTATGCCTTTCCAGCAGGATTGGGAACCATTAATAACAACTCTCTGAGTACGGTTATCCAGCCAGTTATGCACACACCTTATAGTAGCCCCATCTAAATTGTATTTGCCTAGTTTATCGATAAGAATATCATGCGAGACCGTATCAAATGCCTTACTAAAGTCTAGGTATACCACATCCACAGCTTCACCCTTATCCACAAGGCTCGTTATCCTATCAAAGAAAGCTATCAGATTGGTTTGACATGATTTGTTCTTCACAAATCCATGCTGGTTGTTCCCTATCACCTTACCACCTTCCAAGTGTTTGCAGATGATTTCCTTAATTACTTGCTCCATTATCTTCCCTGGCACAGAAGTTAAACTAACTGGTCTGTAGTTTCCTGGGTTGTTTTTATTTCCCTTTTTATAGATGGGCACTATATTTGCCCTTTTCCAGTCTTCTGGAATCTCTCCCGTCTCCCATGATTTTCCAAAGATAATAGCTAGAGGCTCAGATACCTCCTCTATTAGCTCCTTGAGTATTCTAGGATGTATTTCATCAGGCCCTGGTGACTTGCAGGCATCTAACTTTTCTAAGTGATTTTTAACTTGTTCTTTTTTTATTTTATCTGCTAAACCTACCCCCTTCCCATTAGCATTCACTGTGTTAGGCATTCCTTCAGACTTCTCGGTGAAGACCGAAACAAAGAAGTCATTAAGCATCTCTGCCATTTCCAAGTTTCCTGTTACTGTTTCTCCCTCTTCACTAAGCAGTGGGCCTACCCTGTCTTTGGTCTTCCTCTTGCTTCTAATGTATTGATAAAAAGTCTTCTTGTTTCCCTTTATTCCCGTAGCTAGTTTGAGCTCATTTTGTGCCTTTGCCTTTCTAATCTTGCCCCTGCATTCCTGTGTTGTTTGCCTATATTCATCCTTTGTAATCTGTCCTAGTTTCCATTTTTTATATGACTGCTTTTTATTTTTTAGATCATGCAAGATCTCGTGGTTAAGCCAAGGTGGTCTTTTGCCACATTTTCTATCTTTCCGAACCAGCGGAATAGCTTGCTTTTGGGCCCTTAATAGTGTCCCTTTGAAAAACTGCCAACTCTCCTCAGTTGTTTTTCCCCTCAGTCTTGATTCCCATGGGACCTTACTTATCAGCTCTCTGAGCTTACCAAAATCCGCCTTCCTGAAATCCATTGTCTCTATTTTGCTGTTCTCCCTTCTACCCTTCCTTAGAATTGCAAACTCTATGATTTCATGATCACTTTCACCCAGGCTGCTTTCTACTTTCAAATTCTCAACGAGTTCCTCCCTATTTGTTAAAATCAAGTCTAGAACAGCTTCCCCCCAGTAGCTTTTTCAACCTTCTGAAATAAAAAGTTGTCTGCAATGCAGTCCAAGAATTTGTTGGATAGTCTGTTCCCCGCTGTGTTATTTTCCAAACATATATCCGGATAGTTGAAGTCCCCCATCACCACCAAATCTTGGGCTTTGGATGATTTTGTTAGTTGTTTAAAAAAAGCCTCATCCACCTCTTCCACCTGGTTAGGTGGCCTGTAGTAGACTCCTAGCATGACATCTCCCTTGTTTTTTACCCCTTTTAGCCTAACCCAGAGACTCTCAACACTTCCGTCTCCTATGTCCATCTCTATCTCAGTCCAAGTGTGTACCTTTTTAATATATAAGGCAACTCCTCCTCCCTTTTTCCCCTGTCTATCCTTCCTGAGCAAGCTGTACCCATCCACACCAACATTCCAATCATGTGTATTATCCCACCAAGTTTCAGTGATGCCAACCATGTCATAGTTGTATTTATTTATTAGCACTTCCAGTTCTTCCTGCTTATTCCCCATACTTCTCGAATTTGTATATAGGCATCTAAGATACTGCTTTGATCTTTCCTCCCAGTTTTGTCCTGACCCTCCTTTCTCTCTGCCAATATAGCCCACACTCCCTCTCGTTTCCCACCCATCTCCCCGGTCTCCATGTTCCCCACTTACCTGTGGGCTTTGCTCACCTGTCCCCGTCGAACCTAGTTTAAAGCCCTCCTCACTAGGTTAGCCAGTCTGTGTCCAAATAGGATCTTTCCCCTCCTCGAAAGGTGAACGCCATCTCTGCCTAGCAGTCCTTCCTCAAATAGCATCCCGTGGTCTAGGAAGCCAAAGCCCTCCTGGCGACACCATCTTCGCAGCCAGGCATTCACCTCCATGATGCATCTGTCTCTGCCCGGGCCCTTACCTTTGACAGGAAGAATCAAAGAGAAAACCACCTGTGCTCCAAACTCCTTCACCCATACTCCCAGAGCCCTGTAGTCACTCTTGATCCGCTCAGTGTCACACTGCGCAGTATCATTTGTGCCCACATGGATGAGTAGCATGGGGTAGTAGTCAGAGGGCCTCGACAATGCCTCCGTAACGTCTCGGATACGGGCTCCCGGCAGGCAGCATACCTCCCAAGATGAAATGTCAGGGCGACAGATGGGCGCCTCCGTCCCCCTCAGCAGAGAGTCTCCGACCACCACTACCCTACGTTTCCTATTCGCAGTGGTGGCAGCAGACCTCCAAGACTTAGGGGTACGAGGCTTCTCCTCCTTTACTGTAGGGGGTGATTCCTTCTTTCCTGTATCAAGAAGAGCATAATGGTTACCTATTACCACGGCAGGAGGGTTCGGAGCAGGGGTGGAGCACTGCCTGCTGCCAAAAGTAACCAGCTGCCAGTGTCCACCCTGAGCCATCTCCTCCTCCACCAGTGGTGTATCAGCAGTCCTGTGTACTGGGACAACTACCTCAGCTGTCTCCACATGGACACTGTCGAGGAATTGCTCGTGGATTCGGATGCTCCTCAACCTAGCCACCTCCTCCTGTAGCTCTCCCACCTGCTGCCTGAGAGATTCCACCAGCAGGCACCTCTCACATTGGATGGTCCCCCCAGCCTGGATATCAGTAAGTGGAAATTGCAAGTTACAGTCTCTGCAAAACCACACCAGGATCTGGGTAGAAGCATCCATGCTCAGGTGCTCTGTCTGGCTACAGGCACAGGTGGAGGAGACAGAAGCAGTGCTGGCACAGGTGTTGCGGGTCTTCCTAACCATCGTAAGCCTCCCTCTGTCAAACTCCCATCTGCAGCCCCCTGTCCGCTGAAAGGGTTGTTTAAGCAAGAAGTTTTGAATGTAGTTGGTTTTAGGTTTAAAGGGGAATAAAGAGAAAAGAGATAGAATCGGCAAGGGACCCTCGCCCCCTTCCTGCTCCCCTTCCAAACTCCCTTGCGAAATTCCCTGTTAGCAGCCTCTGTTCGCAAAAGCTCCCTGGTCGCTTGTGCGCTGCTTTATAAAGCCCTGGCCTGTATGAATGCCCCGCCCACTGATTAAGGCTCAGCCACTTACCAGAGGCTTCTAGCTTTCAAACCTTCCTTTGAAGCTCACAGCTTCCAACTGCCAGCCACAGCACATGGTCCTTCAAACAACCAAACAAACAAACAGACTGACAAACACAAGCTCAGCACACAGCAAGTAACCCTCAAACACAAACAAACACACACTACAGACAGTCAGTTACCCCAAAAGGGTGCTGTATTGCTCCTCCTTCACCTGGAGAACTCCCTTGCGAAACTCCCTGTTAGCAGCCCCTGTCTGTTGACTGCTTCCAATACAGTAGAACCTCAGAGTTATGAACACCATAGTTACGAACTGACCGGTTAACCACATACCTCATTTGGAACTGGAAATACACAATCAAGCAGCAGCCGAGAGAGAGAAAAAAATAAAATAAAAGCAAATACAGGACAGTACTGTGTTAAATGTAAACTACTAAAATATAAAGGGAAAGCAGCATTTTTCTTTTGCATAGTAAAGTTTCAAAACTGTATTAAGTCAATGTTCAGTTGTAAAGTTCGGAAAGAACCACCATAACATTTTGTTCATTTCAGAGTTACGAACAGCCTCCATTCCCAAGGTGTTCGTAACTCGGAGGTTCTACTGTAGCTTATAAAGTACTAGTTGGTTTCTTTAGTAGGTAACTTATTGTAATTAAGTCTAAGGTAGTTTATGGTTGGTAGGTTTGCCGTTTGGGTGCCTTAAGACATTTGAAATCTAGGTAATATTGTGCTAAGAGGCTGCATTTTTCCTCTATATGCAGACCGCCTATGCAAAAACCAAGAGAATTAGAATGGAAAATGCTGTGTTTCATATAATATCTTTTGCAGATGTGATTATTTTCCCTTTAACTCAGGAAGTCTAGCAGAAAACTGTTAGATATTTCAGTGCACTGTATGTTACACTTGATGGGAAAACTGGTATAACTTAAGACAGAGATGGCCACAGTGTTGTTCAAATGTACTTCAAGTGTCACAGATTGGCCTGCACCCTCTCAAATTATTAATACAGGGGCATGGCCAACAGACACTACAGTTCCAGTGGTGGCTCCAGGCACCAGCGCAGCAAGCGCATCCCTGGGGTGGCAAGCCGCGGGGGACAGCCTGCTGGTCCCTGTGAGGGCGGCAGTCAAGTTGCCTTTGGCGGCATGCCTGCAGTAGGTCCGCCGGTCCCACGATTTCGGCGGCAGTTCGGCGGCGGGGACGCCGAAGGCACGGCACTGATATGCCGCCAAATCGCCGTGACCAGCGGACTGCCCTCAGGCGCGCTGCCGAGAGCCACCTGACAGCCAGACTTGGGGTGGCAAAAAACATGGAGCCGCCCCTGTACAGTTCCTAGCATGCCATTAAATGTGAAGAAAGCTGGAATCTGCTCCATTGTTTACAAATTAGGTGCAACCCTTTGGCTTCTGGGGTGAAATCCTGACCCTACTGAAGTCAGTGGGGATTTTGTCATTGATTCTAAGGGAGCCAGGAATTCACCTTTGGTATGTTGCTGTTCTGATCATCCCATGACCACAGTTTAGACATTCCTGATCTGCAGTCAGCATTTAGATTCTCTAATTTGTTAGTCCAGTTATCACATGAGTGACACATAGTTATGTAGATGATAATTAGAGCCCTGTGCGGATTCAAAATTTGTATCTGCGTCCGATCCACGATTCACGAACATGGTCCTCAGATGTAAAGCAGATATCTAGATTTGCAGGGCTCTAATGATATGTATTGCTGACACCAAACATTTTAAATTGATCAATGCAGTGTGATAAAAATTTAGTGTGTGTAAAGTTCCAATCTTACACTTAATAAAAATAAATGTAGCAGAAGTGAAGATTTTTGTCAAATGCTAAATTGCTAATCAATTAGAGTAGTCTCTGTCTTTATTAGCTTTGGTAATGAGAAATAGGGATGTACTGAAGAGAAAAGGTCAAAGATCAAGCCACTAAAATCCAGTTTATTAACTGGGTCAATACAGAAGGCCTGCCGGCACCTGTAATGTTGACAGCTGTCTAGGATTAGAAGTTAGGTTCTCAGAAAGGTTGTTTAGATAGGTAATCCAGATCCAAATATTGCATGTGATCCCAGAGTTATTCCACAATTAATGAACTGTCAGCTATCCACTGTAAGACTGAATTGATATAGTGCTACTGAAACCAGTGAGGTGAGGCCTGAGCCTTAACACTAGCTTCATTTTCTGATCTTGCAACGACTGTGATTACAGCAGATATTTCTGTGGAAAGGGTTTGATTATGTTCAATTTTAAATGTGTTAAGGACATCTGAAGTAATTGTAACTTACAATGAGTTGATAAATTGTGTAGGTTTACTATCTTTGAAGTTGAAGACTTTGTTTCCTCCAACTTCACGAAAGCTCTGATGAAAAAAGATTAACTCGGCCTCTTATTGGACAGTGTTTGTTAAAGTGATTTACTTTTTGTTAGGTATTTTAACAGTACCATTTTGCCTCGAGTTACGAAAAGATGGATATTTGCTGTTGTCTGATACTTAATACTGTAAAATATTCATAGACCTGGATGTTTTAACAGAAAGACAACCTAAAAGGAGATGGTATCACAGATATGGAGAGTGGAAAGCCATTTCCAGAGAATATTCACAGCATGAATGCATATCTTGGGTAAGATATTTTAAAAGTTGTATGTTTTGTATGTTGTTTTAAAAATGTTGATGTCATACACATTCTGTTGATTGCATCAAGATCGTTTGTTTTGGTTTGCAAGTAAAATAATAATAATGTAGCGAATTAATGGTGTTGGGCAGCCTGCAAAGTCAGATTTATTTGCTTTCTTTCTCATAAATATTTAGCACTGAGATTTTCCTGTTGTAACTCTTTGGCATCACTCACCATTCATCCTCAGCTTTTATTTCATGCCAAAAAATTTTAGTTCAGTTTAATTTTAAACAATGCCAACAATCCCTTGAAATCCACGTACAGAGGCTCCTCTCCTTGCATGGAACAGGGTGGTGGGACAGGGGGCAGCTGCTCTGGAGCCATCATCCCTAAACAAAAGTATTGGAATCTGTGAAAAAAGTAATGTAATCTTAGGCTGCATTAGCTTTTCTGTGGCGCCTCTCCCTGCTGTGAAACTTCTGATGGAGCTGGGCTGTCCTGAAGTCTCTGCGTAGGTGGCCCTGCCCTCCAGAACCTTTATGGATCTGGGGATTCTGGGAACCAAACTTCCTGTCTGTCCCATGGGGAACATAACTGTTCTTTCCTCCTGGGGGAAAGGTTCAGAGAAAACTTCAGAAGAGGAACTTTCAAGAGTTTTCTTCCATTTGTCTCACTTCTGCAGGCTTTTTTGTGGAAAGGGGTGAGTTGGCCCATCATTCCTATTCTATATCACTATTTGACTGTTCAGAATTTTTTAATAGCTGTCCAGTTATAAGTATACACACATGCCTGGTTTACTTGAAGACAATGAATGTGTTGGCATATGATTCTAAAAGACTAAATGTCTTTAGTTCACTTTTCTTTTTCAAAATACTACTCTTGTAACTCTTCTCTCTTTGATTTTTGGCAGTCTAAAGTCTTTTGTTTGCAGAGAGCATAAGATACGTTTTAGCTCAACCATAAGTTATGGGCTTGATGCAGGGATCATTGGGAGAAATCGTGTGGCCTATTTTATGCAGGAGGTCAGACTAGATCAGGGGTGGGCAAAGTACGGCCCGTGGGCCGGATCTGGTCCATCTAACATTTCTGTCCAGCCCGCCTTGACTAACATTTCTGTCCGGCCTCCTCTGCCCCCTCGCGATCTCCGAGTCTGGGTTGCTCAAAGTCCCGTGGTGCAGCCGGGCGCTCAGGCAGGCTGCCTTCCTGCCTGCCATGGCCCCACGCCGCTCCCAGAAGTGGCCGGCTGCTGCTGGCATGTCTCTGCATGCCCCTGGCGGGGGGGGGGGAGGGGAGAGAAGGCAGCTCTGCGCGCTGCCCCTGCTCCCAGCACTGTCCTCACAGCTCCCATTGGCTGGACACTGGCCAATGGGAGCTGCGGGGGCGGTGCTTGCAAGCGCGGGCAGCGCATGGAGACCTGCTGCCCCTCCCCCACAAGGGGCAGGCAGAGACGTGCCAGCAGCAGCCACCAGCAGCCGCTTCTGGGAGTAGTGTGGGGCTATGGCAGGCAGGCAGGCAGCCTGCCTGAGCCCTGCTACACCACCGGCTGGGAGCCGCCTCTGGTAGGCGCCTCCCAGCCAGAGCCTGCACCTTGCACCCCCTCCTGCACCCCAATCTCTTGCCCCAGCCCAGAGTTCCTTCCTGCACCTAAACTCCCTCCCAGACCCCACATCCCCTCCATTAATATAGTAGACATGTGTGGCTCATGGCAACTTACCGAAATTTGTGGAGTGCCCCCCCTGCGAAAATTATTGCCCATCCTGGACTAGATGATCATAATGGTCATTTCTGGCCTGAAAATATATGATTCTATGTAGCATAACCAGATAAGAAATCAAATATATTGTAAGCTTTTTGTTGTAAGTTTACTGCTGATGAAAGCTGCCAGAGTTCTAGCCCTTACTATATATAGTGATCTCCTAACATACCAGGTACAACATAAGCAGTTCAGTATTCCCCACATAGCCCCACTATTTTGCTAAAAGAAGAACAGGAGTACTTGTGGCACCTTAGAGACTAACAAATTTATTAGAGCATAAGCTTTCGTGGACTACAGCCCACTTCTTCGGATGCATATAGAATGGAACATATAATGAGGAGATATATATACACACATACAGAGAGCATAAACAGGTGGGAGTTGTCTTACTAACTCTGAGAGGCCAATTAATTAAGAGAGAAAAAAAAAAAAAAAAAACTTTTGAAGTGATAATCAAGCTAGCCGAGTACAGACAGTGTGATAAGAAGTGTGAGAGTACTTACAAGGGGAGATAGTCAACGTTTGTAATGGCTCAGCCATTCCCAGTCCTTATTCAAACCGGAGTTGATTGTGTCTAGTTTGCATATCAATTCTAGCTCTGCAGTCTCTCTTTGGAGTCTGTTTTTGAAGTTTTTCTGTTGTAATATAGCCACCCGCAGGTCTGTCACTGAATGACCAGACAAGTTAAAGTGTTCTCCCACTGGTTTTTGAGTATTTTGATTCCTGATGTCAGATTTGTGTCCATTAATTCTTTTGCGTAGAGACTGTCCGGTTTGGCCAATGTACATGGCAGAGGGGCATTGCTGGCACATGATGGCATAGATCACATTGGTAGATGTGCAGGTGAACGAGCCCCTGATGGTATGGCTGATGTGATTAGGTCCTATGATGATGTCACTTGAATAGATATGTGGACAGAGTTGGCATCGGGGTTTGTTACAAGGATAGGTTCCTGGGTTAGTGGTTTTGTTCAGTGATGTGTGGTTGCTGGTGAGTATTTGCTTTAGGTTGGGGGGTTGTCTGTAAGCGAGGACAGGTCTGTCTCCCAAGATCTGTGAGAGTAAAGGATCATCTTTCAGGATAGGTTGTAGATCTCTGATGATGCGCTGGAGAGGTTTTAGTTGGGGGCTGAAGGTGACAGCTAGTGGTGTTCTGTTATTTTCTTTGTTGGGCCTGTCTTGTAGGAGGTGACTTCTGGGTACTCGTCTGGCTCTGTCAATCTGTTTTTTCACTTCAGCAGGTGGGTATTGTAGTTTTAAGAATGCTTGATAGAGATCTTGTAGGTGCTTGTCTCTATCCGAGGGATTGGAGCAAATGCGGTTATATCTTAGAGCTTGGCTGTAGACAATGGATCGTGTGGTGTGTCCTGGATGGAAGCTGGAGGCATGTAGGTAAGTGTAGCGGTCAGTAGGTTTCCGGTATAGGGTGGTATTGATGTGACCATCGCTTATTAGCACAGTAGTGTCCAGGAAATGGACCGCTTGTGTGGATTGATCTAGGCTGAGGTTGATGGTGGGATGGAAATTATTGAAATCATGGTGAAATTCCTCAAGGGCTTCTTTTCCATGGGTCCAGATCCTGTTCCGTAGGGACAGCTTCTGTGGATAAGAATAGTATCCATCTCACTTAGCCTCTTTGCTGTGACTTCCCAAAGGGCTGCCCAGTCTAATGGTAATTTTTAAAAATAGCCACCTGCCCACAGTGAAGTGCACAGGGAGTCCTCCTGTTTCTTTCACATAGGCCACCAAAAGTCATTACATGTTTAAAAAACAAACAAACTCCCAAACAAAAATAGCTAATTGTTCAACTTCTCAAACATTTTCTTACTGCAAAAATCCACATTCCTGCTGTGTGAAAGTGGAGTTTTCTTTTGGTCCCGTTAAATAAATGGTTTCCACAGACTTGTATGCAGACTACATGACTGCACATCTTACCATCTAGGAAAATATTCAAGTATTCAAGGAAAGATAGTAAGTAAGTATTTAATGCAGCATACATATTTTTTCTAGATGGAACAAAAATATTGAAATAGAGCTCTCTTAGTTTGTCAGTCAATATTTTCTTTTGAAATTGCTCTTGGCTTGTTTACTTATTGACCCTCAATATATAAAAAAGGAAAAGTCGCAATGAGCTATACACGAGGCAGCGGAACATAACATAAAAATGGTCACACTGGTCCATCTAGCCCCGTATCCTGTCTTCTGACAGTGGCCAGTGCCAGATGCTTCAGAGGGAATGAACATCACAGGGCAATTTATTGAGTGATCTATCCCCTGTCATCCAGTCCCAGATTCTGGCAGTTGGAGGTTTAGGGCGACCTAGAGCATGGGGTTGTCTGATCATCTTGGCTAATAGCCATTGATGGACCTATCCTCCATGAACTCATCTAATTTTTTTTTAAACACAGTTATACTTTTGGCCTTCACAACATCCCCTGATAATGAGTTCTGCAGGTGAACTGTGCATTGTGTGGAGAAGTACTTCCTTGTGTTTGTTTTAAACCTACTGTCTTTTAATTTAATTCAGTGACCACTATTTTTTGTGTTATATGAAGGGGTAAACAACATTTCCCTATTCACTTTCTCCACACCATTCATGATTTTATGGATCTCTACCATATCCCCCTTTAGTCATCTCTTTTCTAAACTGAACAGTCCGAGTCTTTTTAATCTCTCCTCATACGGAAGCTGTTCCGTAACCTTAATCTTTTTTGTTGCCCTTTGCAATTTTCCCCTTTGTGAAATAATACTTGCCCTCCCCTGTAAAACACTTTGAAATCTGAAGATCAGAGTGCTAAATATTATTGTTGTTAATAAAAAAATGGAACCCACAGTTAACACATACCTCTTAGTGTGTGTGAAGACAACTTTGGCTGCATAATTTAGGTGGCTAGCTTTATTAGTTTGCCCTGTGTTTCTAATGAATGATCCTTTATATAATGAACATATTCAGATAGCTAGAATGGGTGTTTTTAAGTTAATATCATAAAGTATGTGTGCATGATGTAATATGATACCTCTGGAATAAATTTAATTTTTAAAAGAAATTTTAAAAATAGTTATTTTAAAAGTGTGAATTAAATACTCAAAAAATGTTGTTTTTGTTATGTCAGAGCAAGACCAATAAGCAGGGCTCTTGATCTTGGAGCTGATATTGTTGTGACTGGTAGATGTGTTGATAGTGGCATTGTATTAGGACCACTCATTCATTCGGTAAGTATAAGTCGCTTTTTCATAACTGGAGCTTAACTCTCTTTTCATAGTGCTGTATTGTGAATACATATGAATGAATGGTTAGTAATCATTGTCAAGTACTTTTCTTTTTAATTTAGTATCTACATTTTAATAAAAATAATGAGGTCATGTAGCTTTTGGCCTTTTCTTTGTCGTTTGACATTCATTTTAATTTGCCATAAGGCACATGCCATCTTTTCAGTTTCATTTAATACATATGTTAAAATGGTCCCCTTAGGCCCCCCCTTAAGGCTGGAGACCATGGGGCTAGGCAACCCTGATTACTAAAGTGGCACATCTGAGTTGGATCAGGTAATTCCCTATAAAGGGCAGCAAGTGGCTGCAATGAAAGTAGAAGCTCAGGTAATTGTAAAGCAGGGGTTCTCAAACTGGGGGTTGGGACCCCTCAGGGGGTCGTGAGCTGTCAGCCTTCACCCCAAACCCTGCTTTGCCTCCAGCATTTATAATGGTGTTAAATATATAAAAAAGTGTTTTTAATGTATAAGGGGGGTCGCACTCAGAGGCTTGCTGTGTGAAAGGGGTCACCAGTACAAAAGTCTGAGAACCCCTGTTGTAAAGAAACTGTAGGAAGTGAGAAAGGCTTCTCCTATAGGAAAGACCATAATACCAGCAGAATGTAGTAGCCTGAGCCAGGAGGCTGAACTCCTCCCAGGCTTTACCTGGCTGTGAATGTGAAGGACCCAGCTTTGTGAAGGAAATTTTGGAACTCAACTCCCTACCTAATTGCGGTGGTGGTGGTGGTGGTGGGGAGATTGGATCAGGGTTGGGACTTGGAGGGCCAAATTCTTATTGGGGGGGGTGGGAGGGGGAGAGAGAATTGGGACCCAGCTCTGGAAAGAAGGGCTGGAGACTCCGTACCTAAGAGGGGAGAGACAATGAATTGGGGTTGGGGTCTGGAGGACCAGTGTGTGTTGAGAGGACTAAATAAATTGTACTCCCAGAAGGGGAGTGACTTACTTAACTTTGGACTGAGTGAATTATTGAGGGGACCGGAAGAGGGGGAAACACAGACAGGGTGCCAGAGAGTGATCTCTGGCCATAGCGGGGCATTCAAGAGGCAGCAGGTCATGGCAAGCTCTCTTGTTCCATGTGGGATTTATTGTTCAAATAATGTTTTATCTGAAGTACAAAAAAATAGAGACACAGGGTGAAATCATGGCCCCATTAAAGTCAATGTGAGTTTTGGTGTTGATTTCAATGGGGCCAGGATTTCACTCTTAATCTTTTCTACGTTCAAATTGTAGTGCATAAGATTGTGAGATGGAAAATGTCCTTTGCCACAAGGTGGCACAAGTGCTTTTTTGTTTTGTTTATAAAATGCTGGTGAGCAGTTTTTTCTTCTTGTGCTGGTCTGTTTTCTAAACAATTTTCTTTTTAAGTTGAATTTTAATGTGATGTTTCTCAGATTAATCTAGCTACAGAAATAACACAATGCAGGATGTGTGACGTTTTTTGAGCACTTATATATACATAATACCTTTATGACCACACATCTTGGAATGTTGACATCTTTTTTTTCTTTTTGATTCATATTAAAATATTACTAGGTGTGTGTATGAATATAAGAATAATAAATAGTTCATTTTAAAACCTTATACTTTTTTGACTGCACGCTTAGAATGTCTAGCTAAACTTTTCCTTTTTTAGTTCAGGTCATTAGTAGTAGTTCTATCCATAACTTATTTAAATACGCGAGAGAAAAATTATTTAGTTTCTCCCACAGAAAGTTGCCATTATTAACCCCAGAGTGGCCTGTATGTGGTTTTTCATATATGGCTTGTCTTCTCTGTTAAAAAAGTAAAATGAATAATGCTGAATATTTCATTACTTGTATTGTGTTAATTTTAATTTATTAATGCACTATACAATTAAAACAAACAAAAATCCCTTCAGATTTTCAAGGAAGATTGGGCTGCTGACAATGCTTTATTACTCAGAGCATCCACTTAATTTTATTATCTCTTGAAGCCTGTGTGTGTGTGTGTGTGTACATAATGTATTTGTATTTTTTTTTTTAGTTTGGCTGGAACAGGGATGAGTTTGACTTGCTAGCAGCTGGAAGGTAAATGATATAACTATTAAAAATGTTATAAAATGATCTTGATTTTTAAAATAAAATTAAGTGAGCTATTAAAGAGCTTCAACACACAGAATACATGGGTGACCATTTTGTTGAATACACTTGTTTGGATGCTACAATTTATTAAATTAACTCTTTAAAAAAGCAAACATTCTGTGAAGCTTTGGAACTTAAATTTTAATAAAAGAATGAGAAAAATTAAAAATATGCTTAAGAAACTATACAGATGGTTTGTGTCCATTTTGTGAGAAAAGGAATGAAACCTTATGTTATAGACAATAAGGTAACAGGGCTAGATGCAGGTATCACTGGGTAAAGTTCTATGGCCTGTGGTAGACAAGAGGTCAGACTAGATCGGGGTCTCAAAGTCCCGGCTCGCGGGCCATCTGCGGCCCGAGAACCTCCCTAATGTGGCCCGTGGGGCTCCAGCAATTTTGGGGCCGGGTCTCTCCCTTGGCCCTGCCTGCTGCACCCAAGTGCTCCCCCTCACATCTCCCCCACCCAAACTCCCTCCCAGAGCCTTAGGCAGGTGGGGGGTAGAGTTTTGGGGGGTGAGTTCTGGGCAGCATGAGTGACATTATTGGTCTGCTGAGAGGATTTGAGGACTGGCACTGGCCGTAAGGTAGATTGAGTTTGAGACCCCTGGACTAGACGATCAGACTTGTCCCTTTTTTGGCTTTGAAATGTATGAAAGAGTGATACTCAGCTAATCCCAGTGGACTCATCAACAGGGCTGGTCAAAACTCAGAATGTCTGTTCTGCAGAAAATTCTGACACTTTGAAAAAGTTTTTAACCTTATTTGGTATGAAAACTTGAAATGTCAGAATTTCCTTCAGAAGAGACAGTCTGAAAAGTTTTTGTTTTGGAAAAATTGAAACATTTTGGTTTGACTATTCCAAACAAAATAGGCCAGCCAGCTGCCCACTCCTGGAAAGTCCCCAGTGAATTCCCTATCATGGAGCAGGGTCCCTATAAAATCCTGGGAGCTCTGGTTTTAGCTGGGGGTTCCCAGGTCTGCCAGGCTCCCAGCGGTGCAGCAGGGAGTCTCAGAGCCCCAAGCTGGGCACTCAAAATCACTAGTCATTTTTGAAAATATTGGCTTTGATATATAAACTGCATCAAATAGCTATGAAGGAGGTGTCCAGCATGTTCCCTTCTGTCTTATTTAACCCTGGTTATACTGTACTGTTATATTTGTGAATAAGTGGCAGTTTGTTTTTCAACGTAGTTACTCATTGGAGTGTTCTTTGTTTTCCAGTCTTGCAGGCCATCTCATTGAATGTGGCGCTCAGTGTACAGGTGGAATATTCACAGACTGGCATACTATTCCAGACTGGTAGGGAGCTGTAATACTGATATAAAAGTGTTTGTGTGTAGCCATTAGGCCCAGTTTTCTACTCTGTGCTTTTTCCTGTCTGTGTATTTTGTCATATTTCCTCTTTAAGATACACAACCTCCGTACTTCTATTATCTTTCCTGACTACATAGGGCCTGTCATGCTCCAAATGGAGTCTTGTCATTGATTTTGATAAATGCAGCTGTGGGGCATTTATCTGCATGTTTGTTGTCCTTGGTATTGTTTTCTCTAAAATATATTTGTATCTTCTACTTTTTAGAATGATCTGGTATTATTCTTGGTTCTCTACTGTCTGTTGTCTTCTCACTGTGTTCTTTGATACTGGCAATTGTATACTTTATAACTGCTATGCCAATCCTTCAGTTGGATCACCCAGGCTGCTATGCTTTTTCTGTTGCAAAATATATTTCTTAGTCCGGGTTTGATCCTGCAAGGCATTACATAATGCCTCCAACTCCCATTCAGGAGAGAGCATTCAGTACCTCAGGAGTTAGCACCTCGCAGGGTCAGATACTCTCTTTTCAGACCTTTGTTCATTAATGGATAGTGTTCTCCTACACAAAATAATCCTAATGATTGTACAGTTTAGCCTGAGAATCAAGTGACAGAGTTAGTGTTTGTGGTAACAAGATGTTCTGTTCAGCTTACAACATTATAAAACTAATCGTACTTACTGGCATATCCCCTTGTATCCTGCAGTACCATGAAACTGCTTAAAAATCCTATGTAACTGGATTCCAAAAGAGCTTTGTTATCTAAAGTGAGCCCAGGAAAATGCTGTTTCCTGTAAAAATGCTAGTAGATCTTTGTTTCTGGGAGTTTTTAATGCTAAATAACAGAGGTGAATGGTTTTAATAAAAAAGGAAAACATGTTTCAAATATATAAAACTCCATGAGATGCACATGTACACATACATTATGTATGGGTATATGTATCTGTGAATATTGATGTACTTATATATGGCTATCTAAAATCATGGTATTTCTGTGACACTAATGCTGACTGCTGGTAGCATAGAATTAGTGCGTAATAGTAGACTGGGACAAGGTACCTGGGTGGCAGAGACTGGGACTTTGGAATCAGGGGGCAGAGATGGGGATTGGCAGGGCAAGGAGCCTGGAACTGGGAATCTGTGAGGTGGTAGGAAGGGAGACAGATTTGACAAGCTTGGATGCAGGGGAAGAACTGGGACTGGGCAAAGAGACTGGGATGAGAAGTGGAAGGAGGTGAGGGCAGTGAGGTTGGATGAGAAGCCTGGGGAGGGAGACTGGGAGGAGATGGGCATGGAGAATATGGGTGGGAGAGAGAGAGACAGATCAGCGAAGGGCATGGAGAATATGGGTGGGAGAGAGAGACAGGTCAGCGAATGGTGGAGGGAACTAGGACTGGAAGGACTGACCAGGCCAGAAGAGTGGGTGTGGGAGAGACTTGGGATAAGGAGTCTGAAAGGGTTGAGGTTAGGATTTACTGGGCATGGACACTGGGACTGGGATCAGAAGCCTGAGGAGTGGAGACTGTGGTTGACTAGGTGGGGAAAATGGGACTGGGACAAAGAGCCAGTGGTGAGGTAGAGACAGGATTGAGACAGGGACAGGTTGGAGGGGAAAGGGTAGAGGGGATCACGCTTGTGGGGAATGAGAAGAAGTCTGTTCCCACCAGAGCAAACTCCCCTCTATTGCCTGAAATGGAACCCAAGATTCCTGAATCTCACCATTCCTCTGCTGCCAGCAAGTATCATCTGTGAAATCCACTGACAAAGTGTCTCATTCCTCTCTAGTGCTGACTAGAGGACAGAAACTTCTAGGGCTTTTTATTTTTGGTTTTAACCAATAAAATAGCCTTGAATAAAAAAAAAAGCATTTATCCAGTTAATATTGGAAAAACATTGGAAATAGTTACTTGTATGGAAGGGCTTGTCTACACAGAGCCGTAATGCCAACTATGGGCATGTGATTTCTAAAGCCCACTGACGTGTTACATATTTATTGGTCCATGTAGACCCTGCTGGTGCACACTAAAGGTTCCCTAGTCCGCTTTAATGTAGTGCTGGGTGAAACAGTAATACATTAAAATTCTATAGGGAACATTACTAAGAGATTACTTATGACTATATACACTATTGTAATGAATAATGTGTATATAATATACATTACTCATTACAACATATACAAAGAGAGAACTCTGAAAAACACAACCTCAGATTTTTGGATATCTACATGAAGCTCAAAAATTGCTAAAAATAAACCCTGAAAAATGAAATTAATAAACACTGAAAAACAGAAGCCCTACAACTTACTGCTTTGATCAGTTACTGCTTTAGTTCAAGTTGCTGAGGTTGGTACTGTGGATGACCCATGTGGCTCTTAACATGATGCTACATAATGGAATTTCTGTTTCCTTTTTTAAAAACTGAGGAGATTACATTAAAATCACTCTTAAAACATTAAAAGAACATTATTAAGGGTTGCAAAGTCAAGCACTCAAAAGTTACGAAATGCCAGAATTAAGGTTATCTGTGTAACCTTAATTCGACCCCTTTGTGCCTATGCATTTGTGACACAGTCTTTTATTACATGATCACATATTGTTTTCCCACAGGGCCCATCTCATTCAGTGTACAGATTGGATGATGCTCACTTAATGAGAAGCTATTCAATATTTTGTTTTCTTTTCAATGTGTGAATGCCTTATTTAATGACACTATTCAATCCTTGCTCTGAAGACAGAATTATTAATGTTCTTATAAGCTTTCCTCTGGTGCTCATCATTATACTATCTGAGTGCTTCACAAACATTAATGAATTCATTTTCACAGCTCCCCTGAGAAATGAGTGGGCATTATCTCCATTATATGTTTGGTGAATTGAGAGATTAAATTCAAAAGTTTCCACTAATTTTGGGTGTCCAATTTGATTTTTCAGAGTACTTTTCATTATATAACACTTAGTATGTTCAAAGCACATTCAGTTGCAGCTACAAGTGCTCAGCGGTTCTGCAAAGCAGACCCCACGGTCTCAGGTCAGGGACCTATAAAAAGAGGAACACACAATTAGTGTCCACATGTGAAAAGTGGGGTGCTTACAGGTGGACCCACAGCTGGAAGTGAATCGTCTCAGAAAATTGGTGCAAAGTAAATTAAAATCAACTGACACTATCAATGCGATCTTCTTAGATGGTAAAGGGTACAACAGTCCATTTCTTACACATTGGAATCCTTGAACCAGTTCTGTGGAGAGACACGTTTTTTGAAGGAGACAAGACTTTGTGGTACAAAGGGAGACAATGGCAGGTAGTCCATTTTGGATCTTGGCTCTCTCCACAAGGAGATCAATATTCCTCGTGGAACTACTGAAATGTATCATGGCCTTATCTTTCCAAAACTTCAGAATATGAAAATAAAACTCCTGGAGATTACTGAAGATATAATCAGGGAGAGTCACTCAGGGATACTTTAGCTTCTGCCCCAACAAGCATTTTCAATACACAATGCTCCACTTTTGGACATGTAACTTCTACATGGATATTCACAAAAGTTATATCATCCCTCCATTGAAGCAGAAGGGATACATGTCTAAAGTTGTCTGACGACCTTCTCATGTTACACAGGGTCCAGGCTAAAAGCCTCCAGAAACATGACTTTGAGTGAACAAGTGGAAGGGCCATTTACAGCCCTCACAAAACTTTTTCCCTTTCTCATGTTTTGAAGGGCTTGAATGGTAATAGCTGCTATTAGATTGCCTGACATTTTCCATTATAATGCTGTTTTTAGTTGTGTGACTTTGTCAGATATTTAACCTTGTGAGCTGAAATTTTCCATGCTTTGTCTCTGCCTCAGGGTGGGTTTTTATTGTTTTTGTTTTTTGAAAGTTTGAGCAAAAATGGTTCAGCTGTTTTTGAGAATGAAGTTTGTAGGGGAAAAATGCAATTTGTTCAATGTTAATTTTTTGAAGATTTTCTTTTTGACAAGCTTCAGTGTTTAGAGTGGAAAGTTGAATTTCATCAGCAATACAGTCCTGGGGTTGAAGAATTGCCTTTAATGTCCATCTGAAATTGGCCAGATTAGGCCGAAGTATGAGAAGATCATTATTTCCATGTGAATAGTAGGGCCATAGTTAATTGGTGCTGTGGTGGTAGGATGGGTTGAAGCTGGGATGTTCCAGTTCCTCCTTGCCCTGCTCCTGCTAGTCTTGTGGCTGTGCTGGACTAGGTTGTTAGGAGATCCCACAGGAAATGAAAACTTCCATTCTGCAGAATTTGGATTTGCCTGGGTGCCTCAAGCAGGCAGGATCCAATCTACAGGCAAGATGTTTGCATTACTGCTTTAAGCCGTTTGTTCTGTTCAGCACATATAGGCAGCATGGTCCAGTGAAGTAAGCATGGAGCAGGAGCCAAGAGCTCCTGAGTTCTAGTTCTGATTCTGTTACTGACTTGCTGTGTGGCCTTAGACAAGTCACTTTGCCTTCCTTTGTGTCTGTTTCCCCTACTTGCAATTTGAGATAATTACATGTGGTAGTGTACAGCCTCACAGCAATGTTGTGAAGTTAATGTTTGTGTTTTTTACAGTACATTATAAAGTGCAAAGTAAGTGTTAAAGATTATTTAATTTCCTTTTCCATTATTTACTGATCTAAGACCATATCAAATAACTTCTCAATATCTCAGTGCACTATGTTCAGTGAATTTCCCTTATCTGTTTATGGCTAAAATAGCTTCAAAGACCAGATTAATGAAGTATTACCTTTCCTGTTTGAATTCATGGTGGGCTTTTCTAAGTTTCCTGAACAATCCTTGCTGATCTATAGTCACATAGTTTGTCTCTTAATCCTTTATTTAAATAATGGAATTATGTTTGCAGATTCCCCATGCTAAGGAATCTCTCCAAACGCCTGTGAACTTTTACAAATGTCAATTAAGAGTTCACTGGTTTCTTTGCTTACTTCTAACTTCATGTATATCTGTTCTCCAGACTTCGTGCATCTAACTTTTCTATAACCAATTTTGTTGTGTGGAGTACACTGCCTATATTAGAACAAGAACATAATTAGTTCAGGAGGACTGTTCCAAAGGCAAAACAATTTTAAGTATGCATTTAGAGCTTGATGATCACTGATTTCAATGAGAATTGTGATGCTCAGCCTCTATCAAAAACAAGCCCTGAGAGAGAAGCTTTGGGGGACTATATAGCACCTTAGCTCCTCTGGTGCCACCATTTGTTCTTCTCCTCTCTTTGGAAAAATTTTTTTTGGACAGATCTCCACCTTCTTATGAGAGGAGTCGAGCCAGATGGCCTCTTTAGAAGCTATAACATGTTGGTTTTGTTTTAAGTGTCTTTCTTGATCATTGCTTCTATTCAGAGAAGTTCTTTGGAACAGAAAGAAAAGCCTTTAAAACTGGGAAAGCAACTTCCATAGAACCTCAGAGTTAAGAACACCAGAGTAACAAACTGACCCGTCAACCACACACCTCATTTGGAACTGGAAGTATTCAGTCAGGCAGCAACAGAGACCAAAAAAAAAAAAAAAGGCAAATACAGTACAGTACTGTGAATAACCATAACGTTTGTTTGAATGAATAACCATAACGTTTTGTTCAGAGTTTCAAATATTTCAGAGTTACAAACAATCTCCATTCCCGAGGTGTTCATAACTCTAGATTCTACTGTATTCAAGAGTTCGTCCAGATGTCCATGAAGAGTCAACCACATTTTAGCAGTGTTGGAACTGTATTTACTACTGTTTTTTTTATCATTTTCCCTGTGCAATTACATTGTTTTTTATGAAAACCTTCTGTTTCTCTCTGTGTCATACTGCTCTTCTCCTGTTTGCCTCACTGTTTTCTCTTACCCATCTGGGTTTTATTATTTTACTGCACTGAATTATGATTTATGTGTGTCTTTAAATACTTCCAGTTTTCTGATGCTGATTTTCCATTTATTATTGTGTATCTTCAAAAGATATAGTTAACTCAATCTCCCTACGTCCCTTTGCCTCCAAGATCCTTGAGCCCAGTCTGCTTCTGCTGTTTTGACTGCTCCTCTAGTACACTCCTGTTTTCTCCTCCCTCCATTCCACTTTACCTGCTCTAATAAATCGCCAGTGACCTCATGGCCAAGTTGTAGGGCCGGTTTTCCATTCTGATTTCCTGTATCTGCCTGTCTACTTTCAGAACTGTTGGTCATGACCTTCTTTCTGTGTTCTACCTCTTCCTTGGGTTTTCATGAATCTTTACTCCTCTGATTCTCTTCTCACCTCTTCAACCACTGCCGTAATCTATGGCGTAGTCTAGTTTAGTGTCGTAGTCTATGGCGGCTCCTTCACCCCTCTTTTAGTCTTTGGGGGTTCTATGGTTACTTCTACATTTTATTACTGGACAACATAATTTATGTAAGTGTGTGGTCTTATCTGTCTTAGCGCAGGTAATACAGTTAGTTGATTGTCTTGACAGTTTATTCAGTATTTTCTTGAGTTTGTGTCTAGAAAGGCTCTGTGCTGTATCTTATTGACTAATTTTTAATTTAGTTGCTTCTATAAAAATGTTGGTGTGTGTTGGTTATTACTTATGAAGTAATTAATAATATTTTTTCTTTTATTCTGAACTCTTAACATTTTTAATGTTTTTAATTCTTTAGGCATAACATGGGGTTTCCCATAGTAGAATGTTCTTCTGATGGACGCTTTACTCTATCCAAACCACCTGACACAGGGGGCCTAATCTCTTTTGGCACCGTGGCTGAACAGTTGGTGTATGAAATTGGCAACCCTCAGTGTTATCTCTTACCAGATGTCACATGTGACTTTTCTCAAGTTTCCATTACTGAAATTCCAGGTTAGTGGCTGTTGCAGGCAGAGGACCCTTATATTGAGGAAATCTATTCAGTAAGTTATGTTGGCAGACTAAAGTAGTTACTGTAGTTTCCATTTTTTCCATGTAACTTTACTTGTTAAGTCTGTTCTTTTGAAGCCTGATCTTAAGATGGGCTGTCTCATAAGGATATCCAGATTGCTTTGTGCCATTCTTTGGAAATTTAGATTAGCTGTGAGCAATTCCGCAGATTTTTGAGTAACCTAATTTTTTTTCTTTATTAAAATACATATATAATAATTACCCAGTTTATTAAATCATGTATTTCTGTAGCACTTAAAAATATTTTTGCTGTGACTTTCAGGAAGTACTCCCCATCTCTATTAGACTTGACTACATTTTAATCCAGTTCACCCTCCTTTTGTTACTAGTTACTGATGCAGCCCCCCCACCCCCACTGCCACACACACACAGTCTCTCTCCCTAGTGGCAATGGGTAGCCACCACTCTGCTTAAGACAACACATGATAAACCTTCATTTTTTAGCCACTTGACTGTGTCACCTTTAAAAGGGTAAGATTTCTCAGCTAGAGAACAGCTGTTACAGAAATCCCACTGCACTACCCTCCAAAATACTTTAATTTCAGGCCCAAATTTGAATACTAGACTTCAAGATCAGAAGTGTGGACAAGCCACCTTGCTAAACTGCTCATTTAGAGTAACTTGACATCTCTTAGCTCTTAGTCCCCATGTTTTATAGACAAACCAGTGTGAAAAGGAATTTGCTTTTTATGGATCTTATCCAATATGGGAATCTAGTTCCCTTATAAAACCCAAAACAATTAAAACTCAAACTAAAAACTCATTAGGATAAAATCCTAAACTTCATATTAGCCTTATTTTTAAGCAAAACATTTCTATCTTAAAATTGTACAGTGAACCTTCTGCTCATGCAACATAATCAAATGACAAATAGTCTGATAAGGCCAGCTTGTTGCTTTTAGCCACTAGTCCTTTTAAAAAATAGAACCTTAACCTTCCAATGAACTTTTAGCTTGTAAATGACCCGATATGACACGTTTGAACTTAAAATGAACTTTCACATGAACTTTCAGTTAGTCCTCCTCTTAGAAATATAACAGATGGAAGATAGGCAGATTTCTTAAATACTTTTAGTTTTAAGTGCTTTGACACGTACACCAGAAAGAACAGGGCAGGCTATCTATTTTTGATGTTCACATTGCTGATTTTGTTGTACTGCAGGATTAGTTACAATACTCGCTTGAACTAAGAGGTTTTCTTTCTGTTTTCTTTTTGTTGATGGATGTCATGCATTTCTTTTTCACCTTATGTAAAAATCCTGCAAATCTTCCATCTGATTGTAGAGATATTATTCTATAATAGCAGAGAGGCAATTTAAATTAACACTAAATTAACCTTGCTGTTGTAGTTTTGACAGTGACATTTAAGATTATTGTAAATTTTCATTCTTCAGAAAATGTCTGAAGAAGTTCTCTTTATTTTTGGTCTTTACGAAGTTCAGAGTATTTGTATGATGGCTTTCATATTTTGCTAAACACTCGCAGGCATAGATTTGTTAGAGATAAACTGCATCTTATTTAGATGTAGGTGGGTTTAGACATACTGTATTTGAGTAAGACCCTGATCCTGCATTACTGAAGTCAATGGGAACATTGCTGTTGACTTCAGTGGGTACAGGATCAAGCCCTAAGACTAGACAGGCAGTGCTTTGACTGATTCCTCGCACGTGTTACGATGTGCATTGTCAAGTACATTATTTGCCCTGAAATGTTCTCTAGATTATCTTGTTACTGTTATCAACAAAAAGATTAAGGCTATATAGGGCCTACATCTATACAACTTTTGCCATCCAGCTCCAGCCAGGACACATTTTCTAACAATGTTTCTTCAGACAGACTCTGGTCTTTCTCCTAACATTAATTCCTTAATCTTCCCAAGTGAGGCAGCCAACTGCAGTCAGTGGTCTGGTACATTGCCACCTGCTGCTCTCTTTCCAACACCCTTTCTCTGAAGGCCTCCTCAGTCAGGGGAAGGGATCGGGTCACAATCCCAAAGATCCAATAATTTCACCTTAATATTGCTTAATATGAATTTTTTTTTAAAAAAAGCTTCAATCCTTGAATTTGCTGAGAATTGTAGATGTGTGTCATCCTTGCATTCGAACAGAAGACAACAGTTGAATCCTAAGGCCATGTCATGTGTTACATATTCAAATATTCTGTGTGTAAATATTTCAACAATTATGTTAAAAGGCAAATTGAAGGTAGTCCAGGGGTTTATACTCCATAGATTTGATGCTTGAGTTGCTAATGCAGACGTGGCTGTTCAATAGAAAACTTTCTCTTTTGCATGGATCTTGATGATAGGAGTATCAGTAACATTTTTTGCTTTGTATTGTGTCACATAAGGTGAATTGATAGTACTTTCTCAGAAATTATATTGAAGTCATTAAAATAGATGTTTTTTAACCATTGTAGGTATTGAAGGTGGGGCAGTGAAAATTCATGGAGCAAAAGGATCACCTCCTTCAACGTTTTATAAGGTTCTTTTCTTATTGCTTTGATAATTATATAGAATGAAATGCTCTTGATTTATGAAATGTTGGTATTTTGGAGAAAAAGGCAATACTACTGCCAGGTGAAACCCTTATTTTTCCACACCTAGTATATTAACGCACGTAAGTGAAATTGCTATATACAAAATTGAGGTTATGTTATAAGTCTTTGGGGAAGTCCACAGTAAACCATAGTAATTAAGATTGAGATGGTTCTTTAATTATAAAATTCTGTTTTCCGTCACAAAATCATATTTTAATTATAGTTGTCATTTTTTGTCTTGCTTCAATGTGAAACATATTAAGCGCATGATTCTCAAAGACAAAACACTGCATAATCACTTATATCAAGATAATTCTTTACAGTTTGATAAGGGTGCTGTGAAAGATTAATGAATTAATGTTTGTAAAGTCTTTTGATATCCCCCTATTGGAAGATGCTACATAAGTGCAAAGCTTTTTTTTAATTATGTGTTGTTATAGTCTTTACTCCCCTGCAGGGACACCAATTTAGGCAAATACATCAAAGTACAAATAGGGCAAGCCTAATCCCATTTAACTCAATAACAAAATTTCAACTGACTTTCCGCGGGAACAAGATTGGATCCATAAATTAAAACTGCTCTTAATAGTGAGATAGCAAAGCAGAGTTGATTTGACTGGATCCATTTAAAACTTTTAAATTCTTTTTTAGAGAAGATGTATAATTTGCAAATATGCTGACACTATTGTTTGTGTGATAAACTATAGATCAGACATACCTTTTTAAAAGTCCAGTGATTACATTTAAAATATTTCTACCAGTTTGAAAGTTTGTTTTTTATTTTTTTTTAATATAATAAAAATATCTAAAGGTAGTGTTTAAGTGACCACTTTATAAAATGTATTTAAGATTTAAAAAATAAGCAGTATTGTTTTCAAAGAAGATGGAGGTATGATTTTGGACTTAGGTGACCTCAGTGCAGAAGCCAAAGTAATCTCTAAAGACATTGGGTTGGAGTATATTACTAACTCTTTTTCAGATAAATGAATAGCTCCTATTTCATTTTTCTCAGGTGTGCAAACAATCCTTAAGTTTTCCACTCATGCATTATTTTTCTAATAATCATCTGCTTTATAAAGGAATATATTTTGTCCTTAACTGTCACAGTATTGGCTACATACTCTATAACTGGATTCGCCATGGGTATTCGATCAAGATTTCTAATTACATAATGTTAGAATAAAAAAACTCGATCTGTGTGGTCTGTGCCTGGGAGCAAACTTTTTCCTCAAGTTTGGGGGGGGAAGTTTCAGTTGTTTTTGAACCTTAAGAATACCTTTAAAAATAAATAATTGAGAGGATTTCTGATTGTCAACTGATAGAACTCAGGTTGGTTTGTTTTCCAGACTCAGATTTCATTAGTGAGTATGAAATCTGTGGACTAATCATTGCCTGTTTTGATTTAAAAAAATATCATTTTTAAAAGAATAAATATATTCTAAAAATGACACTGGATAAACAAATTATTACATTTCATATAAGGATAGTGTCAGAATTATTTAATTCCATATTTGAATGAACCAGCAAATAATTTAGATACAAAATATTTTAGATAAAGAAAATTTGATTAAAATATGCACTCTCTTTTTCATGTATTACAGGACATTAAAATAGTACTAAAATAACTGTAAATAAGTCAATAGGCCATTTAAAATATACTTGTTTAGAGACATTTTTAGAATATATACTGTAATTATATCATTTAAAATGGGAGGCCTTACTTAATGTTCTGAAAAATCAATATGACATTAATAAGACTTGTTTATATATTTATGTATTAGTTTTGTAGAACATTTTGTTTACTCAGAATCTCAGATACCATTATAATGGATGGACAGATGTCTTTCTTACATACTCTTCCCCCCTGTCGTCCCGTCCCGTCCACTGTTCCCCCCCGAAAACCAAAACAAAAACTTAGGCTTTATTTTGTGACCTCTGAGGAAAGAGCTAAATATGTATAGCTTTGGTAAGTGGTGAGTGGAGGGGCATGCTAATAGACTAGAAGTGTTTGAAGGGTGGAGGAAAATGCAGGAAGAAAAAATATCTAGTGAAAAAAATATCTTTTACGGTAAACTATGAGAAATCCCTCAATTCATTTTATAACCGTTAATTACTAGGTAAATGCCACTTACCTGGATGGTTTTAGAGCTACAGCTGTCTGCCCAGTGATAGGGCCAAAGGCAGTGGAAAAGGGAAGACAAACTGCGGAAAGCATTCTGAAAAGGTGAGTATTTATTACAGATATGCTTTATTTTGCCTTTTAAATTTAAAATCAAAATATAATGGTAAACTGTACTAATAAGATGGCAGCTATATCAACTGGGAGATATCCTTGAAGATAGCATTCTTTTACATGGAAGGACATTTCAAAATATAAATGGTAGAAAAAGGTTCTATAATTTACTTCTCCATAAAATTATTATACAGCTACAAAATACTAGTGACATGATTTATCAGCAAATAGATTGTTTCTGAATAGTGCGAGAAGTTGGACTTTGTTGTTTAGCCAGTTTTAGTCCTAGACCTTGGTGACCTAGTGAACTGAATAGCTTGCTAACTTTTGACGAGGGGCCAGTTTCTGTCCTAAGGCACCCTGAGGACCTTATTAGTCATTTTGGAACCTGAGTACATTTTACTTATTTTATTGATTTCTTCAAACTTTAAAAACTATAGATGTCCATCCAGGGCTCTGGGCACATATCCTCCCATACATTTAAAAATTGTAACATAAAGGACTGCTTATAAACATATCCACTTCCACCTGAACAAAAAGGGGATTAAATAGATGCCCAGAAGTTTAATGCATCTGAGCTCTGAAGGACCAAGGGTGGAGAAGAGAGTTCTACAATCAATGACCCCATCAGAGAATACTCTGCCAGCAGCCCCCTTTTGTGTATATTGATGGAGCTCCAGCTCAAGTGCTTCTGCTGATTTTGGTTCTGCCAGAACTAGACTGGGAGAGATGCAGTCCCCAGTAGCTAGTGCACACTCATTACTCCACACTAACTCTCACTATGGACATTTTTACCACGCACTAACAGTGCCATTGTGGACATTAGCTTAATGCACGATGCACAAAATATGCTAAGTTAAACCACCGGAGGGAATTCTTAGTGCTCAGTAAGAGTGTCCACAGGGGGATTTAATTCGGAGTAACTAATACACTTCAAATTCACACCCTAGCTTATTGCTCACTAACTTCCCTGTGTGCACAAGCCAGAGGTCTCAAACTCTTTGGGATTTATAGATTAAAACCAACATCTTGAATTCTATCCAGAAATGTATTGGAATCCAGTGCAGATCCCAGAGTACTGGGCTAATGTGCTCTTAATGTGCAACTCCACTTAGGGCAGTTCTACATTACCGCTTAAGTTGATGTAACTTAGGTTGCCCAGGGGTGTGAAAAAGACATCCCCTTGAGTGACGCAAGTTACAGTGACCTAAGAGTGGTCCACACAGATGCTATGTCAGGGGGAGATGCTCTCCCTCTGGCATAGCTTCTGCCTGTTGGGGAGTTGGAGTAATTATGCCAATGGGAGAGCTCCATTGGCATAGAGCATCTTCAGCAGACAGGCTACAGCAGTCTTCTAGTGTAGACTGCCCTTAGAATCCTGCAGACTGCTTACACCACTAGCTTCAATTAGTGACAAATGATATCTCTGTCTCCTTCATTCTTCCCTTCCTTCCTCTCCATTGTTCAAAATGAATAATTTGCAGAAGCCTTATGAGTGGTTTTGAGTGTCTCCCCTTGGGATTTTTTGTATGTGTGCATTCTAGTGCATTGCAAAGGCACATAAAGTGCTCTTCAAAATTATCATTGTGTTGCTAGCAGGTTATCCCAGGTAAGTACATGGTTGGGTAATATCCAGAGAAGGGAATGAATTTCATTCAAAGTAAGGAAATTCCCTCCATCTCCACTTTAATCCATTCACCCATGTTTGAGTTAAAGTGCCTGCCAAGTCAGGACTGAGATGGCCTCTACAGGAAACCCAGCCAAGAAACAAAGCCATCATGCTGCTTTGGATAGGCACTTTGTAGAGCAGCAATGCTATTAGTGCTGCAGTAGAATGACTACAAATCCCACAACAAGGGTTGGGTCAAAGGACCCACAGGACATAGCTATGGACTGAAAGCTGTCCACAGAACATATTTCAAACTTAAGCACCTACATTTTATATGTATCTGTTTACAGTAACTCCTCACTTAACGTTGTAGTTATGTTCCTGAAAAATGCGACTTTAAGCAAAACGATGGTAAGCAAATCCAATTTCCCCATAAGAAATAATGTAAATGGGGGGGAGGGTTAGGTTCCAGGGAAATTTTTTCACCAGACAAAAGACTATATTATACACACACACACACACACAATACGTTTTAAACAAACAATTTCATACTGTACACAGCAATGATGATGGTGAAGCTTGGTTGAGGTGGTGAAGTCAGAGGCTGGGATATTTCCCAGGGAATGCCTTACTGCTAAATGATGAACTAGTATTTGGCTGAGCCCTCAAGGTTAACACGTTGTTAATGTAGCCTCACACTCTACAAGGCAGCACAAATGGAGGGAGGGGAGACAGCATGGCAGACAGAGACACACACCCTGTGTATGAGAGATGCAGAGAGAGAGAGAGAGAGAGAGATGCTGACCCCACTCTAAGTACATTGCCTTTTTAAGTAGATCAGCAAGTTGAGACAGCAACTGCTGCCAGCAAGCTCCCTCCGTCCTGAGCCCTGTCCTGTCCCCGCCCTGCTCTATGGAGATGGGGTAAGTGGGGGGCAGGAGCAGGGGGAGCCCCCCTTTCCCCCTCCTCCCCTGCACAGCAAGCAGGAGGCTCCCGGGTGCAGCTCCAAGGCAGAGGGCAGGAGCAGCACATAGCAGTGGGGGGAGGGACAGCTGAACTGCCCGGCAATTGATAGCCTGCTGGGCGGCTGCTGCACAGGGAACTTACGGAAACTGGGAGCTGATAGGGGGGCTGCAGGTCCACCCTGGTTCCAAGCCCCCACCAGCTAGCTCCAATGAGCAGCTCTTTCTGCAAGCAGTGGACAAAGCAGGCAGCTGCCAAACAACGTTATAAGGGAGCATTGCACAACTTTAAACGAGAATGTTATCTAATTGATCAGCAATGTAACAACGTTAACTGGGACGACTTTAAGTGAGGAGTTCACTGTACTTCATTGGGTGTGGGGTTGCTCAGTGCATCGAAAAATCTTGGCCACTTGTATTTTGGTGTCATAAATATGAATTTAGGTGCCTGATTTTAGGCACCCAAGTTTGCAAATTTTTACCTTAATGAGTAACACAGGAATATCATATTTATGAATCACTTTTAAATTAATCTTAAATACATTGATCTCTTTACTGCTGGTCTCATGTGTAATATTGACAATTCAATGAGCATATACAATAGGTGTATTTAAAATCTTCCACTGGTGTGAAAGATTCTGTCGGTTTTAATGTAATTTCCTTTTTGAACCTATAAAATCTCTTAATCTGGTGGAAATATGTAAGGGTGCCAGATATATGGTGTTGCCTCATATACTTGGTATGTGTTAAGGAAGCACTGACACTGGTAAAGGGAAACAGAAGGACATTTTACATTGTTGTTTTGGTTTTTTTATATATATACTACCCTCCTATTGACTGCCTTCACAAAGTTGAACTTTCTGTCTGTACTAATTTTGACCTTTTATCATCTTTTTTTTTTATATTGATATTTTCTTTCAGTTTCAATGGAGTGGAATTACTATGACAATTTTTAGTTTGATTACTTCCCTGGTTTTGTAACTGCAAAATTGAAGAGATCTAGTTCTGTGAATAGGGTAAAATACGTCACCTCTACTAGTTGAATGGCTTTGCAGAAACTAAGAATTATGGATTCTCTTGCACCAATCACTGTGAAAGCTCTGAAAGCTTGTTTCTAGTGTGTATTTTTCCATGTCACTAGATGACTATACAGAGTGTTTTGCTACTTGTGAGAGAGAAAACAACCTCTGGCAACAGTTCGAGGTTTTTGCATTGAGAGGTTATATAGTGTCTCTGATTTGAGCCTGAGGAAAGAATTTGGAGGATTTTAGACACAGACACATTCAAACTGTAAGTGCCACTGGGGTTTTTCCAGCTCTGTGTGGAAGAAAGAGAGGGTTTTGCCCCATGTTCCAAGGATACCACCCAGACCTGTTCAGATTCTGGAGGATCCATAAGAGGCACATAGCTATATGTGCAAGTTGTTCTGGAGTCTCCTGAATCAATGCATCCACTATCCATCTTGGCTTTTCCCCATCTCTAGTCAGAACAGCCTACTTTGGGGGCTGTGCTGATTGGCTGCAGGCTTCTTAGTAGAGTGAAAATTTTCTACTACTATGGTTTGGGGTGGAAGTGTCTCAAAGCCCAGGCTCCAGCCTGAGCCCAAACATCTACATTGCAATTTTTAGCCCTGCAGCCCAAGCCCTGCAAGCCCGAGTCGGTTCACCCAAGCTTTGAGACTTGGTGCCTCAGGTCTTTCATTGCAGTGTAGACGTACCCACAGTGAGTCAGTAGCTGAGCTCATAGTAGGACTCAAGAGTTCCTGATTCTTTACTCTAGACCATGTTGTATGGAATCTGGAACAGTGTAACGTCTATTATTTTTTCTCACTTCCAGTTGTTTTGACATCTGGTAAATATAGGTTAACCTATATTATCTGTGGCTCTGCTGAATATGACCTGCAATGGAAAAAAATGTGTATATACTTCTTTTTAATATAGTATGAAGAAAGCTGGAAAGATGTTTTTCCACTGTTTTCCCCCTTTCCTCCCTCCTGCTCGTTGTTAACTATAGACATATTAGGAATGTCAAGTCTTGTCTTCCTGGTGTTTAGTGGCACTTCCACTGGGAAGGACCCAGAAAAATGTATTGAGAGCTTCTCAGCTCTTAACTGAAGAGCTGAGGGTGGTAAAAATTCAACAAATAACTTTTCTTCCAACTGTTTTTAGGCATTTAATTTACATAGGGATTAACACAAAACAAGGAATTTTAAAGTCTGAATAAAAGTTCCTCCTGAACTCAGTTAAGTAGATTTCATTTCTTTGGTACTTCTGATGTCATTCATGTATTTCTTAATTATTCATAGTGTCTTCCAGGAAGAGCAAATATAGGAGCTGAATTTCTAATGTGAAAGCAAGCAGAATGTATTAATTTTAATAACATTTTCTGCTTTCTTCCTTCATCAGAATGAAGCAAGTAAAAAAATACAAGCCCATTTATTTTTTCCTTTGCAGGCCATCTATAAGATAACTTAAATAAATAGAAATTTAGAATCAAGAGGTCAGGATGTATTTTAAGTATGACTAACTTGATATTGTCATATGATATAGCAGTAAATTTGCCCAGATAAGAAATATTCAAATCCAAATTTAACTAGAACAGAACTAAAACTGATGGACTGCACTGTTACTGCATATAATATTTTTTAAGCAGTTTGATAATAACAAATAATCTGTTGCAGGACTCGCCTTATTTTCAGGCAGCTTGGGTATGAAGATTACTGTGCAGTTAACATACAAATTTTAGGTTCTGAAGATACATATGGACCCCATGCTAAAAAGAAAATAGATGATGTAAGTACTAAGCACAAGAATATGAAGCCTTTTCTGACCCATTTTAATTCCCCCATGTTATCTTTATGTAACTTTTTAAAGAGATTACTTACTGGGGGAAATTCCTGAGCTGACAACATCTTGCAAAGACTTTTGCACGTGCCTAACTTTGATGTTCACGGGTCTACACATGAACCTAATGTGAGTACTCAAATGTTAAGTAATGAGTAAATCTTTGTAGGATTGAGACCTTGCTGTGCCACAAATACATTGTTATGAAATCTAAAGGAACACTTTTTAACTTATGTGTGTGTGTAAATAAATATCTGCCCAAGAGCAAACTTCATAATAGTAGGAGTTCTTTTGATGTGATCACATATTACACCTATTTAAATTATATTAAAATACTTTAAAAGAATGTTAAGGCTACACAGTTAAGCATTCAGAAGTTAGGAAATACCAGAATTAAGGTTGCCTTAATTAGGCCCCCTTGTGTATATGCATTATGATAGTCTTTAATTACATGATAATGTGCTGTGTTTTGTGACTTGTTAAATTCATATGTACAGATTTGAATGGTAGCCATAGTGGGTGCAACTACCATGCATCTGCTCCAACTAAATCCACATATGAAGGTCTGTAAAAGACAGCAATAAATCTTGAGTTAAGTTATACACTTAAATATTTAGGTTGTGTGACTTGTTCCAAAACAGTAGCATCTAATTCTTCTTTGTCAGTTGCAAAGTCTTGCAAAATTCCAAGATACATGTTTGGCAAAGCTCAGTCTATGAATCTGATGTGAGGAATGTGTCAGTATTTTAAAATTGCTGAATATATATGTTTATAGGAGACAAGAACATGTGTTATGTAGAAAGTTAACAAACTGTTTATGAAGAGTCAATTTCCACAATAGAACTAGGTAACTTATCAGTGTAACTGTTTATTTTAATGTTTATGCTTAACTTCATTCTGCAGTGCAGCAAAACTCCCTCTGCTAAATCAGAGTGTAATACTTATGTGGCGGACCTATGCCTTCCCTTTCCAGGATCATATGCTGTGATTCTCTATTTTAAACACACACAAACTGTATTAAATAATATTACTAAGGTCAACCTCTCAGAAGTTAGGAAATGTCAGAATTAAAGTTGCTTGTGCATTATGGTGCTGTCTTTAATTACATGATATAATACTTCTCTCCCTCCTCCCCCCCAGGACCCATGTTCTCAGTTAGTACACAGAATGGAGGGTGCTCACTTAATTAGCAGCTATTCAGTATTTTTGTTTTCTACTCCTTGTTCCATCTGTAGCCCTCACTTCTTATTTACTGTACAATATTAAAACCCTGCTCTAAAGACAGTATTATTAATTTCTTCATGAGCTTTTCTATGGCGCTCATCATTATAATATCTGAGTGCTTCATAAACATTCATTTATTTTTGCAACACCGCTATGAGATGAGTGGCTATTATAATCCCCATTTTACAGATAGGGAACTGACACACGGAGATATAAGATCATCAAACCCCCTGGTCTCAACTCAAGTAGCCAAAAAAATGAGGAACACATGATTAGTTACTATCTGTCAAAAGGTTAGCTTAAGCGATTTGCTTAGAAAGTTTGCTGTAGTCCACAAAAGCTTATGCTCTAATAAATTTGTTAGTCTCTAAGGTGCCACAAGTACTCCTGTTCTTCTTTTTGCGGATACAGACTAACACGGCTGCTACTCTGAAACCTGTTCTGAAACTGTTTCTTTTAGGCCAAGTATTGTAGCATCAACTAGTCTTTAATTTAGACATATCAATCACACTTTACATTAAGAGTACGTATATAAATAGTTTTTATTAAGAAGTAATAAATGATTAAGTAGATATTATAAGCGTGTTATAGATATGAATATTATATGTTATAGGTGGTTATAAGAATCCATTGAACTCATTAACAATTGATTAATCATTTACTGAAACATCTGTTATTTGTTTATTAATGCTCCACATACTGTTTATATACATATCCTTAATATAGGATATGACTGAAATATTTAACTTTGTCTAGCTAGCACTTTTTGCTAAATATGTGTCCACTAGATTTTTAAACATGACCATGTAAATCTGGATGTATTAATAACTATGCAGATATACTATACATCTGCAGTTCCCAACATTGGATTAAGACACTGAAAAAGACAGCAATTTTGTGTTTTTTATTTTTTAGATCACTGCAGCATCCTTTATCTGAAGGCTAGGAAGTAAGCATAAGGCTGAATGGAAATATAAAAGGAATATTGAAGGCCTGATATACTCCGGAAACAGATGTTTTATTTTGCATAGACATGTTTCCTACTAATTACCAGGCGACTTAATTGCACTAATTTAGTCCCTAAGTCTTGAAGCTGTGGATGTGAAAAATACATTCCTTGTTAAATTTGAGCTGGAGGCTCCCTCCTGTTCTCTGTAGTAACAGTTCTTAAGAAGATGCCTGAAGATTGCTGCTTTGTTTGATTTTTTTCAGTTGTATAAATGTGGTCAGAGCACCGGCTGTTGGTACACTTTATAAAATATATCCTTAAAGTTTGCCCTCGTGGCACACTATCACATGTAATGGGAGCTATGAAAAATTGACTTTGTAATTTCAATTCTGTTTTGATAACTCTTAGTAGGGCTTGTCCTACATGGGCAGTTAAGCTGAATTAACCATTGGTGCCGAATTAACTATTGGTGCATTAAAACTCCTGTGTGGGTACTTTCGTTCAGAGGTAAAGTGGTCTAAGAGCTTGTTTACATAGTGCCACAATGTGGACTGCAGGGGTGTGAATTGTAGAGTGCTCTGAAATGTTGCGCTGTAACTGTCCCATGTGGACCCTGTTGGTGCGAACTAAAAGATACTTAGTTCGTATTAACGTAGTCATGGGACTATATCAGTGCTTTAGCTAGTACACTAAACTAAAGTGAATTAAGGCCACTTTACTTCTAAATGAAAGTGTCCGCACAGGGGTTTAATGTGATTTAACTTACACACTTTAAATTTGCAACTTTAATTCATTTGGCTTCACTTTCCTGAGTGCACCAGTGTAGACATGCTCTTAGAATAGGAGAGGGTGAAAATGTCCCAACTTTATAAACAAGTAGTTAATTAGTTCAGGCTTGTATCAATCAGATACCTGTGTTTGAGTAAAAGAGGAAAAAAGAAAGTCAAATTATTATCATTTTATTGTGAAAGCTTATGATTGGGTGATTTTAGCTGTGGAGTAGCTGAATCATTGATCTTCATGTCTTGAATGTGATAACAGTGGAATGAATTAATTGATTGATCGCCTTATTTAGCAAGTTTAGGTTGCTTAACAATTAAAGATAATTTTTACAAATGAATTCTTACTGTCTCCTCTTGTTCATTAAGAACCTGATGCATAGTCCATTGAATTCATAGGAGTATTTCCGTGTAGTTTAGTGGGGATTGGATTGAGCATTACAAGAAGGTTCCAGAGATGACAGCACTGCTAGGACATTGGGTAGTCTATAGTGTGTTTGTCCTTTGAATGAAGAGTGCGTTTGGGTGCTTTTCTGTTTTTTTTTCTCACAGCTTAATATGCTCCATGTGCCCTCCATTCATCCCAAGGGAATGGGCAACAAATATGATCTGGGACATCGTAGGTTTTGATGTGAGAAGACATTAAAAATGTTGGGAAAGAAGAAGATTAAGAAAAGTTGAGACTATTTAATAATGGGTAGCATAAAGAAAACTAGTAAAACTTTCCTATTTACTTTGCCCATTGATAATATGATCCAGTGGGGCCTCTATGAGATTATAAGGCAACAAATTTTAAAATTTATATATGGAAATGCTTTTAAAATCAAATCACAGTCCAGTTGTAAAACTCATTGCCACATAATCTGATTGAGGTAGATGCTGCATCTTCGAAAAATGTAAACACTAGCTTGGATTTTAAAAAAGTTAAACAAACAAAAAAAAAAGATACTTGTCAATCTTCCAGCATCAGTCATAAACTGTGTCATGCTGTCTGGATTGCCTCACAACTGAGAGTGCCTACCTCAGGGCAGACTCTCAGAAACCAGAGCAGACACCCCAAGCTGATGGGTGAATTCTGTAATTAGTTTTCACCAAGCCAGCAACAAACGTGACCTCCTGGATCATTATACCAGTCTTACCTGAATCCTGGTAATAGCACCAAGCAAATGCTTTCTCTGGGGAAAGTAAACTGTTTCTGTTAGTTCTGAAAATATTATCAGTGTGTGTAAACCCTGCAGTGGGCATCTAGCAGTAGGAAAAACTAACATACTGTAGAAATCAGATGTTTCCTGAAATGAGCCACAGTGGTGCATATTTCAAATACTGTATCTTGAGAGGTACTGGGCTGTGTATCAGCTATGTGATTTTAAGCACTAGGGAAGTTCCCTAGTGGTATATTAATACAAACCCAATAGTATCTTATTTGTTAGTATCAGGGGGTAGCCATGTTAGTCTGTATCCACAAAAACAACAAGGAGTCCGGTGGCACCTTAAAGACCAACAGATTTATTTGGGCATAAGCTTTCGTGGGTAAAAAACCCACTGCTTCAGATGCATGGAGTGAAAATTACAGATGCAGGCATTGTTATACTGACACATGAAGAGAAGGGAGTTACCTCACAAGAGGAGAACCAGTGTTGACAGGGCCAATACAATCAGGGTGGATGTAATTCACTCCCAGTAATTGATGAGGAGGTGTCAATTCCAGGAGAGGAAAAGTTGCTTCTGCAATGAGCCAGCCACTCCCAGTCCCTATTCAAGTCCAAATTAATGGTGTTAAATTTGCAAATGAATTTTAGTTCTGCAGTTTCTCTTTGAAGTCTGTTTCTGAAGTTTTTTTGTTCAAGTATGGCTACTTTTAAATCTGTTATAGAATGTCCAGGAAGATTGAAGTGTTCTCCTATTGGCTTTTGTATGTTACCATTCCTGATATCCGATTTGTGTCCATTTATTCTTTTATGTAGAGACTGTCCGGTTTGGCCAATGTACATGGCAGTAAGACATTGCTGGCATATACCACATTAGTAGATGTGCAAGTGAATGGGTTCCCTGATGGTGTGGCTGATGTGGTTGGGTCCTCTGATGGTGTCACTAGAGTAGATATGGGGACAGAGTAGGCAACGAGGTTTATTACAGGGTTTGGTTCCTGGGTTAGTGTTTCTGTGGAGTGGTGTGTAGTTGCTGCTAATGCCAGTAGGTACCTATTCCTTCCTGCTTCACGGGGAGCTTTTGTATTATAAACGATAGGACTGATGATACTTTTTTTCTAAATAACATGGGTTATTCAAGTTTCACGCACAGAGCTATCCAGGCCTGATCTTTGATGTTTACGAGGATTGTAGTGGGGGACTCCCCATTTTGGGGAGAGGAGGAATCCCTGACCTCTTTGTGGCTGTGAAGGAGCCATCTGGGTTTCCACCGACAGTATTAGGATCATTGCAACCTCCCTCCCAGCCACTGGCTTGCTACCTGCAACTGAGCCAACTCCTCCTGTGAGTTACTATTGCAGCCTCTAGCTATAAGGAGGGAAAAGCTCAGTGAAGGAGCTGACAGGCTTCTGGAATATGGGTGGGCAGAGGAAGCAGGAACATGGTCTCCCCATTTACTCAGAGCAGTTCCCTGTGAGGAGGAGAGAAGGTAATAGCAGATTGGCAGAAGAAGTGTACGACCCAGTACCTGTTGGGGAGGAGGAAGTTAAAGAAAGGGTAGACCCTAGTGAGCAGAGATGGTGCCTTCTTCTCTCTAGGGTCCTTCAGGGATGATTCTAATGGGAAACGGAAATAAAATGTGGAAGAGACAACTTAATGAAGTAAAAAGCAAAAAGGGCATTGAACAAACAGAGAATGAGGATAATCTCTGACTGGTTTGGCTCCACTTTGTTGGATTCTCCCTTTTTGGTTGCTTTACTTCTTTTCTCTGCCCATTTTTTGCTAGAATATATCATGAGTCTAATATTCTTTATGCACAACATTCCAGAAGCAAAGTCTAAAGCACTATGGGTTTTGTAGAAACTAATAATATGTTTAATATTTAATGTTGGTGTATTTTCATAGAACAGCTCCTTTCCCTGTGCAAATTTTTTTATAGCAAAAGGACAGAAGAAAATGGAAATGAGAAAAAACCCTCCTCGTCTTGAGAGGCCAAATCCTGCTCCTGTTTGAATCAATGAGAGTTTTGCCATTGTGTTAAATGGGATCAGGATTTCATGTGAACTTATCAAATAAACTTTTAGAATTTTTCTCCATGTTCACTAACAAATAGAGTAAATCTCTTAGCAAAACTAGGTTTGAGACACAAACACAGCAGTGAAGAAATTAAAGTTTGTATAAGTCTAACATGACCTTGGATAGACCTAGGGGGATTGCAAGAAGAACTTAGCATGAACTGTAAATTATATAGCAGGGGTCAGCAACCTGTGGCACGCGTGCCAAAGGCAGCATGCGGGCTGATTTTTAGTGGCACACTGCTGCCAGCTGGGGTCCCAGCCGCCGGCCCCGCTCAGCCTGCTCCCAGCCTGGATTACGGAATCCCAGACCAGCAGCGGGATGAGCCACTCGGCCCCTTGCCAGCCAGGGTCCTGGCCGCCGGCCTTCCTCAGCCTACTGCTGGCCTGGATGGATGGAACCCGGGCTGGCAACGGGCCAAGCAGGGCCAGCAGCCAGGACCCCAGACTGGCGGCGGGATGAGCCGCTCAGCCCACTGTCAGTCTAGGGTCCCGGCTGCCGGCCCCTTGCCAGCCGGGGACCCAGCCACCAGCCCCTTGCCAGCTCACTGCCGGCCTGGATGGATGGAACCCGGGCCAGCAGCAGGCTGAGCAGGGCCAGCGGACGGAACCCGAGACCGACAGTGGGCTGAGCGGCTCAGCCCGCTGCTGGTCTGGGGTTCCGTCTGCTGCCCGCACTGCCGGTCTGGCACGCGAAACCTTAAATTAATGAAGACTTGGCACACCACTTCCCAAAGGTTGCTGACCCGTGTTGTATAGTATAGCTGACTATCAGGAAGAGGAAATATTTCACAACACTTTATAATTCCATGTGAGAAAAATCTGAGCTGTAGGGTTATAACTTTGTGCAATCCCATTTCATATAAAAAGTAGAAACATTTATTATTGTTCCTAGGGAACTGAGGATGGTATATTAGATTTGTATTCCAAATAACTGATATAGGGCTTAGTACTGGAAATTTGATCAAAAGGGTAGAATCAAAGCTGACCCAAGCTTTTACCTTACTGAAGAACATAAATTCCCACTTGAAAAAACACAGGTATGGCTGATAGCTTGTGGTAAAAAAAGAAACCTAAAGCGGACAGAGGCTGTCACTGAAATGAGAGTAAAAGCAGAAAACTATCAGAGGAGGCTGGAGAAGGAATCTTATCCCAGCTGCAAAAAAGGAGAGTATTTAGAAATGCTGTGTTTAGGCAGATACAATTAGGGATTACATCTGCACAAGACAAGCAAAAATTGTTAAGTATAAAGAGAAAAACATACAATAGAGAGGAGGGTTTTGGGGGGGGGGGGGGTTGTATTTTTTTTAAAGGTGAAATCCTGGCACCATTGAAGTCAATGGGAGTTTTGCCATTGACTTCATGGGAAACAAGGTTTCATCCTAAAGCTTTTGCCAAAGTGTAGACCCCAATAGAGGATCCTCCAGTGGCAGAAAGTCCATTTCAGGACAGACTTTGCAGAATGAAAATCGAAGTGAGAAGTGGATATGGTTGGCCTGGGAAGTGGAGTATGGCTAGGGAGCTAGAAGAAGGTATGGGAGGGTGGAGGCAGTGAATTGACTTAATGTGTCCCCACAGCAGTTTCTGCCAGCAACATAAGAATAACCATACTGGGTCAGACCAAAGATCCATCTAGCCCAGTATCCTGTTTTCCGACAGTGGCCAATGCCAGGTGCCCCAGAGGAAATGAACAGAACAGGTAATAATCAAGTGATCCATCCCCTGTTGCCCACTCCCAGTTTCTGGCAAATAGAGGCTAGGGACGCCATCCCTGTCCATCCTGGCTAATAGCCATTGATGGACCTATCCTCCATGAATTTATCTAGTTCTGTTTTGAACCATGTTATAGTCTTGGCCTTCACAACATCCTCTGGCAAGGAGTTCCACACATTGACTGTGTGTTGTGTGAAAAAATACTTCTTTTTGTTTGTTTTAAAACTGCTGTCTATTAATTTCATTTGGTGGCCCCTAGTTCTTGTGTTATGAGAAGGAGTAAGTAACACTTACTTATTTACTTTCTCCACACCAGTCATGATTTTATAGACTTCTATCATATCCCCCCTTAGTTGTCTTTTTTCCAAGCTGAAAAGTCCCAGTCTTATTAAGCTCTCCTCAGACGGCAGCCGTTCCATTCCCCTAATCATTTTTGTTGCCCTTTTCTGAACCTTTTCCAATTCAGTATACCTTTTTTAATATGGGGTGACCACATCTGCACTCAGTAATCAAGATGTGGGCATACCATGGATTTATATTGAGACAATATGATATTTTCTGTCTTATTATCTATCCTTTTCTTAATGACTCCCAACATTTTGTTCGCTTTTTTGACTGTTGCTGCACATTGAGTGGATGTTTTCACAGAACTATCCACAATGACTCCAAGATCTCTTTCTTGAGTGGTGACAGCTAATTTAGACCCCATAATTTTATATGTATAGTTGGGATTATGTTTTCCAATGTGCATTACTTTGCATTTATCAACATTGAATTTCATCTGCCATTTTGTTGCCCATTCACCCAGTTTTGAGAGATCCTTTTGTTGCTCTTCAGAGTCTGCCTGGGGCTTAACTATCTTGTGTAGTTTTGTATCATCTGCCAATTTTGCCACCTCACTGTTTACCCCTTTTTCCAGATCATTTATGAATATGTTAAATAGGACTGGTCCCAGTACAGACCCCTAGGAAACACCACTATTTACCTCTCTCCGTTCTGAAGACTGACCATTTATTCCTAGCCTTTGTTTCCTATCTTTTAACCAGTTACCAGTCCATGAGAGAACCTTTCCTCTTATCCCATGACTGCTTACTTTTCTTAAGAGCCTTTGGTGAGGGACTATGTCAAAGGCTTTCTGAAAATCTAAATACACTATAACCACTGGATCCCCCTTGTCCAGATGCTTGTTGACCCCTCTCCCCAAGAATTCTCGTAGATTGGTGAGGCATGATTTCCCTTTACAAAAAACATGTTGACTATTCCCAAGCAAATAATGTTCAACTGTATGTCTGACAATTTTGTTCTTTACTATAGTTTCAACCAATTTGCCCAATACAGAAGTTAGGCTTACCGGCCTGTAATTGCCGGGGTCACCTCTAGAGCCCTTTTAAAAAATTGGTGTCACATTATTTATCCTCCAGTCATTTGGTACAGAAGCTGATTTAAATGCTACGTTACAGACTACAGTTAGTAGTCCTGCAATTTCACATTTGAGTTCCTTCAGAACTCTTGGGTGAATACCACCTCGTCCTGGTGACTTATTGCTGTTTAATTTATCAGTTTGTTCCAAAATCTCCTCTAATGATACCTCAATCTGGGACAGTTCCTCTGATCTGTCACCTAAAAAGAATGGCTCAGGTTTGGGAATCTCCCTCACATCCTCCACCATGAAGACTGATGCTAAGAATTTATTTTGTTTCTCTGCAATGGCCTTATCGTCCTTGAGTGCTCCTTTAGCACCTCGATCATCCAGTGGCTCCACTGGTTGTTTAGCAGGCTTCCTGCTTCTGATGTACTTAAAAAAAAAAAATTTGCTATTACTTTTTTTGAATCTTTGGCTAACCGTTCCTCAAATTCTTTTTTGGCCTTCCTAATTGTATTTTTACACTTCATTTGCCAGGGTTTATGCTCCTTTCTATTTTCCTCACTAGGATTTAACTTCCACTTTTTAAAGGATGCCTTTTTGCCTCTTTCTGCTTCTTTTACTTTGTTGTTTAGCCACGGTGGATCTTTTTTGGTTCTCTTACTATGTTTTTTTTAATTTGGGGTATACATTTAGGGTTGAGCCTCTATTATGTTGTCTTTTAAAAGTTCCCACACAGCTTGCAGAGATTTCACTTTTGGCACTGTACCCTTTAATTTCTGTTTAACTAAACCTCCTCATTTTTCTGTAGTTCCTCTCTCTGAAATTAAATACTACAGTGTTGGGCTGCTGTGGTGTTTTCCTCGCCACAGGGATGTTAAATTTAATTATATTATGGTTACTATTACCAAGCGGTCCAGCTATATTCACCTCTTGGACCTGATCCTATGCTCCGCTTAGGACTAAATCAAGGATTGCCTCTCCTCTGGTGCGTTCCAGGACTAGCTGCTTCAAGAAACAGTAATATAAGGTGTCAAGGAACTTTATCTCTGTATCCCATCCTGAGATGATATGTACCCAGTCAATATGGAGATAGTTGAAATTCCCCATTATTATTGAGGTTTTTATTTCAATAGCCTCTCTAATATCCCTGAGCATTTCACTGTCACTATCACCATCCTGGTCGGGTGGTCGGTAATATATCCCTACTGCTATATTCTTATTATTTGAGCATGAGATTCTATGGTGCAATTTGGTTCATTTAAGATTTTTACTTCATCTGATTCTACACTTTTTTTCACATTTAATGCCACTGCCCCACTAACGCGACCTGTTCTGTCCATCCGATATATTTTGTACCTTGGTATTACTGTGTCCCATTGATTATTCTCATTCCACCAAATTTCTGTGATGCCTATTATATCACTATCCTCATTTAATACGAGGCACTCTAGTTCACCCATCCTATTATTTAGACTTCTAGCATTGGTATATAAGCACTTTAAAAACTTGTCACTTTTTAGCTGTAATTGAATGAGACTTTTTTTCATTTGACTGTTTCTCATCAGATCCTATCTGTATTTTATCTTCCATACTCTCCTCCTTAGTAGGACATAGAGAATATCCATTAGTAGATTCTCCCCTAAGGAATGTCTCTGTCTGAACTACGTGCTCCTCTGCATCTGTTGGCTTTCCCCCAGCCTGATGGATTTTTAAAAGTGCCTTCATCTTATGAAACTACTGAGGAAAGAGGGCACAGTGTTTTCATTGCCCTCTTCTCCATGAGTGAATCCCTCCGGGCACAGCAGGCTCTCCTCATGTAGGGTTTGAGCCTGGCCCATTAGCTTTGACCCCACAATGTTTTCAATAGCTTCAAAATGAGACAAAAATGAGTTTGCCCACCCCAATTTGAAAGTGAAGTAAGTGTTTCTTTTACTTAAATACTGGTTGAGATCAAATTAAATTCAAAAGTTCTCTAAGATATATTAGAATGCAACCCCAGGCTTGAATGTCATTGGATGCACATGGTTATAGTGCTTAGTAATATTGTATAGTGATTGGCTTTCTGCAGTGTCTTAACTGCAATAGTGGTAGTTCACTTTTGTATGATTCTACATGTTTAAATTTACTAGAACTCTGTATGTAAGTTAACCTTTGCTTATCATTCTTGAACCTATTACTCATAATATTTGCAAATAGGGTCCACGGGAAGCTGTTATCTGGCTTGCTGTACACCATAAGCAGAAAAAGGCTGTGGAAATCTTCTCCAGAGAGATTGCACCAGCTGGAACTGGAATGGGTAAATATTCACTACTTTCTCTTAGTATCTACCACTTACTTTGTCGTTGTTTATTAATAATTGTGATAGAATAATTAATATTGTGATAGATTTGGGGATTGGTCCTGCTTTGACAAGAGGGTTGGACTAGATGACCTCTTGAGGTCCCTTCCAACCCTGATATTCTATGAACACAAAGACCCAGTTGGTGTCCCATGGTGCTATGTGCTGTATGAACACAAACTTGAACGTATACTTCGCTGAAATGGGGCCTAAGATATTAACAGACTTTTCAAGCGTTGACTTCGTTTGGAGATTCACCTTTTACTCCTCCCATGTTTCTCAGCATTTCTGCTGCTGCTACCTTTTTAAAAAAAAAATTATTAAGGCAAAGTTGCTATAAAATGTTAACATACTACATCGTACATTATTTATTCAGGATCAGGTTAATATTCAAAGAATCTGGCTAAAGATTCTAGTGGGGTGGATTTGATTTAAATCACTAATCAGGAAGACTCGATTTAATCATGAATTTCTCCATAAAAAGGCATTCTTGTTGGTTGTTATAACCTTAATACATATTCTTCACAACTCAGAGATAGATCTAGGTTTCATTTTTAGAAGGTACACACTATACATTTTTAAAATGATTTATTTTGAAAATTTTTCAGATTAGTTTTACAGCGATATCAGAAAATGAATAATTGAAACTATAGAAAACGATGGTGCTCTTGAAAGTGGATAGTCTTCAGAATCTTGTATGTTGAGGATGGATTCTCATAAAATAAGACAATGCAGTTATTTAATTATCATTACCATACTGCTCATTTAGTATTACTCATTGCATTCACTGACACTCAGTACTACTTTAGAGGTGAAATTGTAAAAGGAAGATCTGCCTATTTCAGCTATTGTTTTTCATTGCAACTGCATCTAAAATGATAGTACCATACAGTATTTTTTGCTCAAACATGAGAATTCAAGAAAGTCCAGAAGGAAGACAGGCAGTCCTTAAGAAAGAAGTATGAAATAAAAAAGTTTACCAACCTGAAGATCCTGCATGTTCAGACACGTTCCTTTCATCATCTTCAAAGCAGCTTCCTCCTGAGAAGGAACACTTCTCATGGTGTTGTTTCATTCGGGAACCAGGCCTTGCATTTCTTTGTTGCACTGTTTGCATTTTGCACGCATGCCTGTCTTATCCACATGTAGAGGAACTTCCATTAAAATATTCCCCAACTGGGTCTCTTTTACAGCCTGCTGCCATTATAGGTTTTCCCTTCTAGTGAGAGAATGATATGGTAGATCTCAAATCAATGAAGGCTATACTCAGAAAGACCTCAAGAATTCTGGAATATGCTGCTCAAACAGCTTCACTTTTGTTTCTACTGCCTGTCCCTCCCTTCTCACATTTATTTCCAGATTTCTTCTGCTTGTCCAGATCTATTCCACCACCAACAATCTTCTATTCATTGAACTTTTTGAAACTTTGTACTTTTAGAGAGAGGTAAGGGATTGACTCTGTGTACACAAATTTGCAGAGGGACAATAGGATTGAGGTCTGTTATTTCTCACCTCTATTTATTTATTTAAAACATTTTTTCTGTTAACAAGCATGTTATCTCTGGAGACACAAATCCACAGATTGAGAACTGCAAAACTAAGCATCTCTGATGGTATCTTCTAGACTGAGCACTGAGTCTCATTGGGTAGATAGAAAGATGAACCTAAATAATCTATACAGAAGCCTCTGGAGCCCCATAAGATTGGTTCCCTAATCCATGAACTATTGGAACTCATTTATAAAACTTTTCTTAAACATTACATGAATATATTGTCTCAGATTATAGAATTAGAATGTATAATCCCTATTCTGTGATGAATTATCTTTGAGCTATAATGTATCTTAATTAAAACTATCTTTAGATAGTTTTTTTCCCTCAAACATCCGATTTTATTTATTTATTTATTTATTTATTTTAAATCATTGATTTTTATCCACCCTGGATTCTAGGTTGCTGGTTGGGGAGCCCTCCTCATCTGGGTATTCATAGTTTTTCTTTCTGTCCACTTTTTATTGCCTTTCCACATTACCTGTACAGCTATATGCTATATCTTTATTCTGTTACACCACATCCTTAGAAAACTCACAAATATCACTTTCACTAGAGGAATGCTATTTTTCTAGCAGAATTGGATTACATACTGCCATTTTGCTAGTGAAATAACATTTGTATCAGGAGATGAGTAACTCCTAGAGCAGGGGTCAGCAACTTGCGGCACGTGTGCCAAAGATGGCACGTGGCTGATTTTTAGTGGCACGCTGCTGCCAACTGGGGTCCCAGCTGCCAGCCCCGCTCAGCCTGCTCCCGGCCTGGATTACGGAACCCCAGACCAGCAGCGGGATGAGCCGCGTGGCCCCTTGCCAGCTCCAGGTACCAGCGCAGCAAGCAGGTGCTTGGGTCGGCCAACGGAGAGGGGCGGCACGTCCGGCTTTTCGGCAGCAATTCGGTGGCGGGTCCCTCACTCTCTCTCGGAGCAAAGGACCAGCCGCCAAATTGCCACCGAAGACTGAAGCAGCGGTGGTAGAGATGAAGTGTCGCAGATCGCGATTGCGGCTTCCCCCCGAAGCTCCGGCCTGGCGCCACTTACCTAGAGTGGATCCAGGGTGGCAGCGCCATGCACCACGGCCAGGGCAGGCTCTGCCCTGCCTGCCTGCCCTGTTCCCAGCCCCGCTCTGCTCCGCTCCAGGAAGCAGCCGGAGTCCCTGGGGGGAAGGGGAAACAGCACAATGTGCTGCTCTTGATGCTCCTCCAGGTACCTCCCCCAAAGCTCCCATTGGCCGCAGTTCCCAGTTCCCGGCCAATGGGAGCTGCAAGAGCACGGAGCCCTCTATTTGCCTCCCACACCCGTGCCCGGGGCTGCAAGGACATACGGTAGTTCAGCCGCTTCAGGGAGCGGCACGGGGCTCATAGCGACACGGGGTAGGCGGGGAGGGGGAGGCGCGGGGAGCTTGGTGGGCCGCATGAAAGAACCCCACGGGCCGCATGTTTGAGACCCCTGGTCTTATATGACAGGAGGAGGAGTAATGGCTACAGTAATACTGCCAAACAAATGATATATTTTCTAGATGACAGGTCTACAGAAAGATTATTGTAAAAGGTAACAAATAAGAATGCTTTGGGAGCAAAAAGAATAAAAGGTTATATTATTAAACTCAAAGGTGATTTGGTCTGAATTGAAGCTTTTCTTCCTGTTTCTTTTTCACATTTGGAGACTAAGTTTTGTAGGAGAGAGAGAGAAAGTGTACTGATTTACTCTGTACCAGATGTTCAAAAGGAATAGTAATTGGAAAAGTGTTTTTTTTTTCTTTTTCCCACCTGCTTAGCAAGTTGACATTACATTATATTGTGTGTGCGCGCACGCATGCACTTGGGTGCCTAATTAATACTTTTTACTTATAGCACCTTTCATCACAAATACTTAGTTGCAAACAAACTAAGCACTGAAACATCTGATGAGACAGGAAAGTATTATTTCAGTGTATAGATGTTTTTCTCAGCTAATACAGAGAATCAGTGCAAGAATGAGGAATAGAAATCAGAATTATAGATTCCCATTCCTCTTTCCTAACACTAGACTGATTGTGCGTCTTATTCGAGATAACACAGTGGTGAGAGTAGTATAAATTCTAGGCAGTGCAGCTAGTGACACCTCTAGTTAAAATTGCCCAACACTTTTAATTTAGGACTCTCTTCAATTTTTTTATAAATTTCTCAAATGTGTAAACCACTCAGGTCAAAATTTTCAAAGCTGGGTATTTGCCTAAGGCTGAATTTTTGGGGGACATTTCTGAGGTGAAGATTAGGGGAAAATTTGTTGCATTATCTGTTTTTAAAAATTTTTAAACATGTTTGTTGAGACATTCCAAAGCCTTCATGTTCTGGAGCACGGACTTAGAATTTGGCAGTGGGGTCTCCCTAGTGTTGGCAATATGCTTTTTGCTGTCTGTGAAAATTTTGCTCTGTTTAGTTCATAGAATCATAGAATATCAGGGTTGTAAGGGACCTCAGGAGGTCATCTAGTCCAACCCCCTGCTCAAAGCAGGACCAATTCCCAACTAAATCATCCCAGCCAGGGCTTTGTCAAGCCTGACCTTAAAAACCTCTAAGGAAGGAGATTCCACCACCTCCCTAGGTAACCCATTCCAGTGCTTCACCACCCTCCTAGTGAAAAAGGTTTTCCTAATATCCAACCTAAACCTCTCCCATTGCAACTTGAGACCATTACTCCTTGTTCTGTCATCTGCTACCCCTGAGAACAGTCTAGATCCATCCTCTTTGGAACCCTCTTTCAGGTAGTTCAAAGCAGCTATCAAATCCCCCCTCATTCTTCTCTTCTGCAGACTAAACAATCCCAGTTCCCTCAGCCTCTCCTCATAAGTCATGTGCTCCAGCCCCCTAATCAATTTTGTTGCCCTCCTCTGGACTCTTTCCAATTTTTCCACATCTTTCTTGTAGTGTGGGGCCCAAAACTGGACACAGTACTCCAGATGAGGCCTCACCAATGTCGAATAGAGGGGAACGATCACGTCCCTTAATCTGCTGGCAATGTCCCTACTTACACAGCCCAAAATGCCGTTAGCCTTCTTGGCAACAAGGGCACACTGTTGACTCCTATCCAGCTTCTCATCCACTGTAACCCCTAGGTCCTTTTCTGCAGAACTGCTTCCTAGCCATTCGGTCCCTAATTTGTAACAGTGCATGGGATTCTTCCGTCCTAAGTGCAGGACTCTGCACTTGTCCTCGTTGATCCTCATCAGGTTTCTTTTGGCCCAATCTTCTAATTTGTCTAGGTCCCTCTGTATCCTGTCCCTACCCTCCAGCGTATCTACCACTCCTCCCAGTTTAGTGTCATCTGCAAACTTGCTGAGGGTGCAGTCCACGCCATCCTCCAGATCATTAATGAAGATATTGAACAAAACTGGCCCCAGGACCGACCCCTGGGGCACTTCACTTGAAACTGGCTGCCAACTAGACATGGAGCCGTTGATCACTACCCATTGAGCCCGATGATCTAGCCAACTTTGTATCCACCTTATAGTTCATTCATCCAGCCCATACTTCTTTAACTTGCTGGCAAGAATACTGTGGGAGACTGTATCAAAAGCTTTGCTAAAGTCAAGGAATAACACATCCACTGCTTTCCCCTCATCCACAGAGCCAGTTATCTCCTCATAGAAGGCAATTAGGTTAGTCAGGTATGACTTGCCCTTGGTGAATCCATGCTGACTGTTCCTGATCACTTTCCTCTCCTCTAAGTGCTTCAGAATTGATTCCTTGAGGACCTGCTCCATGATTTTTCCAGGGACTGAGGTGAGGCTGACTGGCCTGTAGTTCCCCGGATCCTCCTCCTTCCCTATTTTAAAGATGGGGGCACTACATTAGCCTTTTTCCAGTCATCCGGGACCTTCCCCGATCACCATGAGTTTTCAAAGATAATGGCCAATGGCTCTGCAGTCACATCCGCCAACTCCTTTAGCACCCTCGGATGCAGCGCATCCGGCCCCATGGACTTGTGCTCATCCAGTTTTTCTAAATAGTCCTGAACTACTTCTTTCTCCAAAGAGGGCTGGTCACCTTCTCCCCATACTGTGCTGCCCAGTGCAGCAGTCTGGGAGCTGACCTTGTTCGTGATGACAGAGGCAAAAAATCATTGAGTACATTAGCTTTTTCCACATCCTCGGTCACTAGATTGCCTCCCTCATTCAGTAAGGGGCCCACGCTTTCCTTGACTTTCTTCTTGTTGCTAACATACCTGAAGAAACCCTTCTTGTTACTCTTAACATCTCTTGCTAGCTGCAACTCCAAGTGTGATTTGGCCTTCCTGATTTCACTCCTGCATTCCTGAGCAATATTTTTATACTCCTCCTGGTCATTTGTCCAATCTTCCACTTCTTGTAAGCTTCTATTTTGCATTTAAGGTCAGCAAGGATTTCACTGTTAAGCCAAGCTGGTCGCCTGCCATATTTACTGTTCTTTCTACACATTGGGATGGTTTTTTCCTGTAACCTCAATAAGGATTCTTTAAAATACAGCCAGCTCTCCTGGACTCCTTTCCCCCTCATGTTATTCTCCCAGGGGATCCTGCCCATCAGTTCCCTGAGGGAGTCAAAGTCTGCTTTTCTGAAGTCCAGGGTCTGTATTCTGCTGCTCTCCTTTCTTCCTTGTGTCAGGATCCTGAACTCGACCATCTCATGGTCACTGCCTCCCAGATTCCCATCCACTTTTGCTTCCCCTACTAATTCTTCCCGGTTTGTGAGCAGCAGGTCTAGAAGAGCTCTGCCCCTAGTTGGTTCCTCCAGCACTTGCACCAGGAAATTGTCCCCTACACTTTCCAAAAACTTCCTGGATTGTCTGTGCACCGCTGTATTGCTCTCCCAGCAGATATCAGGGTGATTAAAGTCTCCCATGAGAACCACGGCCTGTGATCTAGTAACTTCTGCTGGTTGCCGGAAGAAAGCCTCGTCCACCTCACCCCCCTGGTCTGGTGGTCTATAGCAGACTCCCACCACAACTTCACCCTTGTTGCTCACACTTCTAAACTTAATCCAGAGACTCAGGTTTTTCTGCAGTTTCATACCGGAGCTCTGAGCAGTCATACTCCTCTCTTACATACAATGCAACTCCCCCACCTTTTCTACCCTGCCTGTCCTTCCTGAACAGTTTATATCCAACCATGACAGTACTCCAGTCATGTGAGTTATCCCACCAAGTCTCTGTTATTCCAATGACATCATAATTCTTGTGTTTCCTAATTTTTGAGTGCTTGATTTTGCTACCTTAACATTCTTGCAGTATTTTTGGAAGTAGTACATAGCTACACATTGATTTAGGGGGACAATAAAAATATGGATAGTCACAACAGAGAGAACCACTGTACTTGCCGATCAATAAGTGATTATTGAAATAAACTTTTTCTTCTCTGGTGGTTTACATTGTTTGTTTGAAAATCAGTATAGAGAGACTTTAAATAAGACAGGTGTGCCATAAATAGTTATGCTGATTTGGAACGGAGACTGGAATTCCATAGCAAAAACCAGTGTCTGAGAAGAAGCAATAGGAATGTTGCCTGTGTGTTGGAATTTGCTTGTGTATGTGTTCCTATGCTTTATAATAAATAAAAGGTGTTAGATCTGTCAAAGATAATGTTGAGAGAGCAGCACCTTTTAAAAATGTATACCTCCATAATGAAAAGCGAGTGAGTTAAAATCCACAGAGCTAATTCCTAACATATTCTTCCTAATCTTTATTTTTAAAGCCTAATGTTTCTTTTGAGAGAGTGTTTGCAGATGCAAACATACTTTATCAGTAATGCTATCTAAATACAAATTTTAATTTCGCATTGTCAAAATTAAATTTGAGATTCTTTCTGAGTTTAGTGAAAAGTTTGAAATTATAATCTGTCAATAAGTGATATATTGAAGAAGTTAGATACTGGTTTGTTACTCCTTTTTCTCTGTTGAAAAGGAAACTTCTTTAATGTACGATTTAGTTGAGCATTAGCTTTAGTTTGCCAGTTTATACAGTAGCTCAGATTTTATTTGAATGAGGCTGATCTTATTGAGATTAAAAGGCTGCAGTCAAATAAAATGTTGTTTATAAAGACAAAATCAATGCCCTTATCTACATATGACTATTAACACCCGAGATTATTAAACCTGAAAGAATTTTTTTAAAACCCTGCCTTACTTTTTACCATGTGTTCTTTGGTTATTCCTTTTTTTTCCCCTCTGCTTTTTAAATTAAAAGAGACCAGTAAATTTCATTTTTTAAAATAATTTCTATCAACTTCACTTACTTGTCTTCATGTATTTAAATACAGTATTGTAATATTTGGGTTACAAAAAAGGCAGGGGGATGTTAAAAAAAGAAAATGTTTTCACTAAATATTTTACATTTCATCTAAATATTTCTAGTATTAGTTTCTTTTTACAAAACAAAATATTTTTGAATTTCAAAACTATATAGTGTTTAATCCCAGTAGTTGAATTCCTGGGTGGCCTAGGGGCATAGTGTTTTAAGATGAAATTATCAAAGCCAAAAATTGAAATATAGCCACAATTTTTTCAATCTAACAGATATTTTGCATGTGCAGAAATGTGTAATTTGATGGCTATCCAGCAGTAGCAAAAAGATGCAGTTTGCAAGTACATATCAGAGTTTTGATGCACATGGAAATTTAGTGATGACATTATTAGAGGCTAGGATCATAGATTCATAAATTTTAAAGCCTGAATGGCTAAAGGTCATCTGGCCTGATCTTCTGCATAACACAGGCCATAGAAATTCGCCCAATAATTATAGAATTGAGAACAATAGCTTTTATTTGAGACCTCTGAAAATATGGTTAAAAGGAAAAAGACGGGTTTTTAATATTATTTGAAAATGTCTTCATAGTGATTTTAAGTCAGACCATTAACAGTTAAATAATTGTTGTAGTTGATTTGGGGGTTTTTTGTTTGTTTTTTAGTCTGAATTGTTTTCTTGTTCATATACTAGCACTAACAAAATGGCACTGTAGAGTTCTTAAGAGTGTCAGTAAGGCACATTGTTGTATGCAGTGTTGTGGTAGCCGTGTTGGTCCCAGGATATTAGCAAGACAAGGTGGGTGAGGTAATATCTTTTATTGTACCAACTTCTGTTGGTGAGAGCGACAATTTTTCACACTTATACAGGCTCTTCTTCAGGTTTTGTGGTTTAATAAGAGTTCAGTAGCTAAGAAATATTTTACTAATAGCAAAAAATCAAGTGCTGACCCTTATTTCACATTAAAGTGACCGGAGTTTGACACCAAAATGACAGCTGGTTAATACAGCTTGAGATTTCAAAGTGCTTGAGTATATGTAAATATTATGACTGATCTCATAAGTGTGTTGGAAGACACTTCAAGAAATGTCCTAGTTGTAAGTTTACTCCAGTCCCCATGTTGGTTAGAGGATAATATCCCACAGGATGTTTTATCTGCTGACTGTAGAGGAAATGAATAGAATAATTAAGAACATATAATTGATCTCAATAAACAAAGATTATACTTATGTGCTGTACAGTATTATTATAACATAAGTGCTGTTCACTGCAGAACACAGGATTTCAGATTCCTGTAGCTTGGTAATTTAAAAAGATAATGCTTCAAAACCAGTTTGTTACAAAGGAATGTCAGTCTCCAAAACATGCTGCAAGTTCATTGGTAACATTTGGTTCAGCCTCTTTGCTTCCAAGGGAAATATGAAGGAGGAGGAATGTCAGATCCAAAAAAGGTAAGTCAGCATGGCAAGAGCCATGGCTACATTGTGTGACTCTGTGAAGTTTCAATCTGCTATGAAATATTAACTGTTCAAAACATTGTTTCTGTATATAACTATTTTTAGCCTTAAAGCATTTTACAAAATAATCTAACACCCCCATTTAAGTATTGCAAAATATCTTATTCTGTTGCAAAATATAGATTTGCACAAAATATTTATGGATATTTATGTAGTCATTAATAACCAAGGCTTATATACTGACAAAGTAAATTAAAGAGGGTAGGAACTAAAGGTAATAAGCCAAAATCAGACAGATGAGATGTGGCTTTTTAGATAGGGCTGGAAAAGATTAAGATATTGTGACAGAGTTTGTTGAGGGGTTGTTCTCTGGAAAAGGGACAATATTGGCTTCAGGTTCCATCAATAAGTGGAAAGATGGATGAGGAAATTGAAAGTAGGCTAGAGGGAGTGATGAAACCAGTGGATAAGGTGAGATTGTGCAAGGAATTGAACAAACATAAGCAGATAAAGAACTATATTCTTTGCCACAAGTACTCCTGTTCTTCTTTTTGCGGATACAGACTAACACGGCTGTTACTCTGAAACCTATATTCTTTAGAGAGTATGAAATTCCACGAAGGTCAATATGGACCGAAGGTCAATAATTTCAAATCTGGATGCCTAAAGCTAGGCTCCTAAATCAATACTGAGGCACCTAAATATAAGTAGCCTGATATTCAAAGCTGCTGTACTCCTGCAGCTCCTACTAACTTGAGTGGGATATGTAGGTGTGTGACATTTCTGAAAACAAGCAATTTATAGATTAATAAATATAGATTTAGGAGCCTAATTTGTCTGAAACTTTTGGCCAAAGTGAACTGATCTCAGTGGGTTTTCAAGACAACGTTGTTAATTATTTTCTAGATATGCTGGAGTTTGGTTCAAAGAAATTTAGGGAAACCAGCAAATAGAGAATTGCAGTAATTGAGATGGGCAGGAATGTGGACATGGGAAAGTATGTCGGCTAATGTAAAGATAAGGTCAGGTATGGACATTATTGCATACATTGATATGGTGGGAAGAAGTCAAGAAGGACATTGATTTTCTCTATCATTTGGCAAGTAAGAAATTAGAATTAGTGAAGTGCATTATGGAGAGGAAAAGCACTCTGCTTTTGTCTCTGAACTTTTCTCCTCTCCTTCCCCACACAGAGGAAAGGGCTTTCCCCATCACCTTATTCCCTAGTCCTGGGCCTGAGTAGGTGACCCCCATCTCCAGGATATAAGGCCCTAGTGGCTTCCCTTCCCCACAGTCGCATGGTCTCTGGGAAGAAAAACTGGACTACCAGGACAGGCACAGCCCTGAGAGTAAAGGACACTGTCCCCAAAAGTAGAGCATAAGGCCCAGATGGGGCCATATCTTTAATATCTTCAGAACCCCTTGTATTACAAGTGGTGTTGGCAACAGACTCAGCTTTTGTCAGTTTGAACTTTGGACATACTGTTCTGACTAGTTCTTTTCTATGAGCCCTTCTCATTTCTGTTCCTCTCCAAATTTCCTTCCTCCTCTGCCCCTTGCCTACTTGCACTTCCCTCCCTTCCCCCCTCAGTGTACCAAAACCTTTTCCTTCCTACTTTTCCCCCCCTGCTGACGCACTCCCTTACTACTGCTTCTACAATATGGGAGGGAGTACATGAAATTTGCTAACCATCTTTCGGCTTCTCTGTTGTATCTAGAGTTGGGTAAAGAACAGTCATTCCATTTGAAATTTGTTTTTTTACTGAATTAGAATAAAAAGCAATTTTTTGAAATTCTCCAAGAAATGGAATTAACTGTTCTGTGCCCAGCTGTGCTGGGAACCCTGACTCTGGGTCAGTCTGCCAGAGGCCTGCTAGGAAGCCTGGGACCTTGGGCTACTGAGCAACTGGGAAGCTCTGACTGGCTCTCTATATATCCTTTTTCTAGATGTCCTTTTTTTTTTTTTTTTTTTTTTTAAAGATAAGGTCTTTGGAAGGAGGATAGACTTTCCCATATGTTTAAGTGCTCGCTCAATGAGATCTTAATCCTGATTGCAGTCTGTGGGCGCCGCTGCAATTCTCATTAGTCATAAACCATTATCTGTTTAGGACTTGGCTTCTCTCCCTAATAATTATAATCTAATCTTTTATTTAAATATTGGTTTATATGTAAAGTAAATTATAGTTAAATTCTTCCAGGTAAATACTCATTAGTGTTAGTATAAATAATGGCTATGGAGGACCAAGGATTAAAATAAATAAATCTTTAAAATCTGGATTTGTAGATTTGCTCTACAGTTGTATTCTACAATGTCTACTGAGACAGGCCTGGTGATAGAGAAGGATGTAGGGTGTAGGTTGAACCTTGTAAAACCAGTGCAGCAAACAGCTTTGGAATAGCAGGAGCTCTTAGCTCCAAGGTGTGAGCATACTTTGTTGCTCTTTGGTCAGTTATTTTCTTGATAATGGTTCGAGAACTGCTTGGTTATAGGAAGCCAAATGAAATTGTGTGAGAGCATGCTAGTGAGAAGTTTTCTTTGTAGACTTTTCAGGAAGTTAACATTGATTTCAGAGCAAATCTGGTATCCTTAATTAAAAATTATCCTACCAGGAAGTTGTCCATATGACAATCCACAGATAGGTTGATGAAGTTAGTTAATTTAAACTGTGCTTTGTGTAGAGATTATTAAATGCAGATAGCTCTCAAACACAAGTGATATTCTTGTCATCTTGAAAAAGCCTTAGCCAAGTGTTGTACAGTAACATAACTGTCGTTCTTCTATATTGTAAGCGTGATTACAATAGCCTGTCACTGCTTTTGACAGAACATAGGACAAATATGTGTACAGAACTGTATCTAAATTGGATCTTCCAAGCAAGCTTAAATATAATATAAATAAGAAACTGCTTTACATGCTGCCTGATAATTCTTCTTCTTTGTGCAATATACTTTAAATTCATTTCAGAGGGGTAGCCATGTTAATCTGTATCAGCAAAAACAACAAGGAATCCTTGTGGCACCTTAGAGACTAACAAATTTATTTGGGCATAAGCCCTTTCATGGGCTAGAACCCACTTCATCTGAGGCATGGAGTGAAAAATGCAGTAGGCAGGAATAAATATACAGCACATGAAAAGATGGGAGTTGCCTTACCAAGCGGAGGGTCAGTGCTAACGAGGCCAATTCAATTAGGGTGGATGTGGCCCATTCCCAACAGTTGACAAGAAGGGGTGAATATCAACAGAGTTGAATTGGCCTTGTTAGCACTGACTCCCCCCCGCCCACATACATATTTTTAAATTCATTTTTAGTGAAGATATAATACATATTTTTAATAAAACTGGAACCAGTGCTGAGCCCCTGCCCCCAGCCTTTCCCGTCAGTTATGCATGCTGTCCCCAAAGGTCCACCTCACCATAGGCGCTGCAGTTTATAGTTTAACTCCTTGAGGACTGCATGGCAGGTAAAGTAGGGAACACAGGCTTCATACACAACTTTCTTCAGCACAATAAATTTTACCTTTAAAGCATACAAATCTTTAAGAAAAACTACAAAAGCCTAAATGATCTGTCTCCTAAGTTTATGTTCGCTTCTTGTGAGTCCTAGACCAGTCAGTGTGTCAGGCAAGTAGGGCTTCCTGCCTTCTGCAGTTCTTCTGGTGGCAGATGATGGTCAGACAGTGAAAGAGAGTCTGGAGCAGATCCTGCTTTTAAATAAGGATTCTGTCCCCTTTGCCATGTGACCAACTGATCAACAGCAGCTGGTTAGCCAGGAAGTCCGAGTTCCCATGAAGTCTGAACTGCAAAAATCCTTTTCATCCAGCCCGGCTCTTCTCTGGCAAAACCAGGGGTGAACCTCTTGACTGGGAAACAATTACAATTGATGACTCCTGTGTTAGCCCTTCAGAGAGGTGTCAGGAATTATAAGCTGTCCCCTTGGTCTGTGCTTTGTAGCACTAGGCAGCTAGTTATATTCTCAAAATGTAGGTCACATTCTTCAAAATGGCAGTTGTATTGTCATTTGCAAATTACAATTTAATATAGACATATATCCATCTGCTACAACATGTGCCTTAGCTTCTAATATAAATAAATAGGAAGTAGAGTCTTAGAAGAAATACATGAAAGATAAATGCATTTGAGTCAAAATTAAAATACTCAGATGAGTTTTATTCAAAATACACCAAATTTGAAGCTTGTGTAAAACAAATGAGTGGCTACTGCTGAGCTGCTTTTAATCAAATTTCCACAACAGGTTTTGCAAGTTAAAATGCACTACGCATCACACGATGATGCTTTAGTATTATGAATAGGTAAAGAGATTGATTCCTTGAATTATCTAGGGTTACCATATCTAACAAATAAAAAAAGAGGACCCTCCACGGGCCCTGGCCCCGCCCATTTCCCCACCCCCTTGCCCCGCCCCAACTCCGCCCCTTCCCCGCCCTAACTCTGCCCCCTCCTCCCTCCCACTCCCAGCCACGCGGAAAGGGCTGCCCGAGCGCTACCGGCTTCACGGTTTGCCGGGCAGCCCCCAGATTCTGCGCCCCCGGCCGGCGCTTCCCCAGCGCAGCTGGAGCCTGGGAGGGGAAGCACCCAGCCTGGGGCGCAGGGTCTGAAGGCTGCCTGGCAAACCGTGAAGCCGGTAGCGCTTCGGGCAGCCCCCTTGCCTCCGGACCCTGCGCCCCCAGATGGGCACTTCCCCTCCTGGGCTCCAGCGGCGCAGGGTCCGGAGGCATGGGGGCTGCCCGAAGCTGGTAGCACTCGGGCAGCCCGGCTCTTAAACAGAGCCGAAGAGTCAGGGGAGGAGCAGAGCCGCCATTTTCCCAGATATGTTCGGCTTTTTGGCAATTCCCCCCCAACGGGGGTTTGAGTGCCGAAAAGCCGGACATGTCTGGGAAAAAGAGGACGTATGGTAACCCTGAATTATCTCTAAGTCAGGGGTGAGGCGCTTCTTAAAAAATCAGTTTTACTGTATTAATCAAGTGCTGATTAGACTGGGTATTACATACAGTGTAGTTACAGCAAAGCCTTTATCACTGAGACCCATCAAACTACCATCCTTTGAGCAGACTTTTGTGAAACAGGAGAATTCAATTCTGAACTGAGCTGTGTTTATTGCAAATAAGGGTTCATGATTTCATGAAGAGATTGTAGAACTGTAGAAAAGACCTTTCCTATCTCCACAGGAAATACATGCATCCTCCCTCTGTGCTGAGAGGGAGGGGCTGGGGTTGGTGCCAGAAGCAACATGAGCACTTGAGTGGCAGCCATTTTACTGCAGCTCAAGCACACTGTCTGGACGCACCGAGGAAGCACAGGGGGCAGCTTCTCAGCACTCGGAGCTGCCAGCTGCACCCTGAGCCCGTTTTGCTTGGCATTTCCCCCATACCAACATATATCCGGAAACATGCCTGCTGAACATGTTAATGGGAATGGTACTGAAGAGCCCATGGATACTTCTGCTACATTTACCCATTCTGAGCATTTCCAGATTTTGCTTGATGCTGGTTTACAACTGCAAGTTGGTGAAAAATTAGATGGGGTTTACCTTGTGGGGCTAGTTGCACATGGTGATCTAGATAAAAGAGCTATTGAAGTTGTAAAGGAATTTAATAAAGAAGGTCTGTTGGCAGCGCTTCAGCACTTTAAAGACCCTAATGTCTCACATGTTCAGAACAATAGTGCTTTTTTTTTTTTTATATTAAGACGACACATGCAGAGATAAAAACAGAGGACCAAGGTGGCAGAGAAGTAAAGAGCAAGATGGAGAAAAAGTTAAGGTACTCTTGAAAGGAACAGGTTACACATTGATGTAACTAATGGTCAGAGGAAGCATGGTCGTCCCTCCTTCAGAACGTGTGTACTCTGGACAATATCCTTTTGTCAGTATAGAGATTTTTGTCCAGCAGTATTCCAAGAGATTTACTTGAGGATGAGCTTGTTCCATATTTGAGAAAGCGGATCCTGTCTGGGATCAGCACTTCATGATGGGTCAGTTAATGGGTCTAAATATAGAATATATTTTTGTCACTATGCGCTAAAGAGGCAGCTCAGGAGGCTGCTAAATCAGACTGAATTTGTAACAGAATCATCAGGTGTGTTTCTGTTGGGGTCCTACAGGAATTGGTTCTTGTCCCCCAGCTATTTAACATTTTTATCAATGAGCTGGAAAAAAAACATAAAATCATCACTGATAAAGGTTGCAGATGACTCAGTTCGGAGTGATTTGTAAATATGAAGAGTACCGGTAACTGATATAAAGCAATCTGGATTGTTTGGCAAGCTGTGTAGAAGCAAACAGTATGCATTTTACAGTGGCCAAATGTAAAGTTATACATCTAGGAAAAAAGAACTTAGGCCATACTTATAGGATAGGGGAGTCTACCTTGGGAAGCAATGACTGTGAAAAAGACTTGGGGGTCCTTGTGGATAATCAGCTGAACATGAGGTCCGAGTGCTATGCTGTGGTCGAAGGGGTTAGTGTGATCCTTGCATGTGTAAACTGGGGAATCCTGAGTAGAAGTAAGGAGGTAATATTACCTGTGTACGTGGCACTGGTGCGACTGCTGCTGGAATACTGTGTTTAGTTCTGGTATGCACAGTTCAAGATGGCTGTTGATAAATGGAGAGAGTTAAGAGAAAAGCCACAAGAATAACTAGCAGATAGGAAAACTTGCCTTATAGTGATAAACTCCAGGAGCTCAATCAGTTTAGTTTAACCAAGAGAAGGATAAGGGGTGATTTGATCAGTCTGTAAGTACCTGCATGGGGAGTAAAACTGATAATGGGTTGTTCAATCATCCAATGGCTGGAAGTTGAAGCTAGACATAGTGACGAGAAATAATAGGGTTACCATACGTCCAGATTTTCCCAGACATGTCTGGCTTTTTTGGTCGTCAAATCCCCGTCCGGGGGGAAATTCCAAAAAGCCGGACATGTCTGGGAAAATAGGGAAGGGTTGTGGGGCTTGGATCCACGCTGGGGCTGGTGCCGGATGCCATTAGAGACTCCTAAATGTCACAGGACTCCTAAGTCATAACCACATAGAAATCAACTTCAGCTAATGTGCTAGAAGTAAGTGAAGTTCCAAACTGAAAGCTTAGCTGTCTAAAAATGGTGTACTAGCTTTCTTTTGGAAGCAACTAGAGATTTGAAAGGTGCTCAGACTTCTCTACAGTTCTTCAGAGGATGCTGTCATGTAAAGACTAAGTTGAAATATACTGCTGCATGCCTTTGAAATTAATCTACCAAAGCACATGTTGCTTTTCGCAGTTATTTAAAGGTCTGTCTATACTGCAGCCAGGAGCAAGCCTCTGAGCCCAGGTAGGCAGATTTGTGCTAGTAGGGCTTGCACTAGCACACTACAAGTAATTGTGTGGACATTGGGACATAGATGGAGGCTCAGGCTAGCCACCCAAGCTCGGACCCACCCTACCCCCTGCAACTAATATCTACCCTGCTATATTTAGCATGTTAGCATGAGTCTGGGCTGGGAATCTTGCTCCCAGCTGCAGTGCAGACATACTTTAAGGACTCAACTTACTAATGGTTTACTGATTGATTTCTAGGTAAAAACTAACCAGTAAAGCATTTCCCTTTGGCATATGACTATAATTTACCAATGCTATGTATGCATGATGTCAGTCATTCTAAAAATAAATAGCAAAAGTTATTCACAATTCTATAATCATTTTCATGAAAAGGATAACAATTATTTGCATTAAACAAACTACAGTTTGGATCAGAATTGTCTGTTTTTTTAACAAATAGTTTGTTCCTTTTCTATCAAATTTATATGTTTGGGTTTTGAAAATAAATTCATATATATGATTAGGGACTTTCATGAATGTTTGTAAACCATTTCAGATGTTTTGTGAAAATTGCAATTTCTTTCATCAATTTCATAAAAACATTTTGTTTCATATGTCTGGTGTAACACACGTTTCAGTCATTATATTTCTAGGGAGTTATTACACACAATCTCCCCAGCGTTTTGTAAGAGGAAATCATAGGAAGGGTTCAGGGTGCAGTAATATCTGAATTACAGTGGTTTGGGGAAGAAATCTATTAAGAAATTAACCTGTTTTATTTCGTTTCCATTTTTAGCACCTGGTCTTACTGCAGTTGTTGGAGGACGTCCAAGAGTGTAAGTTCACTTCTGATCTTCCCTTGTTTTACTGTGTGCATATAGTATCCTTTAAAAAAAAAAAAAAGTCCAGTTGTGTCTTGTGTTATGTCTACTACTGGTCACAAGATAACAGTCATACTGCAAAATTCTTGTTAAATTAGCAGACTTCTCTATTGGTTGTTGGTCACACCATATTTACCTCAGGTGAGACTCTATCTAGGGTCTTAGTGGCAACATTTCTACTAGGTGAGCCATAAGGAAAACTGTGCTAACTTTGTTTCAGCTGGAATTGGCTCTTTATACCAGCTAAGAACTGCTCTTAGATCATTTATGCTTACAAAACGGTCTCCTTTTGCAATCATAGGTTGAAAGCTATGAAGCAGATTAGCTTTAGAGTAATTGTGAGCATCCCTATAAACTGGTTTTGGATCAGTATTTTTTTCATATTTAAAACTCTGTTGATGACTTAAATCTTTGTTTTAAATGTACAAACTCGCACTTCTGCTCTCACTCATAAGAACAGTTACTTCTAACTGTGAACAGTCACAGTAGAAATGCCTCAGGATGGTCAGGGTACTCTGATTGGGTACTATCTTTAACTACCATAAACTCACTCCGAGCATATATTTGTGTCAGTTTTGCCTAACCACCTGCAAAATACAATACCATATTGGACAGATATTCAGAAGGTACATGGATTTTGATTGGTCATCCTCGGTTTTATAAGCATATTAATGATACCATTTAAAGCTGCCTTGCCCCTTTTCCTTCCCTTTTTTTATTTCACTTTCTTAATAAGAAATAAGGCATTTCAGTCATTATATTTCTAGGGAGTTACTACACTTTTCAGATATACCAAAATAGCTCAGAAAAGCATTTCTGATCATGACTTTTAATTCCTATACTGTGGATTTTCAAATGCCAAATGATCTTAAAGATGAATAATCTGACATTTGTATTTGTTTCTATTTATATTCATTATATCTGTTGCTTTGTATGTCCAGGTCTCCAGTTCTGAAACCATTTTTCTTCCTTTATCCCAAAAGAAATGTCAAGGTAAGAGCTACTCCTTAAGGGTGTGATCCTTTTCTTGTTGAAGTTGATGGAAAGATAATATTGATTGCCTGGGAACAGAATCGGGCCTTAAAGCTGCAAAATCTACTAGTGAGTTTTATGAAAAGTATATTTTCCTAGCAGATTGTTGTGCCACAAAAAGTGTTATAGCCATCTATCATAGATTAACTTTAAAATACTTCCTTTCTAGTGATTACTGAAACACTAGATTTCTCCCAATAGGTTTCTAGGACTCCTGTCTTTGCATATACACTTGACTGTAAAGAGAGTTTATGAGAGAGACAATTAAAGATATTACCTCACTCACCTTGTGTGTCTCATATCCTGGGACCAACATGGCTACAACAACACTGCAAACATTATAGTTTATAAATACTACAATATATTAACTTAAATTAGTGGTCTTGTTGTAAAGGCGGTGAACTTGGAATCAGGAGATCTGTATTCTAATCCTCTGTGACCTTGGATAAATCTTTTAATCTCCTTGGGTCTGATTCTACTTTTATTAACACTGGTGCAAGTCAGGAGTGACTGCTGAAATCAATAGAGCTACACTGGTGTAAAACTTGTGTAAGTGAGAGAAGAATCAGGTCCTTTGTGTTTCAGTTCCTCATCTGTAAAAATGGGAATTGTAATTCCCTACCTCATAGGGGCATTGTAAGACTAAAATAATGAATGTGAGAAACTCACTACTGTAATATCTGAGTGGAGGAGTTCCATAGAAATGTCTATGAATAAAAATCAAACTATGTCCTATAGGTCATGTTTAGTTCACAATAAGAGTTTTCTTCAGCCTGTGGAGTTCATGTTCAGGTGACTGACAGCATGATCTGTAGAATTACAGCGGAGATGGGCATGTCTACACTAGAGGTGGAGGTAGACATACTTGCACTAAATTCAGTCAAGCTAGCATATTAAAAGTAGCAGTGTACCCATTGCGGTGCAAGCGGTGGGAGAGGCTAGTTGACCAATTGCATACTTAGGGTTTCAGACAGGATTGTACTTGGGGTGGCTAGTCAATCCCACCTGTAATGTCACCATGGCTATACTTCTGTTTTTAGTGCTCTAACTCAGAGTTAGCACAAGTATGTCTATACAAGCTGGAAATTACCCCTTTAGCTCATATGTTGACATACTTGATGTGATGTAGCCCCACATCTTTTTTGTTATGCTTGCACTTCCATGCAGTAGATTTAGGTCTTTGTGAGAGCAGCTGGAACAGGAGATTATTCTTTTTGTGAATATAGTGTACTTATTCTTCTAAGAAAGTGTGGGTGTCATTGCTCTTCAGATAGGAACTAGCTCCTTTACCCTGTGGAGACTGAAGACCAAACTGCATATACACCCTTCCTCCTCCTGATCATTTATTTGACTTGCTCCTTAAATTTTGGCTATTACTTACATTTCATAATAAGGCATCCTAAGTGAAATTGCAGCTGATACAAAAGCTTCTTGGCCTATCCAATATCGTGAGGTAGACCAACATATATTGACCTTTGGATAGAGTTTAAGCACCACAGTGATGGTCTTCTAAATGGTGTGAAGATGGGAAAGCTAGAGGAGATGGGCAAAGGCAGGAAATGAAAGAAGTAAAAGCAAACTAGAAATTGTGAAAGACATTATACCTTTAGCAGAACAATTGAATGAATATGTTTACAGGATTTGCCATGGTAAAAATATTTTTCTTTAATAGAAGAGAAATGCCTTTTTCTAAATGGTTATAAGGCAAATCTAACACTGCAAAGATGACAACAAAGTGTCAGGTTCGCTGTCCTGATCCAGGTGTAACTGAGGAGACTGTTATGTGCAAATAATCTGAAAGAATGTAAGCAACTTGAGACAAGGACTGCATCTGTGAGTTTATACAGTGCTTTGCACAATAGGGCCCAGATTCTGATTGGGTTTTTTTGGGGGTATTGCGGCAATGTAAAATTAATAGTAATTAAAATACTGTAAGCAATTTTTGAACTGCAGTAGCAGAAAAAGGAGCAGGCTATTTGTCACATTTGTTCACTATATGAATTATGACTTGATCTGATAAACCGTAGTTCAGTAAAATACACGCCTCTACTAGAGATTAAATTTTAAATGACTGTCAATACAGCCTAAGGTATTTTATCAAATATCTTGTTGTTGCCAAATCTGATGTACAATAGACCTTAGCCTATTACTGTTTAAATTGATCAGATTAAACCTAAAATAGTTAATTATTTTCCAGGCTTGGTAAAATGCCTATTGAGATTAAATAGTAACCTAATCTAAGTCTACACATGCCATTTAAAACGGAAAAAGTCCCTTTTTTGCGCAAAAACCATGGGAGCGTTTACACTTGCCAATGACTTTTTGCAGTGAAACTCAGAAGTTTCACTGCAAAAAGAAAACCACCTCCACGAGAGGCGTACAGCTCTTACCAGTGATACTTTTGCGGTGATGTGCAAGCGAAAACACGTTCTTCCTGTTTACAGAGCTTTTGGCCTCCGGAGGATATCCCACAGTGCCTAGGTGACCACTCTAGCCAGCAGCTCTGCTGCTCTGTTTCCAGGTAAAGAGACATCCACCCCTCCCACTGTAAAGCCCCGGGAACTTTGAAACTCCCCTTCCTGTTTTCTTGGCTAGTGCTCACGTATCTGGCCAGGTGACAATGCCTGCTCCAGGGAACAAACAATCCCCTGCTTGGAGCAATGCTGAGCTAGTGGAGCTGATCAGTGTTTGGGGAGAGGAGTCTGTGCAGGGACCCAGGATGCCCCTCGATCATCCCCCGCTTCCCATAAGACCCATCATCAAACTGGAGAGAGCTGCACTGTGGTGGGATAGTTGCCCTAGAGTGCTGCTCTCATCAGTGATGGAAGTGCTGCTAATGTAAACACTCTCTGACACCTGAGGAATTAAGTGAGTACACAAACCAGTGCTTTACTTTCACCGGTTCCCTATCACTGGTGAAACTTACAGTGCAAAAACTCTGCAAGTATAGACATAGCCTAGCAGAGAAGGAAAAGCAACAGCTTTCTACTTCCTCTTCCCTCAAACAGAGCACCTCAAAAACCTTACTCATTCAGCCTCATCTCCTGTAGGTTCTCTATTTGATACATTGATAGGCTTAATCAACAATGAAATTGTATGTGACCTACCATCATTAGAGGGTGTCATTACATAAATACAAGTCTTAGATTAAGAATCTGGAGCCATGCATCAACAGTAATAGTCTACATGTAGACTGTAGCGCAGGTATGGGATGGATTTACTGCTTCTATGATGTAGGAGTTCACTTAGGGAGAGTCTGACTCCCATTGAAATAAACATACTTCAGCATTTGCCCTAAAAACAAAAGTATTACTTAGGAGATTTTTGAATGTTTTAATGTTGCTACAATGAATTCTCTTGCTTTGTGCTCAGTAAATTAGTTTTTGTTTCCTTTTTTGGTGAAAAATGAGGATTGTCTTCTTGTTTATTTCTTTGCTCATATACAATTGTTCCAACTGAGCAGACAGCATTTATGGCTTTACAGCTGAAAAAGTTACTTAACTTTTGTTAGAAGATGGCCTTATTTGAATACATTCATTTAAAAAAACCCTGAAAGCATTTGTCAACCTAACTTTAAAAAGAACTCGCCAAAATCCCAGCAAAAATATCTAAGGCAATAATAGTTTTTTCCAGAATATTTTTTTACTTATGATCTCTTCACGTAAGCTTTAGAGATCTTGTTAAAAGTTCACAAATTGTGTATGCTGCTCCAAACTGACTACTGCTTACCAGGCAATACTCTCATGGTCTTCAGACCAACATTAGGAGTGCTTCTGTGACATATTTCAGCAAGAGAAATGGATAACGTTAACTGGTGTGCCCTAGCAAACTTTTTTCAGTCTGAAGGTGATTGGTCTCCAACTAGACAATGAGTTTTTATGTCACACTTTAAATAGAGCACCAAAACAAGGTTGTCTCGAGTTTCCTGGGAGTTTCCCCTTTTCATGTTCTGTTCATTCAAGGTAAACAACATGAATATTTATTCACTTTTGCTTTCATCTCAACATGAAGAAAATCCATCATCTCTCTCTCAGTGCCAACCTTTCTCCTGACTCTAGTCATACCTGCCTAATGATTCAGGGGAGGAGACTTGTCCCCAGAGAGAAGAAAGAAAAATAGAAGTTACTCTGTCCAAAGGACAAAACAAAATTGTTTTCCAGGAAGAAATTGAATACTGTATTATATTGCAGAATATGGAGGAAGTTCAGTACATGGTGGGTACAGAGCTAAAAAGCATAAAGCTAAGTCACCCAGTATTGCCCAAATAAAATATTTCCCTTAAAATGGACTTTCCCTGGGACTGAAGGTGAACATACTTTGCAACATGCTTCAACTCTTTTCATCATTCTAGGAGTAAACAAGCCAAGGCTCATCCTGTCAAAAGGTTCCTAAGAACTACAATACTTTTTTAACCCACAAGAAAGAGATTGAGTTGCTCCTTGGCGACTGAATTTAGTTCCAGATGCTCTCACCAAAACATCATTTGGATCTCTACATTTAAATTTCTTGTACTCTCTTTCTGTTTAAAGTGGCATTTGTAGTGGCAATCATCTCAGCCTGGTACATTTCCAAACTAAAGAGACTATCTGTGGAACCTCAGTACTTCACTTTTAATGCAAAATAGCGCTTCATCCGGATCAGTCTTCATCCCTAAGATAGACACAATTTCCCATCATGCTTAAGAAGTGTAGTTTATCCTTCCTTTTACCCCAAGATCATTCATCCTAATGAAAAAAAATATAAGCGCTGTCCTAATTTATCTAAAAAGGACTAAAGCCTTCAGAAATTCATTTCCAATTCATCTTCTGTCAGCCTGCAGTTAAAACTTTGAAATCCACAATTAAAACTATACATGTTGAAGCTTACAAAACAACAAATGCACATTAGACCAGAATTGTGTCAATGGGTAGAGAAATCCTTTGTATTTTATGAGATCTGCAAAGATAGGTATTTGATCCTCTGTGCACACCTTTCCTGAACATTAAAATTGGATGCACAGGTGCAGATGCTGCTTTTGGAAGTTTTGAACTGCATGCTAAAAGACCTACTTGCTTCTCACTTATATTTATTAAACTTCTTGTAAGTAGTTTAGGTATTAATTTGGTTTCCACTGATAAACACATACATATATACATACATACATACACAGAGATTTACTGCTGTTATCATAATAGTGAACTTGGCCATGAATGATGAAAGACTTCCAACAGAACTGAAAGGCAACACATTGAAAACTAATAAAAGGCATTTCCTTTTATATCGCACAAAAATTAATCTGTGAAACCGACTGCCATAAAATATCATTGAGTGTTAGAGCTTAAGATTCAAAAAGAGGTTTGTTATAAGAATGGCCCTACTGGGTCAGACCAAAGGTCCATCTAGCCTAGTATACTGTCTTCAGACAGTGGCCAGTGCCAGGTGCCCCACAGGGAATGAAAGAACAGGTAGTCATCAAGTGATCCATCCCCATTCTGCTCATTCCCAGGTTCTGGCAAACAAAGGCTAGGGACACCATTCCTGCCCATCCTGGCTAATCGCCACTGATGGACCTATGCTCCATGAATTTATCTAGTTCTTTTTTGAACCCTGTTATGGTCTTGGCCTTCACAATATCCTCTAGCAAGGAGTTCCATAGGTTGACCGTGTGTTGTGTGAAGAAACGCTTCCTTTTATTTGTTTTAAACCTGCTGCCTATTAATTTCATTTGGTGACTCCTAGTTGTTGTGTTATGAGAAGTAGTAAACAACACTTCCTTATCTGCTGTCTCTACACCAGTCATGATTTTATAGTCCTGAATCATATCTCCCCTTAGCCACCTCTTTTCCAAACTGGAAAGTTCCAGTCTTATTCATTTCTTCTCATGCGGAAGCCGTTCCATATCTCTAATCATTTTTGTTGCCCTTTTCTGAACATTTTCCAATTCCAGTATATCTTTTTTGAGATGGGGCGACCACATCTGCATACAGTATTCAAGATGTGGGCGTACCATGGATTTATATAAAGGCAACATGATATTTTCTATTCTGTTATTTATCCCTTTCTTAATTATTCCCAGCATTCTATTCGCTTTTTGACTGCTGCTGCACATTGAGTGGATATTTTCAGAGAACTATTCACAATGACTCCAAGATCTCTTTTTTGAGTGGTAACAGCTAATTTAGACTGCATCATTTTATATGTATAGTTGGGATTGTGTTTTCCAATGTGCATTACTTTGCTTTTATCAACACTAAATTTCATCTGCCATTTTGTTGCCAAGTCACCCAGTTTTGAGAGATCCTTTTGTAGCTCTTCGCAGTCTGCCTGGGTCTTAACTATCTTTAGTAATTTTGTATCATCTGCAAATTTTGCCACTGTTTACCGCTTTTTCCAGACCATTTATGAATATGTTGAATAGGACTGGTCCCAAAACAGACCCCTGGGGGACACCACTATTTACCTCTCTCCATTCTGAAAACTGACCATTTATTTCTAGCCTTTGTTTCCTATCTTTTAACTAGTTACCAATCCATGAGAGCACCTTCCCTTTTATCCCGTGGCAGCTTACTTTGAGTAAGAGCCTTTGGTGAGGGACTTTGTAAAAGGCTTTCCGAAAATCTAAGTACACTATACCCACTGGATCCCCTTGGTCCGCATGCTTGTTGACCCCCGCAAGGAATTCTAGTAGATTGGTGAGGCATGATTTCCCTTTACTAAAACCATGTTGCCTCTTCCTCAACAAATTATGTTCATCTGTATGTCTGAAAATATTGTTCTTTATTATAGTTTCAACCAGTTTGCCCGGTACTGAAGTCAGGTTTACAGGCCTGTAATTGCCGGGATCACCTCTGGAGCCCTTTTTAAAAATTGGCATCACGATAGCTATCCTCCAGTCATCTGGTACAGAAGCTGATTTAAATGATAGGTTACAGACTACAGTTAGTAGTTGTGCAATTTCACATTTGAGTTCCTTCAGATCTCTTGGGTGAATACCATTTGGTCCTGGTGACTTATTGCTGTTTAATTTATCAATTTGTTCCAAAACCTCCTCGGATGATACCTCAATCTGGGACAGTTCCTCAGATCTGTCACCTAAAAAGAATGTCTCAGGTTTGGGAATCTCCCTCATATCCTCAGCCGTGAAGACTGATGCAAAGAATTCATTTAGTTTCTCCGCAATGGCCTTATTGTCCTTGAGTGCTCCTTTAGCACCTCAATCGTCCAGTGGCCCCACTGGTTGTTTAGCAGGCTTCCTGCTTCTGATGTATTTAAAAACACATTTGCTATTACTTTTTGAGTCTTTGGCTAAGTGTTCCTCAAATTCTTTTTTGGCCTTCCTAATTGTATTTTTACACTTCATTTGCCAGTGTTTATGCTCCTTTCTATTTTCCTCACTAGGATTTAACTTCCACTTTTTAAAAGATGCCTTTTTGTCTCTCACTGCTTCTTTTACTTTGTTGTTTAGTCACAGTGGCTCTTTTTTGGTTCTCTTACTATGTTTTTTTTAATTTGGGGTATACATTTAGGGTTGAGCCTCTAGTAGGGTGTCTTTTAAAAGTTCCCACATAGCTTGCAGAGATTTCACTTTTGGCACTGTACCCTTTAATTTCTATTTAACTAACCTCCTCATTTTTCTGTAGTTCCTATTTCTGAAATTAAATGCTACAGTGTTGGGCCACTGTGGTGTTTTTCCTGCCACAGGGATATTAACTTTAATTATATTATGGCTACTATTACCAAGCGGTCCAGCTATATTCACTTCTTGGACCAGATTCTGTGCTCCACTTAGCACTAAATCAAGAAGTGCCTCTCCTCTAGTGGGTTCCAGGACCAGCTGTTCCAAGAAGCAGTCATTTAAGGTGTCAAGAAACTTTATCTCTGCATCCCGTCCTGAGGTGACATGTACCCAGTCAATATAGGGATAGTTGAAATCCCCCATTATTATTATTGAGTTTTTTATTTTAATACCCTCTCTAATCTCCCTGAGCATTTCACAGTCACTATCACTATCCTGGTCAGGTGCTCGGTAATATATACCTACCGCTATATTCTTATTATTAGAGCATGGAATTTCTATTCAGAAAGATTCTATGGTACAGTATGATCAATTTACGATTTTTACTTCATTTGATTCTATGCTTTCTTTCACATTTAGTGCCACTCTCCCACCAGCATGACCTGTTTTGTCCTTCCGATATATTTGTACCCTGGTATTACTGTATCCCATTGATTACCCTCATTCCACCAAGTTTGTGATGCCTATTATATCACTACCCTCATTTAATACAAGGCACTCTAGTTCACCCATTTTATTATTTAGACTTCTAGCATTGGTATATAAGCACTTTAAAAACTTGTCACTTTTTAGCTGTAATTGAATGAGTCTTTTTTTCATTTGACTGTTTCTGATCAGACCCTGCCTGTATTTTATCATTTTCCATCCTCTCGTCCTCACTAAGACATAGAGATTCTCTATTAATAGATCCTCCCCTAAGGGATGTCTGAACCATGTGCTCCTCCGCACCTGTCGGCTTTCCCCCAGCCCTTAACATTAAAAAGGTCATAGAGCAGTTTTTAAACTAAGTGCCAGCAATCTGGTTCCATTTTGGTTTAGGTGAAGGCCATTCTTCCTGAATAGGCTCCACCTTCCCCAAAAGTTTCCCAGTTCCTAATAAATCTAAACCTCTCCTCCCTACCCCATCGTCTCATCCACACATTGAGACTCTGCAGTTCTGCCTGTCTAACTGGCCCTGCTCGTGGAACTGGGAGCATCTCAGAGAATGCTACCATGGAGGTCCTGAACATCAATCTCATACCTAACAGCCTAAATTTGGCCTCCAGGACCTTTCTCCTATCCTTCCATATGTTATTGGTACCTACATGTATCACGACCACCGGCTCCTCCCTAGCACTACACATAAGTCTATCTAGAAGTCTCGAAGATCCGCAACCTTCGCACCAGGCAGGCAAGTTACCATGCAGTTCTTCCACATATGAATATGGATAATAAGAACATTCACAGTTACAAAACATATCTACAATTTTAAAGGCTATAAACTTTCAGACTTCAAGGCATAAGCCAACCATTAACTTCATGGGGCTAGGAAGAATATGTCCTTTATAGGTATTGTAATTGTCTGTTATGGCATTTCTTTCCTTTGAAGCATATGGTACTAGCCAGTGTCAGAGATAGGACACCCAACTAGATGGAGCTCTTGTTTGACCTGGTAAGGCAACTTCTATGTTCCTATATTAAAATAAGCCATACAGTCCATCACTTTTTCCACCATACTTGAAGATGGGGTTTAGGAATAGAAAATTATAAAGCAGAAAGTTTAATAAAATTCACATGCATTGCACTGCATTTCTTTTTGTGTAATTTAATAGTTTAAAAATGGGTATTTTTTCAGATCAACATCTTTTTGAATGGACAGCATGTTGAAACATTTCAGGAAGATCTTACATTTACGTCAGATGCAGTTGTTTCACTTGATTCACCAAAGACTGATGATGAGTTAAAAGGTATGTTTGTCTTTAATATCACTGACTTTTCTCTCTAGCTATTATTTATACATTTTACTAGGTATTCATCTTTGTCTCTGTGTAAACCTCAATGTCATGAGAAATACTTGCATAAAGTTTTGATTTGTGTGACACATAGCATTGTCCACATGTTAGATGCAGGGACCAGAACAAACTTTTTCCAGTGGCAACAGAGAGTGGAAAGCACTGCACTGGGAGCACCTCCTGCTTGAAACAGGAGTGTGACACCTACATGTAGTGAGAGAAGGGGGGAGATAAAGAGGGGAAATGATGGTGTAGAGCAGGCAAAAAGCCATGTGGCTAACCACTTAGATTGACTCTGTAAGAGTCCCCAGCCTTTGAGTCCCTTTGGGTTTGTCTACACCATAGATGTGTGATTGCAGCATGGATGTACTTAAGCTACCTTTGATCTAGCTGGCTTGAGTAATAATACAGTGTAGTCAGGCAGTACAGACTTCAGCATAGGCTAGCTACTCGAGCATGAGTACACTTGAGGGCCCTGTGCTGCTGCAGCTTCATTGCTGTAATCACTTGAGCTAGCTAGATCAAAGCTAGCTCAGGTCTTCAGCTACCTGGGCTTCAGTCACACCTGTTGATTGCAGTGTAGACATACACTCTGTTATACATCTCTGGTCACAGATTACAGAACAAAATACACTCCTGGTTTATCTACCGAGGTCCTCTGTTTCAAAAAGAAGCCAAACGGGATGGAAAACAAAACAAATGTGTATATATATCATTAATTTTCATTTATAATTTGACCTGAGGATATATATTGGAAAAAGAATCGTTATTTACTTTCCTTTTGTTCTTCCAAACTTCTTGTACTCATAATAATACCTAGCTCTTATATGGCATTTTTCATCTGTAGATCTCAAAGCACTGCTAAGATTACTCTAGTCGGCTTTGTAAATTTAATTACATTTACTAAGTTGAAATATTGTCTACACATAGAAATATTTCCCAGACAATAGTAATTGCAGTAAATCAACAGCATGGTGTTCCCAAGATATCCTATGCTCCTTTTGCTTCACTGCTGAGCAGTGTGCATTCTGGGATTTTTCTGGCTGTGCATTGTGGGATGCATAGCCAAAGCCAGGCTAGTTCCGAATTTTTAAATCTGAGGCACAGCTGATGGAGGGGGGCCTGGCTGGCTTGGTATGCAAATTGAAGGACATATTTACAACTACCGAAATGACTAACTCCTACCAACAACATATCTTTCCCTGTCCAGAAAACTAGGACATTCAATGGCAACAAACTGCTGAAGCAAAACTACCTCTGCGTTGTGATCCATCATGCCCTTGCAGAACACTGAATTGAGCAACTTCTGAAAACCAGGAAATACAGCATTGTTTGCCAATGTAACCGTAACTCTGCCCTCTTTCAACAACCCTGTTAACACTCATACCTTACTCTGCCAGTCCCACAGTTGTTGAAATGTACAAGCTCTTCATCTCCTCTTACAACCCATTCTCTCACCCACAGAATTCCATTTACCACTACGGAAAGATAATAAGGAACAAAAAATGCTCACGCCACCTTTCCTCTGGAAAGAGTAGCGAGAGTTCTCTGGCTGAGCTGTAGAGCCAGATCAGGCTGGTGCAAGCAGAAGGCAGTCAGGGAATCGCCAGCAACCTTCCCCAGGCCACAGGGCCATGAGCAGAAGGGACAGCCAGAGAGGGCTGAAGGTTGGGGAAAGATGGAGAGGTGAACTAGCTGATGTCTCCAGGAGAAAGCTAGAACCAGACCTGAGAATTAAGCAAGGATGAGAAGCACCCCAGCTAGAGAGGCTAGGGTTAGGGATGGTGAGAGATGCCAGAGCCATAGCTGAGAGGCTATGCAGAGTGAGAGATGCTGGAGCTGTACTGGAGAGCTGGAAAGTGATGAGAGACACCAGACACCTACTGGATGTGTCAATGGACTATTGGGACTTGAAAGACTTAATTTACTCTTTGGACTGTGCTAGGGAATTCTGAATTATGGTTGTGGGAATTTTGTAATAAATTACCCCACAGAGCTAGTTATACTCAAAAAGCTTGCGTGGAATTACTGCGGATTCAGGAAGAAAGGAGAAATGGAGGCGGGCTTATCTGTTGTACTGCAGCTTGCCACAGGAAAAATGTGGGCAGGCGATTGGCCCCTGGCAAGAGGGATACTCAGAGTGCCTGGAATTTGGAAAGGGCCACTATGAGGCCACCCCATGTCAGACAAACATGGAGTTCACAGGAAACCAATTCCTATGTTCCTGTCAAACGTAGCTAATCAGATTATTTGAGGGAGTGCCAAAGAAATTCAAGGAGGGCAAAGCAGTGGCTGAGCCTGACCTATCTTTCATCAAGACAAAACTTTCCATAAAAATAAATATATTTAGAGAATTTGAGGTTCAGAGCTAAAACTGATGGGAGCGTATGGTACTGAAAGTCATAGTGATGGGCTGCTAGTTATCCTGAAAGTAGCAATTAGCTGGAAATTGAAGGCTTTTCATACACTATTTATTGACAAAATTGCCCACTGCATTTTAATAACATATAATAGATGTGAATATCCCCTTCAGGTCAGTCCAGGATTGTCATTATTTCAGGTCTGCCCACCAGAGAAATGTGAGATGTTCTGTCAGGCTCTTGCGCTCTATGTTGTCAGATAGTCTCAACCTCTAGATTTCATGTTAGAATTGTTTTTCGTAAGGTATATAATTCTTCGTAACAGTTTAAAAGAAAATACCAAAGTACAGATCTGCCAAGATGTTTGATGTATCTTGGGTACCAGGTCTAAGTCAGCTGATGCAGTATTTTCAAAACTGGCCAACATGTTCTGTGATATTGGAGCAGGTATAGAACGGTTGATTCTGAGGAGCACACCACCGGGGATGACTATGCCTGAATAAAGATGGCAGGATTGAAAATCAGTTGGAGATCAGTGTCTAATTGCCATTTGTGTCTTCAAAAATATCTTCCTCTATTTACAATCTTATCCTTTGAAATAGATGCTTTTTAATATGTGGTTATTTATAACTAACATAGAACCAAATTATACCCTTGGAACACTCATTTAAATCAGGTGCAAATGCTAGTCTGGGGGCAGAATTTAATCTATAGCTGGGGGTTCCAGGGAGAGTTAAATTAAGATTAGGAAATGACAACTTGGTCTAATTAGGAAACAAGAAGCTATTGCCCTGTTTAATAAGTGCTGGCAGTCTATTATGTCCCCAATCTGTCAAGGAAATTGTTAATGCTAAATGCTAATGAAACTCATTGCTATCAAATGCCATCTCAGCATCAGGGAGAGATCATGTCTCTTGAGATATTTGACATCAACAGTTAAGTTCTAAATCCTGCAATGTTTATTCAAAACTCAGATTGACTTCTCAAAAATGAACTCCAGTGTCAGTTTGCTCTGAGTAAGAACTGTAAGATTTGGCCCTTAATGCATAAAAGTGGCTCAAGGTTTACTTACTTCTGAGAAGTTAAACTGTTATCATTATGTATGAGACTTAGACCAATAGAGCAGATTCTGAAGGGAATAACTTTAGCTGCATTTTTTCTGTCAGCATTTAGCAAGGAGATGAGAAGTATTTTTCTTATGTTGCTTGGTTATCTTGAGTGTGAGGGACTGTTCGTTGTCTTTAAATTAGTAGATAAGGGAAATATGTGAAAACGGATTTCAGCAATGCTGCTTGCTGTGGCTCTAGGTGGGTGGAAAGGGAATTCACAATTTGCTCTAGCTTCAGAGAGAATGCTGCTTTGGTAGTTATTCTGAGAAGTTTATGAAATAAAAAACAACTTACTGATTATTAGCCAAATTAATATATCCTTCATCTATTTATCAATGGAAACACCAGAACACTTTCTAGTTCTGCTTTGTTTAAAGGGACGTTGTCAAAGACTTGATTCATGTAAAATACTGTTTGATGGAAAGAGCAATACTGCAGTTAGCATACATGCAACAAATAAGTTTAAAAACTGTGATATTTTAATTTTTAAAGGAGCACTACATTTAGTTTTCTTTACCAACTATGAAATAGGTACAAATGACTACAAGTGGGATGACTCATGGGGTTGCAGATTCAGCCAAAACAACCAGAGAGGTGCATTGCCCCACAAAAAAGTTTATTCAAAAAGAGTGAAGTTTGAAAGTGTGTTTTAATGGAGTTCAGGTAACCCATCTTCCCCACCCCCAAATGTTACACCTTTAGGAAACTTCAATGTGAAAAAACTTAAAATGTTAGAAAGTCTAGAAATGAACATTTAAGATGGTCAATCATTTTCCCATAACCATTAATCCTCTCAATCATTCACTTTTACTCCAACTAACTTGCACTTTTTCTCCAAGGAATAAATTTCCAATAGACTATAATACTAAAACATATACAATATTATTCACTTAAAAAATCCTTATTTCCTACACAATTAAAAGTATAACCTTTATAACTTGATCTTAGTGGAACTACTAGAGAAGTACACAAAACACAAACTTCAAAGACACCTATTCCATCAAAATGTACAATTTATTTATTTATTTTATAATTTATTTTGTATTTTTACACAGATCTGCCATGTGGTCCACATACATATTGTTTAGAAGATCTTGCTTATACTAGAAGTGGAGACAAAGGCAACTCTGCAAATATAGGTATTTTTCTATTCTAATATTGTAATGTAGGGAAGATTTTCAAAGGCACAAATGGCAACTTAGATGCCTAATTCTTATTGACTTTCAGTAATAGGTGCTGAACTGTCATTTGTGCCTTTGAAAACCTCCCCCGTAATCTGATTCCTTCCTTCTACCCTGTAACATCAGTACAAGTGCTCTCTTAATGAAATATGTTTGCTTCTCTGTAGTTTATTTTAAATAATAAATCCATGAGAGTGTGTTAGCTGTTTAGTTAATTGACATTTATCCAATATGTGTTTAAATATAAAGTACATATAAAATATCTGTATATTGTATTGCATACAATACCTCTCTCTCTCACACACACACACACACACACACACACACCCTTTGTTAAAAGAATGTTCTTGTTGCAAAGTTAAGAACTCAAAAGCTAGGAAATGCCAGAATTAAAGTTGTCTGTGCAACCTTATTTCTATTTTCTTGTGCATATGCACTTAAATTAATAATGACATGATCACATACTGTTTTTTCTCCATTTAAATCATCTAACATGTGTGTGTGTGTTTGTATGTATTTATGTGTATATATAAATTTAAAAAAATAGAGTTTGGAAATTTAAAATCTCTATTTACGTGTAAGTAATTGTTTTAATTACATGTTGACACCAAGAAGTGTTGTATGCCTGTGCTGCAAACTCATTATATTGATTAGATACCTTTTACATTTAAAAAAAAATGTCTTCTGTTCCTTACTTTTGCAAGCATCAAATGGCTCTCTTACTTGTTGGAAGATGAGTGTGTGATGTTCAAAGCTCATTATGAATTAAAGGTGCGTTTGGGATTTGATTTGCTAAAAGGTGTCACGCTATGACTGATAAAGTAGATTTATTAATTTATTTGTAAAGAGACCAACATTCTTCTCCCTGTGTGTACAATTGTTTCGTGTTCAATAGTGATGGAATTTGATGATTTCTGTTGTATAACATCACACAGTGGCTTCATAGCATTGTGAAACAATGAATGAAAAACATAATTCATGGACTTTCTTGAAATATTCAGAGACAATATTTCTTCAATGAAATTTAAAATAACAGTCCTTGTTCTACCGAGCTAAAGTAACATCAAGGTCTGCAAATCCCAAGGTCGGTCTAGGCAACCGAATTAGTATGAGACGCTAACGTTCTGCTTGACTGATCCACTGGAGACACTCAGCTTCACTGTAGAGTTAAACCAGCTTTTTGGGAAACTGCTATACCTTAAGAACAATGGAGCTATGTCCGCCCCGATAACAGATCTCATACATGGAGAGGGCAAAACCATAGATACATCTTCTACCTCCATGACTGATCCTACCATGCTATGAGGGATAATCATAATGCGTTCTCCAAACTTCATGAGTTACTCCTGGGGAAAGAACCACACTCCCTTTACCTGCCCTTTGTCCTTTATCCTTCCTGAATTGGCAAGGGCTGTCCTCAACCAGAAAAAAAGTTGCAATAGCAACACACAGCTTGGCAGCATTCCTACATGTCATGCACCTAGTTAGACCTCCATTCCACTGCAGAGCATTAATCTGTTGTTCTAGCTATTTTTGTGTAGCTGTTGATTAACAAGGACCCATATGCACAGTTTCAAATGACAGGTGATCTTAGTTTTGAAAAATAAAAATATAACGTGATTAAATTGGTTGTATTCTAACTAACTGTGTCACATGTTACAGGTGTGATAGCACGACATCCCCTCTATTATCCATACCTAAAGAAAACGTTAACTGCTCAGGCTCTGGAGGATTATTTCCAGCATCTTTTAGAGAGAGAACAACCTGAAGAGAAGTTAGTCACAAGGTGTGTATCTTTCTGACTTGTCCACATTAGCACATCCAGGCATTGTGGCAGGAGAGAAATAATTTTCAGTTGTTTTAATGTAAAGATGCATAAATTCAGGTTTGCAATCTTTTATTTGTATGCATACATCATTTGCATGGCATAATTAAATGTACAGGCTGGGCACTCTCCACCTAAAAAACTCCAGTATAGAGCTGGATAGAGAATGGTAATTCCATTTGTGAATTTGATTTTGTTCCAATTGAAACCAAAACCCAAAAATGTCTGCATTCGCTGCAGAACAGAAATCTGGAAAAGTTTTGTGTCAGAAACACCAAAATAACATTTAGTTTACAAGGCTTCCAGAGTTGTCCAGAGCCCCAGCAGCCTGCCAGGCCAGGGGATGGGACCTTGCAAGCCCTGGGTTTGGGACAGTCCACGTAGCAGGCTGGCCTGGAGCTTGGCAGTCCATCTCATGGACTGCCCCGGAACTGGGGATCCTGAGAGCCCTGGGGACCTGTTAGTGCTGGGACCCGGGACTTCCAGGCTTTCAGCCTACCAAACAAGTTACGGGGGAGCCAGGCAGACGAGCTGACAGGAAACCAGGTAGCCTTTGAAGCCTAATGGAACCTTGCATGGTTTGCATTGGAATGTCTAAATGAAACCTGGAGACTCCAATGAATTTGCGATTTAAAAAAAAAAAAAAGTTGTTGACATTTTTTTCAACCAGCTCTGCTCCAGTATAAACGGTCACACTCTGGCAAAAGACTACATACTTGAATTTGGCATTTAAAGGAAAGAGCACAGATTGGTTCCTTTCCTGGATTAAAAAATAAACTGAACACTTTATATGGCTTTCATCCACAATAGGGCATCCTCTGCCAGAGAGCAGGGTACACTGCAGTGGTGGTTTTCCTGCTTTCTGTCAGGCCCCCATGTGTTTGATGGTTGAAGAATTTGTCATAACATCAATCCGTTGCCTCAGAACTGTATTCTAGAATCTAAGCTAAGAAAGTAAAATGTTAACCCTTATGATGGTGAAGAAGCCATATTATCTCATATTGTGGGGCCTCTAACATGTCAGTCTGCAATAACTGTCTTAGGAATCCATTTCTATATAAGGGGGTGATTCTATAGCCATCTGCAAAGACTACAGTCCTCAAAATAATTATATATTTCTATCTGTCTAAGTTCCACCAAGGGCCTTTCTAGTTCCTGGAGCAGCTCAGGATTGGGAGGAGGTTTAAAGTCCACCTTAGTGACACCCCCACTCACCCTCCTGCCAGGCTGTGAGTTCTGTACTGTTCATTAGAGAGACAGCACAGAATCTCACCTGCTATTTATTAAGTGCTACCAAATGAATTTACTGATAAACGTTTTGTGTTAATTTTAAAAATGGTTTCATAACTCAGCAGAGGGAAACAAAAATGAGAAAATGCTACACATTTAATAGATCTGCTACAAGAATTGCTCATACATCAAACAACTCTCACTGGCATTGTCCTTTCTGCTTAGTTAATAGAGGTTTGCTTGTTTCTTAGTGCTGTTTATGTTCACAGACAGAGGCTAAAGTTTCCCTCTGTTCTGGATAGCAACCGTTTATTTTGATTAATTAGATCATCTCTGGTTTGGGCTTCTTTTAATGATGTGATAATGGGACTCTGTGAGTAGCGTGAAAAGCTACTGGGGAAAATAATGGATCCTTTTATAGAGTGTTTTTTAAGATTATAAGGATTATGCTCACATGTTTCAGATCTGAAAGTTTCTTTTTAGACTACAACACATTTTTATGAACGTGAAAACTAGAAATAAACCAAGCACTCTTGCTGTTTAAACCAACAGTGTTGGAAATATGGAAATGTGAATGACTTTTTGAAAATTATAATTTGAAAACCAAAATATTTTTGAACTTTTTTTAAAAAAAAAATGTTCTAGCCACAGCTCTACTTCATTGCAGATCAGAGGTTAACAGCATTTTCCCTTTCATGGCATTTCTTTAAGGCTGGTAAAATAAATAGGCACACAGCCTAGAAGGGAAATTATTTTTGTTAGATTATACCTGTAATTGCACACATTCTGAAGCTTTCAGGGTTTGGGGTAACATATAACAACAAAGGTATTATTTCTAGCAATATGGGGAATTTGCTTTTTTCCTTATAAAGCAAATTTGTCTTGAATTAATTGTACTTTTTGCCTTCTCTATGTGATATGCAACCTCAAAATGGAATAGTCAGACAAATTTGGATATACTTCCTGACAGCAAGGAAGATATAACATTCACACACAGAAACTAGTTCTAACTCTAGAAAAGGATGCCAGTCTCTGGAACTCTGCAAAAAGACAGGTCTGAGCAATGCTGCTGTTGAAAGCAGTGTGAATTTGTTAGCAAGGCACTGTAGTACATATAGAATCATAAAACTTAGAGATGTAAAAGATTTGCTAGTTACTTTACCGCCTCCCCCCCAGACTGCCAATGGAGGGTTATTTGTGAATCACTACACTTTTCAGTGCTTTATACACAACACAATGCACATTCATATTCATATTTATTTAAAGAAAGATATTAGAAATATAGCATAAAACTGTAGAAATAAACTTTGTTTTCCTCTCTTCAAAAGGAAATAATAAATTATTTCTCAAACTAATGAAATCCTTCTCTTTTGTCTTAATTAGCTCATTATATACCCTCTTACACTATTAATCAGATACATTCTGTGAGCCTCTTGTCAGCACTTCAGCTGCACCTAGCTTTTATCACTTTTAATTCTGCATGCTTCTAATTGTACATATATCCATAGTAAAGGAAAATATCAGAAACATACACACAAACTGTTCTATTCAGAATTATGGCTCAATTTAGGAAACAAGATTAAAAATATTTACAGTTCTGAGGTCTCTACTTTCCTGAATGAGTGAGAGTAACAAAGTTGCTCTGTGAGCATTTTCTGGTTTCTTTCTCTCACTTTGAGCCAGGGTTATTTTCTTTCCCGGTGGATAAGGGTTCCCATGTTCAAAAAGATAATACTTGTCAGATGTATGTTTACTAGACGTTACCAGTCATTTTACATAAAATTAAGCAATGAGAAAACTATACTTATTTACATACTGAGACTCAAAATCCTCTGTAATTTCTATCCATATATTTAATGCACAATAATCAACCTCCTATATTATTCCACCACACACCTATTACACAAACATCACTTCTCTGAAACCTATCATTTCACCTCCAGCTCACTCTTAACTAGGAAGAGTGTTCTCTTTCTCTTGATGTATAAATTCACTAAGCAAAAATACACGCAAAGTATAATGTGGCCAAAGTTAACTGGGAACTCACAGAAAAGTCTTATCTCTAATGAAATACCGAGGCACTGCACTTTAGAGGAAGTAATTAAGGAGGCACCCCGTTGTGCCTAGTTATGGGAGTTCAGTTAGAACAGTGAATTTTCTTCATTTTATTAGTTTCTGTCACAATCTTAATGTTCTTTGACGTGTTTTTATTTGTTTTTTGGAGGATTTCTGCTGTTTAAAAGCAGATTTTAAAAATACTGAGTGAATTGTACAAATATATAATCTTTTCTTAGGCTTGTTTTAGATTTTACACAATTACAGTATATATCAATGCTAGGTTAATACACTGGGTAACATGTATTTTTGTTGATGTAATATAACTGCATGTGCATTGTAATCCATCATTACAGACTTTTTGTGTTTTAAGCATGTTCACATTTGAACCTCCACAAATGTACCCATAATATTTCCAGGTGCTTTTGTTTGTGCATCTGAATAGAGTAGTTGCAATTTTATGCATGAGTTGCAGAATCATAGTGTGGTTATCTCATAGTATCTCAATAACTGATAGCGTGTGAATTCCTGGTGGGATGAAAGCCATTCTTAGCCAAAGAAAGCTCAAGGATTTGATTAATTACTGTACACATGCAAATGTTGTGTTTTGTATGCACAAACACATGGACCCGCAGATATTGAAAATACTGCCTTCCATAGAGTTTCTGTAATTCTCATGGTAGCTAGAAATGTTGTCATAAAAAATTATTGCAAAGCCCTTGAAGTAAATAAGCCATTAACTGCTCTTCTAAGTGAATATCTATTATCCTAAGCAAAATTGTTTTACTTTATCAAAGTTCACAAATCCAAAGAATTGCGGAAGAATTAATCTACATTTTTAATTCAATAAAATTCCCTATATTCTAACTGGTTCTGGATGTCTGATTTGCAGAATCATAGTATGGCTATTTCTCAGTAACTGATAGCATATGAATTCCTGATTGGCTAAAAGCCATTCTTAGCCAAAGAAATATCAGAGATTTGAGTAATTACTGTACAGATACTTTTCAGTAACAGGACTATGAAATATTCAAATGGTTCTACTCTGAACACTATAATCCCTCTGTTTGAATTGGCTCCTGCACTAAAACTTTGCAATTTGCCCATCAAACTTAGGCTACAGTTGTTACCTAGTTAACAGAAAACAACCTTAGTTTATTAATGTTGGGACATGATATAATCAAAATTCTTGTACAGCTTAATGAGAAAAGACCAACCAAGTTCATATCCTACCTTATTACTATTAAGGTGGAGTTTTAGGGTTTTTTTCTTCTGATTTGTGTGCTTGAATCAAAATGGGGGCATCATCACAGTCCTTAAAAAATTACTTTGGAACTTCAATTTCTAAATGCTGCCTTTCACTAGAAATTAATCTAAATCTACTGTAAAACGAACATAATTCTAAATCTTACCTTTAAAGATATGAATTGCCAGGAATACATGGATTAAACTTTGTTCTGAAAAATTCCCTTGGTGGTGGCGGTATTGCATCCTTAAGAAGTGACCCACAGGTATGTATGCAGGCATTGATTTTGATTTTAGTTATTTTTTATAACTATGTATTGCACAAACTCTTTTTAACCAACACTGGGATGGAGTAATAATCTGCTGTTGACTGATAGCTACCTTTTAATTTCACAAAAACATAGTCTCTCATTCATTCTTCCAAGTTTGAAAACTAAGCAGTGATGCATAGCTCAGTTAGTGGAAAAGATTTGGTTTTACATGTGAAATGATGGATTTGCAGGCTTTATGAAAGGTGAAGTTGCCATGCTTTGTGATGTGTCAGCTGTGTTTTTGACATACTAATGAATTTAGCTACTCAGAAAAATGTGGTCACATTTTTGGAGAGCAAGTGTTTACTAGACAACTTGGTTTTGAGTGTATTCTGGTATACATAGGACCCCAGATTTCCAACTGGTGTAACTCCATTGATTTTGATCCAATATTTAATTGGTATAACTTGAGTGACTTCTATGGAGCCACACCAATCCACACCAACTGAGAAGCTGGCCAGGGTTTAATTCTGGTTAATCCTGTGTAGGTGTGCAAAGGGAAGATGGAGGCACAGGAGGTCTGTTAGGGTATGTTTACACTGCATTTAGATGCCCGCAGCTGGCCCATGCTAGCTGACTTGGGCTTGCAGGGCTCAGGCTTAAGGGGTTGTTTAACTGCAGTGTAGACATTTGGGGTTGGGCAGCAGCCAGAGCTCTGGGACCCTCCCACCTCACAGAGTTCTAGAGCCTGAGCTCCAGTCAGAGCCTGAACATCTAAACCTCAGTTAAATAGCCCCATAGCCTGAGCCCTGCAAGACCAAGTCAGCTGCCCCAGACCAGCCATAGCTTTTTAACTGCAGTGTAGACATACTCCTAAGTCTCCCAACCCCAGCATAATTTGCTATTGCTGTCACGTCCAGTGGCACTCTCTCGTCACAAGGGGTGTGGCCTATAGGTTATGGGTGTGATGAGAGTCTTGTGCCTTTGTTGTCCTGAGTGGAAATGCACATTAAACTATTCTGCAGCTCTTGTAAAAAGTTCCGCTCTTTGCGTTCCTCATCTACTTCCCCACGATCCTGTGACCTTCTGCCTGACTACGCCACCCCAGAAACCTTGCATAGGCTCTTTGATAGATGTGAATAAATAAAGGATGATTTTTAGCCTGGAAAGTTCCTTTGATATCAAATTCTTGAAAAAGCGAAAAAAAAAAAATAGGAGGCGGCGCTGGACCCAACATTGACCGAGAGACTAGGATAACATTTTGCCAGGAGTCAGTCAGATCATCCAAAATTAAATCAAATCAACAGCTTTCACATTGTACTCCACATATACTGTTTTTTTCCAAGTACAACCCAGATGGTAGAAATGAGACCAACTTTGTATGTGCATTAGTTTCATGTTATTGGGGATGCATGAAAAAAAGCACTTTCAAAACCTACATCCCAAATATTAAGTGACATTAAAGATCAGAAATACCTCCATTAACTGTGCACAAAGCCCCAACAGTACACACACGGTGTTGACAGCCCAATTCTGCCATCCTTACTCATGGTGAGAAATACCTTACTTCACAAGTAGTCTCACTGAAATCATCTGGACGGTTCACAGAATAAAATACAATTCAACATGAATATGGTGTCAGAATTGAGTCCTAAATAAAAAAAACTATAAAGCAAAGAGATCTAGCTCACTGAACTCTGGTATGCAGTAATTTAAATAAATAAATAAGTGCTGGAAAAGCTTAGCTCTACCTACCAAAGTTTAAATGGTTGCAAATCTTAAGTAAAAGCTAAAAAACTTGACTTAGGAAAAACTTACGTGAGTAGCAAAGTCAAACAAATAAAAGGAAGAAAACCTATGTGGATTTGCAGTTCAAGGGTTGAGGAAATTACCTAAAAGCTGGTTGTAATATTATATAATTGGCTATTGGCTTAGCCGCAAAATTCAGATCCAGACTTTGAATACACCAAAGTTCAGGGATGTTATGTAATGTAGAAGTCTGATATCCTGTTTGTTTCAAACAACTTTTTTAATTTAAAATGTATTTTTGCAAAGGTGGTATATTTAAATATGTAACTTAATTTTAGATATTTGGTTCATCCAATGCAATCTATTTTCTGTTTTGTTCTCTCTACAGGGCAAGGCATTTGGACAGATGTTACTGGATTTCCAGATAAAAAATGTTCCAGATTTAAAGTCCTTAATAGAATAATGATTTTTGGGTTCATCTGTTTTTAAAAGTCTGAATACAAACAAACAAACATGCAAAACAAAAACTAGCTTCTTGAGTCAAATTCAAGAAACTGCAAACTAAAGTGGTGGTGACAGTTCTCTCTCTCAGGCTTAACTGTAAGGCACAGAAAAGTGAATATTTTGAGTATTACCAGACAAGTAGCTTTGTCTGTGACTAATAGCATTTCCTGTCTAGTTAGTACATTGGATAAAGAGTTAATTTATTTCCTGTAAAATATAATAAAGCAATAAAATAAAAAATAAAAATTTTACAGTGAGATAACCAGACAACCACACTCCCAAAATGAAAACTACCTTTTGATCCAGTCCTCCTCTCCGTCCTTCTTTAGAACTCTTAATAATTAAGAGGAATAATATTGTTGAACTCTTAACTGCTCAAGTCCACCACCTTCAGTCTGCACTGTGATCTTGCACAGTATATCCCTTATTTATACAGAACAGTCAGATAACTTGGTGCTCGTCTATTGAAAAAATCACCATTTACCAACAACTGTCAAACTGTGGTAGCTGAGGTCAGTTTTTCCCTCTAATTAGGACAGTATATAGCTGCAGTAACTCAAGCACCACTGTGTGGTGACTGATGGTGAATATTGACTTTGAATGGTGACCACTATACTTCAGGGTATTCTGCAGTCAGTGAGAGAAAGCTGAGTGTTTTCTATCCCCAACTTCTCTCATTGCGTATAACCCTTATTTGAACAGCACGGAAGTAATTACAAAATGGAGCTCTTGTCATGTGGATTATTTTGAAGAAGAAAAAACGCTAACAGCCAGATTTGATGCCCCACTCTCTCTTGTGTGGTGCTACAAAAGGGATGGAATCTGGACTTATCACCTCTGTTGGAGATTCCCCTAGGGCACAGGAGTTCCCAGCAGGTGCTGAATCAGTTTAGCTGTCCCTTGCACCACCCTTCTCCACAACCCTGGAGGGGGAGTATGTTGGGGGCAGAAAAGAGGCATGTCTGATATGCACTGTATTCCATCTATCCTCAGCTTCCTCAAAGTACACTGCATCAGAGCTGGTGCCAAATGGTGAATTAGGGAGTTGTATCCAGCTCCCTGAAAAGAAACTCAGCCTAATAGAGATTCAGGCCTGATAATTCTCTGTATCTCCTACCACAGCAGAAAGATATGTACGTTTGGGGTTTTTTAAATCTCTTAGTGGACAATGTTTAGATACACATTTCTGAATATAAAAGTATGTTCCTTTATTTTCAGAAGAATTTATTAACTGTTTAGTGCTGATAAAATTGAGACTTTAATAATAGTGGTTACAACTATGAATGATGTGTAGGTGCTTTATAAGCCTCATCAGAAATCTTTGGCAGTGCCTCTGAGCTCTAATCCGTTCTATCACTGTTCTCCATTTGCTAGCCTATCTTTAGCAAGGATTGTAACTGATTTTTTCCAGTTTGCATTGTGGTTTTGTCCATTTGAGGACTATGTTGAGGACATCATGTGTGGAATCTTGACCCTATTAACATTAATGACAAAACTCACATGGAATTTGATGGGGACAGAATTTCACCCGTATTCTTTTCCCTTGTGACCTAAACAGAATGTAAGAAGATAATATACTAATTACTGTGTCAACTAGTCATATATAGTATTATTTGTACATCATTATTAAGTCTGGTTGTAAAGGCAAAAATGGGAAAACCATGGCTTTGTCACAGAAAAATATGGAAAATTCAGACCATTGGGATGAGGGTTAAAAAAGGTTGGGGGGAGGGGAGTTGCACAATATTTAAATTGTTTACATTTCTTTTCCATTAGAAAAGTGTTAAACAGCTGTCATCAATAGTCTGAAACCATATTAAGACAGGAAAACAGAAAAACCCACCAAATAGTCAAATTTGTTAATAACAATAATTCATGGAAGAAAGTCTTGCTCAGTAGCAGACAGACTAAGATGAAAAAGGACCATGGGCTAGACCCTCAACTGGTATAAGTAGTGCAACTCAGTAAAGTTTAATAGTTATGCTTATTTACACCATCTGGGGATCTGGCCCCATGATGTTATTATAATACCCTAAAAATGACATTTTTGGTCATGGAAATCATGGCTATGCCAAACATATACAGCCTTATCACTATGCTGTTTAAGTGATTTTGTATTTCTATATGCAACTACTTTAATATTGAAAGTAAACGGGTAAAAAAACTAGATATTTCAGTAATTTAAATAGTTTATTTTAGTATATTTTCCAATTGCAACTTAATTTAGAAAGATTTTTAATATTAATTGTTTTGGGTTTTTTTTAACGTTTTCTGAGTTTGCATGTTGGTTCAGTTCCCACTTTGGATTGTATCTCACCCAGTTCTGTACCAAATTAAACATTCACTGTTGGTTAATATGAAAATTGAACGACTAAACAATGAACACTTTAGACCCACTGGTAGTGGTGGACTGTTGGCTGGGAGGTGCAGACCATTCACAACTGTACAACAGAGGCACAGTTTGTTCAAGAATTAAACCATGCAGTGTTCATGTTGATGGGGTAGGGGATGGAAAGGGGTTTCTCTGTCTCTGTTGGAGTTCATACCCCTCCAGACACCACTAAACCATCCCCAATAGGGATAACTTTGATCTATGGTTGTGTTTTGTTTATTTGTTTGCTTTTGCAACACACTAGATTGCACCAAGTGGCATTTATTTTCATAATATTTCCTTGGGGAATGTGTCAAAATCCCTTAGACATAAATGTTATTCCTTGGCCCTAACACCATAGTTGTGCAATAGTTAGTTTAAGTCATGAATTTGTACCTATCTTAACAATCCAGAACTGACCTGAAAAGCTATATTAAAATTGCATTTATTTCTTCATCTAGAATGAAGACTGAATAATTACAAACAGAATTTGCAAATGACCTCCAGTACTTGGAATAATATTTCCCACTTATTAGAGTGACTCTCAGAGCAGTCTTCTTGTATATTTCCATAGCTTGGTTACTCTGAAGGATGGGATAAACCAGCATAGTTAGGGGTTTACCATCATTCTAAAGTACCAAGGAATATTCAACCAACAAGATCACTAAATTCTCTGTATTCTGAACTGCTCCTCAGTCTTTGAGGGTTTGGAAAGTGCAGGTCAGGCCTATTTCTGATTCTAACCCCTATATTAGGACAAACGTTATTTGTGCAACGGATTATCCAACAGACCATTTCATTGTCACCATGGGAGAGAGAAGGCTTCACTTTTTATTTTAATTTTTAATTACATTTCTTCAATTTGAATCCTTATTGAACAGTTTCAAGACATCACATTTTTTCAAACTTGATGGTTGCATGATGGTATTGATAATTGCCCTTGCTGTCTAGGAGAGTGGCATTCTCAGGTTAGACAAACTATAGCTGTTCAGCTTTGCATTGGGTTCTTATGCAGCCATCTGTAACATGAAAATAAGTGTAGGCCCATAAACGGCCAACCTATCCTACCTGAGGCCTTATTTGCACAAGAGTGGTTGCACTAGTTTAACTAAAAGTGTGATGTTAAACCAATTTAGTGTAAATCAGTGGAAATTCCTGTGTGCGTTGCGTACTCTTGTTTTGAGAAGCTTATTTCAGTGTAGCGCAACCCAATTTCTGATTTAAACTGATCAAAACAAGTGTGTTTGCTCTCGTTTAGTTTAAATATATGTTGTTAAATTGGTGCAACTTTCTGATGTAGACAAAGCCTTACTTTTCCAACTCTTTTTCTTCCTGTCTTTTGCTGGCCATGAGGGCAAGGAAACAGGGATTAATATGAAACTCCATGGAAATTTGTTTGGCTCTAGGCAGGAGGCCTTGTAGGCACCCTCCTAGTGTCGGGGAGTTCATACATAATAGATGTGAGTCCATGCCACAAAGGTGGGAATTGTTCACACCTGCTGTAGCTCAAAATCTACGGTGCTGTAGTTCAAACACGAATTAATTCAGGGAAGTTCTGTGGCCTGTGTTATACAGGAGCAGAGACTAGTTGATCACAGTGGTTCCTTGTGTCATCGTAATCTATGAACCCATCTCCAAAACACAGTAATTTAAATTAAAAATTGTAAATTATCACTTGCCTCTGAGCTTTCTATTCTTACTGTTTCTTATGACAGCTCTAATTCTCAAAATAAAATATATCCTAAAATGTTGCACGGTCCCTAACATTCAAAACAGATGGTACAATTTATCATATTTAAAACCAATATTTTGAGATAGTTTTGCCATTTTTGTGACAATTTAATCTGCCCATTAAACAATGCACAGAATGATTATGTACTGCAATGACCATCCAAAACAGGATGGAAAAATAGTGTGTTCTAGAGTTGGACTAGAGGTAAAGTGCCTTTTTAAATGTTAATTATAATTCAATAAATTAAACAAATATGTTTTTTCTTCACTAAAGTATTTTCTTTCTGGAGAAATGTGTATTTCCAAGAGGTTAGTTTCTTATGTTTATGTTTAACAGAAACCATGGGCAACTTCAAGTAATATAAACACACCTTGTTTTGTTTTACTAAAAAATAGAATAGAAAGGGGAAGTGTTGAAGTATATATTTTATGTCTTGTTTTGCTCCCCTATTGGTTGAAAGGGATTAGGGGTGCAGGAGCCAGAGTTAGAAAAAGCCTAATATAGGTGTTCAACCAGAGATTTCCATGCAGGACTTGAAAGGTTTTGCTGCTTTTCAAAATACGTGTAATCGTCTATTTACTAACAAAGAAAAATGTTATCAGTATACAAGTTACTAAGTTTAAATGTATATTTTTGTAATAATAAGCAGTTACATTGCACCTTCTATCCAAAGATCTGAAACTTTATGAGCATTAATAAATGAAATCTCTCAGCAGCCTTGCCTTGAGGCAGTTATCTGATTGTATCTCCATCGCTGCGCTGGGGCCATGTGTACGGGCTGGGAGCAGTAATGCTACATTTCATTGATTTCTTGTTCATCTGATGCCTTCCAGTGGCTTTCCAGCCCTCGGTATAAGCCAGCTGTCAGGAAAGGTGCTGCTTTTTCATGCTTCAGGTGTTTCACTGCTCTGTAGGTGTGGGGGTTACTCAGTGCAGTAATGTCACAGTCTTCACTTTGTTCCTTTGAAACTCAGGAGCATAAAGGCTTTGAGCCTCCTCTCCCTGTGGAGACCACCCCACTTCTCTTCTTGGGTTTCACCTTGGGTTTCCGTCCCGGATTTACTTGTAATGGACTCTGACAATTTGGGGATTAAAACTAAATGGCCTTTAACAAGCAAACAAAGGCTGTCTCTGACTAAACAGTGAGATGATCCAGTGTGAAAACATTAGTATTAACCAAGGAGTTACCGCTCCCTCTGCATTCAACCTAACGCTACTTCTGAGGGGGAGACCCTTGGGGCCCCGGAGGCCTCCCCTTGTTTGCTGAGCACCTCAAGTTAATTGGGAAAAAACCTGCAGGAATTCCTGCCAGCGGTGTCCAGGTGTTACTCTGATGTGACAGAGGCAGGAGAATCAGCCCTATGGGGTGGGGGAATATGCAGCCAAGGCATTGGGGGACTGTGGGGTGTAAGTGGGGTTCTAGGGAGCCGCCTCCTTATTTAGTATAAATGGAGCCATTTCTGCTGTGATCCTGCGTGGGGAAACTCCGTGCCTGCTCCAGACACCGGTGAAATCAGTGGGCAGCGGGAGGATTTGCTGTTATTTCCCCCTTTCTCTTCAGTCCAGTCCTCCTTTGGTCATGGGGATGCTACAAATCAGGGTTGTCCCTCCAGAGCACCTATAGGGTGCCGAGCGCCCTCCAATCCCCTTGGACCTGAGCCTAACGTTGGGGGCCATCAGCCCTTTGCAGAATCTGACCCAAGATGTCTCGTCTTCAGGTGCTCAGGTGCTCTGGCATTGGGAGAGCGTCTTCAGCCGCTAGGAAATGGTGCAGGAGGGTGAGGGTGTGTAGTGTGAAGTGCAGTAAGTGGGGGAAGCTGAACCCGAAGAAGAGATGGAGGAGGCGGCGCAGGTGTACAGGGGCAGCTGGCCTGGGCTAAAATTTGGCTCTTGCGCTAAACACCGAATAAGGATTTAAGAAGCGCCGGGGCCAGTTCTGCAATGCGCCGAGCACCTTCTCTGACTTCATTGGCAGACACGGGTCTTCAGCGCCTCAGGATTGTGTCGATCTTCTCTTTTCTGTGCAGAATCAAAGGCGAGAGGGAGGGATTTCTGGGACAAGGGATATTCGCATCTTCTCGGCAGCGATTCTGTTGGGATAAAATGATGGCAGGGTTCACGCTGCTTGTCTAGAAAGGAGAAGAAACCCGAGGAGATGGCAGTAGCGGACAAGTGAGCAAAAGAAAAGGGCCATGTTCGTCAGTTGTAATTGTGCGTACCAATCTGAATAAGAAAAGGGCCCCTCTCCATTTTCTCTGTTTGAATCTTTACTGTACCCCAGCAAGGGAGCCTCCCTCGCCGCCTGCTCTAGGGATGTCGATGCATTTAAGTGTAATCTGGTGATTTGGGCAGGCGGGTTTTATATTGTTCATTTTCTGTAACGTTCTTCATTCCGATTTCCCTCCTTATTTTCACTAAACCTGGGGATCCTTTATGCGGAGTAAACAATGTATTCTTTTCTGAAAATGCACTCCGAAACGTACCTATTGGTTTAGCTTTACCAACTGCGGTTGGCGATCGAACGGAGGGAAGCAAATGTTTGAAACATAAACCTTTAAAAAACACACACAGCATAACTCTGCATCCTTGAAATCGATGCTTCTGCCGTTTGGCTGGCTGGCTGAAAGTTTGTCTGCAGTTTATCCGAGAAGTTCCCACAAACTTCTTCTCAGTGCAGTTGCACCTAGAAATAGATCAATCCCTTAAAACCACTTCGATTAAAGCTGGTTTTTGCAGCAATGTTGTTTAGGGGGATGAACCAGCCACGAACCAAACAAACAAGCAAACGCCCCCCGCAATTAAATAACGTGAACATCGGCTCGAGCTATTTTCTCTTGTATACCGGGCAGATTTTGGAGCTGATCCGCGACGTGTCTAAACCTGCATTATATAATAACTTGGCTGGGACTCCCAAAAGAAACTCCCTAAAGCCTGATTCTTTCCATCCCCCACCACTCAGAGGTGCTGGGGCAAGGGCCAGCAGTGAATGGCTACGCAGGAGGTTACTGCTGGTTTGTCACTCGGTTTGCAGATTAGAGAGGTGAAAGTACTTTTCGTTTAGCACGGAAGCTGCTTGTTACTTCTGAGCAAGATCAGGCCAGTGGTTCAAAAGTAGGGAATGGCCCTTTAAAATAATAATAATTTCATGAAATCCACGTTTCGGTTCCAAGCCCATAGTTGTGAAGATGACCCCTTTGCTGAAATGTAGCCTCTTCCAAGGAGTGAAAAGGGGAGTAGCAGACTTTAGGATAGGCACCACACTGCGTGCTCTGCAGAAGCTTCTCCAATTTCTTATTCTCCTTTCTGCTGCACCCGGCTGTGAGGTGTCATTTACCAAATCACAGAGAACCATCAGAAAAATATTGATCGTCCAGGGCAAAAGCCCTGGGGAGGGGAAAGGAAAGACCAAAAAACGGACTAATCCTCAAATGATCCCTTGTCTTGCTCTCTCCTACTCGTCCTCCAATATGCCCGCTCTAAGGCGAGTTTTATAGAGTGGTTTCTTTTGGGTTTCAAACACTTGACCTTAGGGTAGAGACTTTTGTGGTAAGTGATTAATTAGATTAATTATATAAACGCTTCCAGAACGTTTGGGTTTCGGATCCATTCCGGAATGCCCGGTCTATGCTATGTCCCGTCCCCCCCGGCCACTGGTACAATGACTGAAAAGGGAAAATATTTATTTGCTCTAAGCCGGTCCTGCTTTGCCCACAAAAATGTGTCGAACCTTTTTATACATACACAGTTCCTGCCCGCTTCTCAGCAAGTGGCCAAGACATGCTAAATCAGTTTGTTTGCAGATGTTCAGGCAAACAAAACTTCAGGAAATTAGCTCATAAAATTTTCCCAGCCCTGCAATCTTCCATAGAAAGGGGGACAGTGTGAAAAGCTGGCCCTGCCCCTCCCCCTTTTGCTTCCCTCCCGCTTTCTTGCCTCATGTGTAATTGGACAGAGTTTCTTTCTCCAGACGGAACTAAAAGGTTGAATCGGGAGTGTTTGTGACATGAACAAAAGTCAATGGCACTGAGTCTGGGGGACAGTAGGACTGCAGGGGCTGGGAGAAAGGCTGTGGGGAGCTTGGCCGCCCTCCCTTCCTGGTCTCCAAGGCCCTGTCATTTTCCAGGTAAGATGAATGTCCTCCCATCAATCATCCCGCGCAGCCCCCAGGGAGAGCCGGGAATTTGCTGGGCTACTGAAACTTATTAGCCTCAGACTAGGCGGCTTTGTTGCCCTGACAGAGCTGCTCTTTTGTGGGCTTTGTTCCGGGGATTTATACATTTACATAATGGATTAGCGGGTAACAAGCCGCAGAGGCATGGCTCGCCACGTTTCCTCCGCTCTCTTAGCCGACCGATTTTAGCACAAGTTAATTTGTAAATATGAGTTCCACTCCCCTCCTCGCTTCGCTACCTGTTGTCTTCCCAGATAAGCGGGCACTTATCGATCGATGTACATGCAAATAGTTTTGTAAAGGAATCAAGTGCACGATCACTTGTCATTGTCACTACAATTTCCTCTCCTTGTGCACTGCGCTGTGTAATAAACATTTATTGTGCCAGCTAATCCTTTGAACTTTGAGGAACTCAGTGCGAGTGGAAAGAGCTTTGTTTAGGAGGAGGAAACAAATTGGCATTGTCGTTCGTCACGAAGTATGACAAACAGGGGGAACTGTAAGTTGTAATTTAGTGTGCTTCTATCCCGGCCAGTTAATCCTTTAGCGAATACATCTATCAGGGGACATTTTAACTCCAAGGAGGCTGTAGCCACTCACAACATCAAAAATGAGTGCTAGTGTTTGAGGTCAGATATCTTGCTCACGTGCATATTTATAACTACATATAGTCCAAGCAGACAACTGCCCGTAGGAGCTCTTAGGCATTGTAATGTTGAATGCGGTGTTTGCTACAATGACGAACGGATGGTCCTGGTATAGAATAGAGTCCGGTACATTAAAATGCATTTGATAGCTGATGCTCGTTTTAAAGAGATTAAAAGGAATTGCAAAGAAAACAGAACACACGAATGCAAGTGGTAGTTGGAGAGATCCAAATGCAACGGGAGAAATTCTCGGGGAGTCTTCTGGCCTTTCTATTCTACAGGCCCAACTAGATGATAATGTTCTATTTTAACGCCGTGAAAACTTGAAAAAAAAATTTGAACGCGGGAGAAAACGCAACTTTTTATCTTGGAAGCAGTTTGCGTTACTTTGAAGTCCCCACTTACAGACTGTAGCTGTACACAGTTTACACCCATAACGAAATCAATGGCACTTGTGTCAGTCATAACTTCCCTCAACGGCCATTCAGTTTATTCCATCGTTTCCCTCTCTCAGCTTTGGTCACTGGGCAAGAAAAACCTGGGAGCGGAGTGGTAAATTGGTGCAAACGGACAAACTGTTCGCTTGCCCAGTTCCCTAGCCCCTCTCATCTCGAACATGCAATAGAGAAGCCAGTAGCTGCTCTGGGGAGGATCTCTACCTCCCAGAGGCTTTAACAGAGCAGCAGCATCAGGGCTGGCACAGGAGACTTTTTGTAGGCGCTGCTTCTGAATAAAGGTTTATTTCACTGCCGTTTGGAAGCCGCCCACTTCCCTCTCAACCAATCGGGGTTGTGCTTGCTTGTGGCCCCGCCACTCCCGCCCGCCAGGATAAAAAGGCAGGATGCAGGGGTGGGTGGCAGCATCCCGCAGCAGGAGGAAGACCAGGAAAAGCCCCCAGGTCCGCAGCATGAAGAACCCCATGTACGAAGTGGCCTCCCTGCTGCTGGAGAAGCTGCTCCTCCTGGCCAACCTCAAGCTGTGCAGCGTGGGCCCCGGCGCGGCGGAGGAAGAGGAGAAACACGCCAGCTACTACGACACCACCTACTTCAAGCGGGGCGACCTGCTGGAGGTGCACCGCACCCTCTTCGTCCACTTCGGCATCTACCTCGGGGACAACCGGGTGGCGCACCTGATGCCGGACATCCTGCCCGCCTTCACCGACGACCAGCGGCAGATCCAGCAGGTGGTGACCAACAAGAGGCTCATCCTGGGCGTCCTGGCCAGAATGGCCAGCATCCGGGTGGACGTGGTGGAGGACTTTGCCTACGGCGGCTCCATCCTGGTGAACCACATGGACGAGGCCTTCCCGAACAAGGCGCTGTGCGACGAGGAGGTGGCCCGCCGGGCGGAGAAGCTGGTGGGGGCCACGGCGTACAGCCTGCTGTGGAACAACTGCGAGCACTTCGTCACCTACTGCAGATACGGCTCCGCGGTCAGCTTCCAGACCGACAAGGTAAACCCCGCCCAGGGTCCCGGGGCCCCGCTCAGCCTGACGGCCTGCCTAGCTAGCAGGGTGCACCGGGGAGGGGACACACCCACCCAGGGTTGCCCTGCGGTGCTGGTCCTCTGCAAATCTCCGCTCTGTGTCTGGGGGTGGGGAGCAAAGCAGAGCAGATCTATTCGCTTTGGTGGCGGTCCCTCTTACCTTCTGATGTCCCGTGGAAACCCTAAACGGTAGGATGAGCTACCTCCTCCGGGTCAGGCACACCAGCTCTAGAATAACCTGGCGAAGGCAGTGCCCCCTGGCCTCCCACGCGGTCCCACCCGGCACGTGAGCCAAACACCTGCCCAGCTGGAGTGAGCGAGGACTCAGAGTCTTGGAAGACTGGTGGGTGGGGGGACTGGAGAGGAAAACTGCCCTTGCAGGAACCGCAGCGTTCTTGCTGTAACTTTAGCCTGTCGCTCCCCTGTGTGAAAGGAGAGCTCACTCGGCCTCTTTCCCCGAGCAAGAGCAGCATCAGTAGCTTAACGTGAGCCTTCTCGCCGGAGGGCTCTCTTCTCCTCCTCCTCCCCCTGGTTCTTTGGCTGCTATTCCAAAAGCTGCTTGCAAAAGGAGTTGTCTGAAGCCATCATTTGCCTGAGGTTTTGAATTTTGTCTACATACTTCTAGTCTAGTTTCCTCACACCCCAGAGCCTGAAAACTGGCAAGAGACAGTCTTAACACTTCAAATCTCCCACGAGGTCAAATGACCTGACATCCTGCAATGGACCATTAACGCTGAAAGGGATTTTGGTCCTTGACTGCTAATGGTTTGCTAGACTCAGCATGAAAGGGATCTTTCCACGCAGAGGGCCCAAAATGTGTAAATACAGGTAGAAGTTACAAACTCACCCCGCTGTAGATCATTTCCGCCTGCCCCCAAAGGGAACCTCCTCCGTTTCAAACCCAATTAGAATGCTTGGAAACGGGTTAAAACCCAGGGCTGTCTGGTTCCAAGCATTGTTATTGCTGCAAATCAAGCCCCCCTCCACCTTAAATGCTAACTTAGTGGAAGAAACACAGACTCTTGTAATATATTTATAAGTAAAATATTTAATCTGTGTGTATTAGCAATGGAGCACTTTCCATCAGTGAAAGCTTTGCCAGGTTTTACAGAAGCAGAACAGATTTTAATTGGCATTACTGTTTAGCACCTCCAGAATAATAGAGTTTTTGTGTGTGGCTTGAATAGTCCAACAAACAGCTTGGTGAGAGGCTAGGCTGTGTAAAATCTCGATCTGACTCAATCTTGACAATTCTTAAAAAAAAAAAAAAAAAAAAAAACTTGTTTTTTTTTCCAAGTGTGCTCCCTGAGAAGTAGGTCACTTGGTGCTGAGGCCTGGTTTCCGTAAGTAAGCAATCTTTTGAGCAGTCTAGTCAATACTCTCTCTGGTTCGAAGTTACCATATACTGGCACTGCAGCCACTCTGCAAAACACTGTTTCACTGTCTCTCCCTTCCCCACCCAACGCCAAGCAGGATCCTGGATATTTTATTCAGCAGGAGATCAAACAGAATTAATGGCATTTTAAAGGATTGCAAAGACTGACTCCAGGCACATTTCAGTCTGAAACCTGTAGTATGTGAAGGGGAGCGGGGAGTATCTCTATGAAAGCGTAATTTTCCAGTAGATGCTAACAGTCAGTTCTCCAAATTACAATCAGTTACAGGTTTTGCAAGTCATTAAAACAATTTCCAAGCTGCTTAGAAATAACTTAACTGGCAGCTAAATTTAACCTCTCCGCAGTGACTTCGATCTTCTAGAAAATAAAGCACGATTCATTAGACAACTAGTAATGAACTCTTAATATAGGCTTGGGGTCTTTAAGGACCCGATTCTGCATTCACTGCAGTCAGTAGTAAAGCTCCTACTGACTTCAATGGGGCAGGGGCAGTTTCTAAGGGGAATACATCCCTTTTCACTCACCCAGGCATCCCTTTCTAGCCCACAGGAGTTGAATCGCTGGTACAGAGCAGTCTTTGATGGTCTGCTTTCTCCTTGCCCTCTCCAATACCTATCAGTTTGGAATGACTTTCATGTTTAACTGTGAACCTTTCCCTCTGACTTTTGCAGTTCTGTGAAACAGTGAAGATGATTATTCGGGACCAGAGAAGTGTTCTTGCTTCAGCGCTCCTGGGATTAGCATCTATAGTCTGTCTGGGTTTGGCACCTTCCACCACCCTGCCCACTATCATTATTCCATTCTTTCTGTGGATGGCTGGTTAACAGCAGCACCAGCGCCTGTCAGTGCCTGTACATAGAATGTATAATATTGTATTTATAAAAGCACAAATTACTTATCAACAGTTGTGTAAAGAGAAAAAAATGTGACCTGTAACTTGTGTAGTATTTTAATCACATCTTTATCCAGAACACAATGTACAAGGAGTAGCTTACTGTGTAAGCCAAATAACCAGATTTCCTGAAAATCTCACAGAAGGTAAATTTTAACACACCTTCCAAGCCATGAAAAAGTGTGTGTGTGTGGGGGTGATATAGTTCTGCTCCCTGCTTTCAGTCATAAGTTAATCTAGTGAATGTATTTTATCTGGTATTTTTCTCTCTTAACTCTGTGTATCCAAGTGCCATATAAAATACTGAAGATTAGAGTTTCATCCTGAAAGTGGATGAGAGAGGCCATCTAAGTACCTAGGTAGAAATGATGGAAGATGAAAACAAGCTAATTTCACTTCCCTATATATGTATTTTTCATTCAAGGAAGTTACTATTTCTAAATCCACTTGTATTAAGCCTAGAAATATCTTTTAATGGGGAATAAAAGCAGCCTCAGGATTGTATTCTGCGTTGGTAAAAACTCCTAGTTAAATATTGTTTGCTGTACTACTGTGTGGCCAGATTGGTACTGCCCATTCAGTTCCTTTCTGAGAGGTGTTCACAAATCATATATCCATTTTAATTGCACAAACACTTTATACCATCCTGAACAGTGTTTTGCCTGGGTTTGGTTGCAAGGAAAGCCTGCAGTTCCTCAGAATTTTCCTTGCTAATAAGTGTCAGTGCAGCCAATATAATTCAATACAGGGGGTTTCAGAAGATATGGAACAAAGCAATTTGGTTGGTGAAAACTAGTAACATGCAAACCAATAAGAATTTTCCTATGTTCCAGGGGAGAAGGAAAGGGGCCTTTTTTCTCTTTTCTCTTCCCTCAGTAATGGGACCAGTGTGGGTGCCATAAAGTATCATGAGACTCTGTGGCAGATATTACAATCAAGCTACTGTAATTTAACAACTAAACATACCATATACCCCTTAAAAATTATGTCTTTCATATACTGAATGTGTGAATATTTACCTACAAGCCAGCAACTTTTTGAAGAGCATGTGATATATGGTTCAAGGGCTTTTTGGAAAATATTACTATTCTTAACTCAGGCTGATACTTTTTTAATCTCAGACCTCTAAGGATTCTTTCCTTCAAAATCCAAACCTATCTATTCACTCATTTTGAGTGACTATTCTATTTTTATTATTATTTATCTACAATGTTTATTGCTGTTTGTAAACATGCCTTTTCTGTGTACTTAGGCATTTAAGCATTATTCTGCCTCTCCTTTTAAATCTAAAGCATGCATAATCTCCAAACCTTGGCTCTCTTCACAGTGAAAGCTCAATATACGACAGTCAATTAAGGACAATATTAAATAACAAAAAATGCCTCCTTTACTACCATTTCTACAATAAGATTTGCTTTATCTTTATTTAAGAAACAAAAAACCCAACTGTTTGAAGTGTGGTATCTTGAATTAAGTGTCTGTTCTGTTGCTAATAGCAATGTCTCGTTTTGGCTACGCCGCTACAACTGACTGAAAATGTAAAGACCAAAGATGAAATCCTAATCTTATTGAAGTCAATTTCAAAACTCTCACTTATTTCAATTGAGATAGGATTTCACCCCAGACTTCAATACTAATACAGAATTGTATTTAAAATAAATTATATGTTCAGCTTGCAGTCATGCTCCAAAGCAGCTGGATTTAAACTACCACTAAATTGTTATAAACAACTTACATTCTTTTTAAGAGAGTCCTAAGGTGCCAACCTACAGCAATTTTTTAAATTAATGTGAAATGCTATTCCATCAAGTATGTATCATAACTTCTAAACAAATTCTATTGTATATTTTATTTACTGTACATAAGGTCAGCACTGCATAATTATATAAATATAATTCATTTGTATATGTTTACTTGTGTTCTGAAATCGATGAGCATAATGGAATAGCACTTCCCTAACAATGTTTATCCCAATAGGATACTGAGCAATCCATTGAGACATATATGGTATCTAATTACATTATATGTCCGCTCCTCCCTTTTACTTGGGATTTGTAAGAATTCCGGTAATTCTCATGAGTCAGTTACAGAATAAACAATGGGTCCATGACCAATAAGCTAATCATTGTTAGGCTTGTTATGAGGTGAGTGTACTCACAGTAGCTGTAATATCAAAGGACTGATGTTGCCTCTTCACTAATGGGGATGGGACAACCAGGGATATTTGGGGCAAGAAGACAGGACAGGCAAGATGTGATTTGTCTGAAAACTTTATTAGATGACACAGGGCACCTGGAACAGACACTGGGTTATTGTTCAGTCACATCTAGTAAGTGGAAATTGCTCAATAAAAAAGTATCTTTAAGGAATACTTAAGACATGCTTAGACTAAGCCTTTTAAACCTGTGATACACTTGCTGTATTTTTTTGTCAGAGCTGATTCACAGGAGGACTTCAGTTATGCATTTAGGAGTTTTCATACAGTCTCCAATTCAGCAAAGTCCTATTAAATTAATAATATGCTAATTTGCTTTGCTAAATTGGGGCCATAGACTGAGCAGATCTAACACCGGTGTGAATTCTCTTGTTCATCCCCTTGGATTGTTTGCTCTGAAGTCTCAAACTTTAAATTTCAACACCAACTATTTTTCTAATGACTATTTTTGCTAATATAATAATCTATTTAGGGATTATGAATAGAGTTTGCCTTTCAGGCCTACGCTCAAATATGAATTTTAAAGGACAAAACACAGGGCAGTATCGTCATTGAGATTTTGCATGTGTTGTCAGTGCAGGATTGGCACAATATATTGGTAACTATGAACGGTGGAGGATGGAGTAGATAGGGAGTGGAAATACAGAAGTTGCATTTCATTTTAGTTGGTCCTTTGTATGATTGCTTTTGAGGGTGGTGGATCTTCTTTAAGAATGTTAATGTGCAATGCGGGGACCGAAAAGGACATGAGTCTTGTGTTGCTGGGACCTGTTAGTAGTAAAGACGTCAGGTTAAAAGCACACATTTCATTATTACCTTACAAAGGTAAACAAAACAAAACAAAAAGATATAAGGGGACAATGCCAGGATAGAAAAATATTTAAAAAAACCTTAGATTATTAAAATTCAAGTTCTAATGTTTTAATCACTTGATGCTATATTTACTTTTGTATTTTAGCTTGATGAATGAAAATAGTCAGTTTCAATTTGTGTACAGTTAGTTTCTTTCAAGTCCTTATGCACTAACACTCTGTTACAATGTGTAGGTTGTAAAACTGCTAGGGAAAGTGTGTGTGTAAGTAAGATACCATTGAGATTTAAAGGGGGAGAAATCATGGCAAGATTTGTCAGTATTAGGTTTTGAGGAAAAAATGAAACTACATTTTTGGCGACATATGACCTGACAGCATCTCCTGCGGGATTCAGAAAGAAAGCTATAGAAGCAAGACATATTCTCTGTTATGGCAACCGTAGGTCTGGTTTGTCCATATTGTGTGTGTATGTGTTATGTAATTAAATCAAAGGGTCTCACAACACAGTATGATGATATAGTGTTGTCTGAGAATGCTTCCTATGTTAGGAAATCAGTGGTTAGTATGCTCTGACTTTATATTTGAATATTAAATGGAAGTGACCAGATAACAAATGGCTCCTGGAGGTGCAAACTGCTCAAGCTCTGTAATACGTTAGGCCCCAATCCTACAAACACAAACATATGCTTAAATTTACTACCTGAGTAGTCGCATTGATTTCAAGTAAGTGTGTGTTTGCAGGAAAGAGGTCTTACATTGTAATACTGTGATTCATTCAGCAAGGGTGTATGTGATGTACCTATTTTTGTAGTGATCTTGCATGACCTTATGCTGTTGAAATAAACTGCCAACTCAAATCTTATTATTAAAATAAAAAAGTTTACTTTGTTTAAACATCTGGGGTCAGATTCTCAATTAGTGTAACTTGGCAAAGCTCTATTGACTTCAGTACCAAATTATGCCAGTTTACATCAGCTGGAAATCCGGTGAGCTTGTGTTTTGAAAATGTCATAGTTTGACCACAATTCAAATGAGGTTTAAGTTGAGCTTTTTATATTAAATAATTAACATATTACTATCAGTCACTTTATAGTCAAATTTAAACCTGTAGTTGCTACCTTACTTCACCAATGTCAATGTAAGATTAGTGTATTATTTGCATAGGGACTTCCTGATCGGACCTACTATATTCATCACTTTATACCAGAATCCATTCTGCAGAGAATGAGGTTCTGTATCCTTTTTGCCTGTTGTTGCTAAGGCTATTGGTAAGAAATGTGGGCTAACTCCTGTTCCTGATGCTTAGTAAGGGGCAGAGAGAGAGAGGTTAGAGCATAGAGACAGGGAACATGGGCACTATTTCTGTCTCTTGCTATGTGATCTTGGACAAGTCATTTATCATCTGTGCCTCATTTTTCCCTACCCATAGAACTAAGATAATACATACCCTTCCTTACAGAGGTGTTGTGAGGCTTGGTTAGTTAATATGTGTATAGTGTTTTTAGATCCTTGGATGAAATATGCTATGTAAGTACTATTAATATTAATCTCTACCAAAAGCAAAATGTTCATGTTAGCAGGGGCGCTGGAACAATTTGTACAGTGGGGGTGCTGAGAGCCATTGAACCCAACTGTAAACCCTGCATATGATGGAAACGCCTTCAAGCCAGGGGGTGATGCAGCACACCCCTCCTCCCTGCACCCTTAGTTCCAGACCCTCTGCCTGTTAGTGGCATCACAATTACTCTCTCCGGAAATCACTGTGATGCCATAGGCTATGTCTACAGTATGAACTCAGGCCAGCAGATTTAGACTTATGTTAGCTCAAGTATAAATAGTAGTGTAGCCATGGTCAGTACTTTGTGGGTAAGTACTCAGCATGGCGGAGACATGTCACTGCTGCCCATACGACCGTGGCTACACTGCTATTTATTCTCATGTGAGCATGTGTACACGAGCTGGTAATCATACCCCTACCTCACAGTGTAGACATAGGCATAGAAGAATAGAACCTTAAGTGTGGAATAAGCAGCAGGAACAGATGAATGTTTTTGTCCTGCTTTTCAAATAAACTTTTTACTAATAGTAGAAAACAGGATGACAAATATAGGTAATAGAATAATCATAGTGGGAGGGGGAAGGAGGATCAAAGCTCAAATGCAGCTTGCTTCTCCATTGTATCTCAATCTAAATTTTTACCTGCTTAATCATAACCACCTATTCTCCCGTTAAATACTCACAGTGGCTCAGAGTATTAGTAAACACCTAATGTTAACCCCTTCAGCATTGATGATGGTAATAACCACTTTTGGTTTGGATGCTAAAACAATTCTTATCTCTCACCTCCCCTAATGCTCACCTGTACTTCACATGAGGTTCCAAAAATCTTTGAAATAATACTATAAATTAATATATATAAATATAGAAAAAATATATAAATACAAAATATTCAGTAAAGTTTCATATAATTGGGCCATTATGAAGCTGCAGACTTCATACATTTCTGGCCACAACACCACAAACGTTTTAGGCCCAAATTTTTCAAGGTATTTAGGTATTGCTGCACTCAGTATTGCAATGCCTAACTGATTTAGGAGCCTCATTTTCAAAAGAATTTGGGCACTTAGAAGTCTAAGTCCCATCTACTGTCTATGGGACTTAGACTAAGTGCCTAAATCCCCTTTGAAAATGAGATGTAGCCTCCTAAATAGGTTAGACATTGCAGTGTTGGCATCACTGAAACTTGGTGGGATAATACACATGATTGGAATGTTGGTGCGGATGGGTACAGCTTGCTCAGGAAGGATAGACAGGGGAAAAAGGGAGGAGGTGTTGCCTTATATATTAAAAATGTACACACTTGGACTGAGGTAGAGATGGACATAGGAGACGGAAGTGTTGAGAGTCTCTGGGTTAGGCTTAAAGGGGCAAAAAACAAGGGAGATGTCATGCTAGGCGTCTACTACAGGCCACCTAACCAGGTGGAAGAGGTGGATGAGGCTTTTTTCAAGCAACTAACAAAATCATCCAAAGCCCAAGATTTGGTGGTGATGGGGGACTTCAACTATCCGGATATATGTTGGGAAAATAACACAGCGGGGAACAGACTATCCAACAAATTCTTGGACTGCATTGGAGACAACTTTTTATTTCAGAAGGTTGAAAAAGCTACTAGGGGGGAAGCTGTTCTAGACTTGATTTTAACAAATAGGGAGGAACTCGTTGAGAATGTGAAAGTAGAAGGCAGCCTGGGTGAAAGTGATCATGAAATCATAGAGTTTGCAATTCTAAGGAAGGGTAGAAGGGAGAACAGCAAAATAGAGACAATGGATTTCAGGAAGGCAGATTTGGGGAAGCTCAGAGAGCTGATAGGTAAGGTCCCATGGGAATCAAGACTGAGGGGAAAAACAACTGAGGAGAGTTGGCAGTTTTTCAAAGGGACACTATTAAGGGCCCAAAAGCAAGCTATTCCGCTGGTTAGGAAAGATAGAAAATGTGGCAAAAGACCACCTTGGCTTAACCACGAGATCTTGCATGATCTAAAAAATAAAAAGGAGTCATATAAAAAATGGAAACTAGGACAGATTACAAAGGATGAATATAGGCAAACAACACAGGAATGCAGGGGCAAGATTAGAAAGGCAAAGGCACAAAATGAGCTCAAACTAGCTACGGGAATAAAAGGAAACAAGAAGACTTTATCAATACATTAGAAGCAAGAGGAAGACCAAAGACAGGGTAGGCCCACTGCTTAGTGAAGAGGGAGAAACAGTAACAGGAAACTTGGAAATGGCAGAGATGCTTAATGACTTCTTTGTTTCGGTCTTCACCGAGAAGTCTGAAGGAATGCCTAACATAGTGAATGCTAATGGGAAGGGGGTAGGTTTAGCGGATAAAATAAAAAAAGAACAAGTTAAACATCACTTAGAAAAGTTAGATGCCTGCAAGTCACCCGGGCCTGATGAAATGCATCCTAGAATACTCAAGGAGCTAATAGAGGAGGTATCTGAGCCTCTAGCTATTATCTTTGGAAAGTCATGGGAGACGGGAGAGATTCCAGAAGACTGGAAAAGGGCAAATATAGTGCCCATCTATAAAAAGGGAAATAAAAACAACCCAGGTAACTACAGACCAGTTAGTTTAACTTCTGTGCCAGGGAAGATAATGGAGCAAGTAATTAAGGAAATCATCTGCCAACACTTGGAAGGTGGTAAGGTGATAGGGAATAGCCAGCATGGATTTGTGAAGAACAAATCATGTCAAACCAATCTGATAGCTTTCTTTGATAGGATAACGAGCCTTGTGGATAAGGGTGAAGCGGTGGATGTGGTATACCTAGACTTTAGTAAGGCATTTGATACGGTCTCGCATGATATTCTTATTGATAAACTAGGCAAATACAAATTAGATGGGGCTACTATAAGGTGGGTGCATAACTGGCTGGATAATCGTACTCAGAGAGTTGTTATTAATGGTTCCCAATCCTGCTGGAAAGGCGTAACGAGTGGGGTACCGCAGGGGTCTGTTTTGGGACCGGCTCTGTTCAATATCTTCATCAACGACTTAGATATTGGCATAGAAAGTACGCTTATTAAGTTTGCGGATGATACCAAACTGGGAGGGATTGCAACTACTTTGGAGGACAGGGTCATAATTCAAAATGATCTGGACAAATTGGAGAAATGGTCTGAGTTAAACAGGATGAAGTTTAACAAAGACAAATGCAAAGTGCTCCACTTAGGAAGGAAAAATCAATTTCACACATACAGAATGGGAAAAGACTGTCTAGGAAGGAGTACGGCAGAAAGGGATCTAGGGGTTATAGTGGACCACAAGCTAAATATGAGTCAACAGTGTGATGCTGTTGCAAAAAAAGCAAACATGATTCTGGGATGCATTAACAGGTGTGTTGTGAGTAAGACACGAGAAGTCATTCTTCCGCTCTACTCTGCTCTGGTTAGGCCTCAGCTGGAGTATTGTGTCCAGTTCTGGGCGCCGCATTTTAAAAAAGATGTGGAGAAACTGGAAAGGGTCCAAAGAAGAGCAACAAGAATGATTAAAGGTCTTGAGAACATGACCTATGAAGGAAGGCTGAAAGAATTGGGTTTGTTTAGTTTGGAAAAGAGAAGACTGAGAGGGGACATGATAGCAGTTTTCAGGTATATAAAAGGGTGTCATAAGGAGGAGGGAGAGAACTTGTTCACCTTAGCCTCTAAGGATAGAACCAGAAACAATGGGTTTAAACTGCAGCAAGGGAGGTCTAGATTGGACATTAGGAAAAAGTTCCTAACTGTCAGAGTGGTTAAACACTGGAACAAATTGCCTAGGGAGGTTGTGGAATCTCCGTCTCTGGAGATATTTAAGAGTAGGTTAGATAAATGTCTATTAGGGATGGTCTAGGCAGTATTTGGTCCTGCCATGCGGGCAGGGGACTGGACTCGATGACCTCTCGAGGTCCCTTACAGTCCTATAATCTATGAATCTATGAATCCCAAGCACAGCACCACCTAAATACCTTTAAAAATCAAGGCTATAGTGCCAAAATCAATACATAAAGGTCTTCCAGATGTAGAGAAGTAGTATATATTCACCCAAGTACTAAAAACCAAAGTGACCCAAATTTGTGTTTCATACATGTAATAAACTTTGTTTTAAACCTATATATGATAGATAGTGGACACAGTGTTCAGAGCCAGAGCCAGAGCACAACGAAATAACATATTTTCTAAAATTGCCAAAATGGGGATTGCAAGGATCTACAATTTATCTTCTGCAGTACATGAATGCTCTTTAATCTATAATTCTTCATGAATCTAATCACTGTAAAAGGACCCATTCTTCTACAGTCATGTTCCTATGCAACTCTGACACATAATGTGCGTAACACAAACAGCTCTGTATAATCACATTTTTATGAGAGAACAAATGTCTACAGCACTTCAAATGCTCACATTGACTTTTGCTATTCTGAGTGTTGGAGTCTTTGCTGGATTCCGCCACATCCCAATTTTAACTCTGAAAGAAGTAACTCATCATGGAGATACTCTGGCAATTGTAGATACTCTCTAAAGATTCTCCAAATCATTAATTCAGAGCTGCATAACTATTCCCCTTTGGAGGCAATAAAGCTTAATTAATGGGGGCAGGAATCATCCACCTTCTTGGAGTTATGCTCCACAGATACGGAAGGAGAAAGCTATCAACATAAATTCACATTTTTCATTTTTTGAGGTACTTCTAACAGCACAATCAAGTATTTGGTCTCACATCTTTTAATATTAATGGGTTGTTCACAACACTTCTAACTGACTAAAGATCTCATAATTAAGGTAACTGAGAAGTTGCATGATGTCATTGTAGTCAGAGCTTGGAACAGAACACCCAGGTCTCTAGTTATGTTCAGGGCCAGCTCCAGCTTTTTTGCCGCCCCAAGCAGCAAGGAAAAAAAAAAAAAAAAGAAAGAAAACGATTGAGCTACTGCCGAAATGCCGCCGAGGAAGACAGGGCGTGAAGGATCCACCGCCGAATTGCCGCAGAAGACTGAAGTGGGCCGATTGAGTTGCCGCTGAAGTGCCGCCGTCACCGACCCGGACGTGCCGTCCCAACATGCCGCCCCTTTCGATTGGCCACCCGAGGCACCTGCTTCCTTCGCTGGTGCCTGGAGCCGGCCCTGGTTATGTTTACACTGCAGCTGGGAGCAAGTCTCCCAGGCAAGGCAAACAGACTCATGCAAGTGGGGCTCAAACTAGTGCAGTAAAAATAGCAGCAGTATGGATGTTGCAGCTGGGACTGCAGATCAGACTCTGAAGCCCACCCAACCCCCTAGGCTTGAGAACTTGAGCTGTAGCCCAAGCCACAGGATCCACACTGCTATTTTTGTGCTAGGCTAGCCTGAGTCTATCTACCTGGACTGGGAGGTTTGCTCCCAGCTGCAGTGTAGACATGCCCTAATTGGACAGAACCAAGATGCAGCCACTCAGCCACATTGGCTTTCATAATGTGTACCAAATCTATCAGTGTGGCTAGTCTATCTGCAACTACTATTCTAACCACTGTAGACCATTCTGCTCCTAAAGCCAGGAATGACTGATGCCCAGCATCTTAGTGTTGTCTCAAAACAGTTTTGTAAGCCATTGGCAAAAGTGTGTCATGCCTTTGCTCTCAGGGCTGCTCCACATAGAAAATAACAGCCTATATCTGCTACTATTTGTGCCTTTATCTCAAATGAAAGACGTACAGCTATAGTCTGGATCGAAAGGTTATAAGGCCTGACCCAGTTGTATTAATACAGGGAAAATCTGATTGTCTAATTAAAGACTGTTTCCTAGTGTATAATCACATGGAGGCAGAATTAAGGTTGCATAGACAACCTTAATTCTGGCAATTCCTAATTTTTGACTGCTTGGTTTTGCAATGTTCTTTTAATACACTTTTTAATGTTATATAATATAGGATCCCTCTTTAGTGTTGGATCCAGAAATAATGCACTTGTTGAAATGATTTTATTTAGATGTGGATTTGGATGTTATGTTAATTTTTTATTATTGTATTTTTATTGTTTGTATTTTGGCTAGTGGGAGCTGACTCTAAGTACAGTGTGAGGTATGTTTTCAGGATACTGAAAGTTTTTCATGTGTGTCTTCAGAGTGGAAGACCTTGCTTGAGTAAGCTCCATAAAGGTCAGAACTTGATTTAATAAACATTTCTTTCAAGAAAGCAAGCCTTGTTCTTGAAGGTATGAAATTAGCACTTATTGGTACTTCAGAGCAATGCTAAAAGCTATAGAGCCTTTCACTTTTACATCACTAGTTTGAATCCAGCCCATGTGAGAAGGGATCAAAAGATGTTCTCATCTACTAGATATCTGGTGCTTTATCATAAGAGATGTGTAGGGTGGGTCTTAGTTTGAGCTCCCACATCACAAACGCAACATCATAGTTTGCAATAATTGGCAGACTCTGCAAAGGGGCCAAGGACTGCATGAGTCATGGAGACTGAACTAACCTTGTTTACCCATGGAGACTGACCTACCTCTAGAGGAAGTCCTTCCTCTATCCCCCTGATAAAAGGTGAGGCATGCTGACAGGACACTGTGTGATAAATGGAGGATTTAATTCAGCAGAACTCACAACTCAACTCCTTCCACCACTGATGGTCAAATAGGCCAACTCTTTTACCCAGTACTAAATTCATACAATTTTTTACACTGAAGTTTGTGGTTATATGCAAATTATTTTCAATATGAAAAATTCTCATTACATAATTTGCATAAAATATCACAGAAGGAACTGCACAAAATGTCGAAGCAGAGACAAATATTTAATTGCTCTTTCTAATTTCTTGCTTGGAAAGTTGTGCTTCAGCTCCACCTCCTGGCTTCATGGTCCCTTTAGTAACCACCCTCTGCAGAGTCCTAAACAGGTGCTCCAGAGGATTTGCACAACCCAAAGAGTGGTTTGTAGACAAAACTAAAACAGCTGGGATATGTGGAAGCAGGGGACACCCAATCATCTGAGCTAGGACTCCACGAGCTATTTCCAATACAGGACTTAGGGCCAGCCCTGTTTTGCCATGAACCATAGAACTACCAGCCCAGGTCACATAGGCAAGTTTCCCTACTACAATCTGATGTTCTGCTGCTACTGTAACAGATTGGTTATGCAGTACTGCAAGGAATATACCCATTACTCCTACACTGAACCATGTGTGGCATTGCAGGGCACATTACACTATGGAGGCTGTTCCTGGAACTTCCATTCAGCACTGTGTAGTAATTCTCGGAAGGACATGCCTAGTACTTATGCATAAGAAAAAATATTTTAATAACTAATTATAACCAAAAGAGTAAGGGAATGTGGGGTCTGGGCACAATCAATGACAGGGGTAGCAGGAGAAAGACTATTCACACAAAATGGCATACAGCGTAAGAGAGGGGAAAAAGAACCAAGTATTACTAGAACCAAACAGACCTACTTCCCTATTGACCAAGTAGGTCAATATCCTACAAGTTTGTGGCCATATCATTCCCACAGTCTTTACATAAAACTTACACTGAATTAATTTGGAATTCTACACATGTAGTAAGTTAGGATATGTCCCTGACAAAGTCATGTAGACCAAAAGAAATGGAGGCAGCAGTAGCATTCTTCATACTATAAACTAGCTATTAGGAGCTAATAATCACAGGATCCAGCATCATTCTATTTTCCCCTTTTTATCCCACCTCCTGGCTTACTCCTAGTGGTAGTGCCTCTGCCACAGGATAGGTAAGCTAAGGGGCCATATGCCAGAACAAGAGGGGTGGTTCAGCTGCCAGGGAAGGTTCATAATTCAATTATTACTAATTTATTTAATAGGCAGACTTTAGATTGGGAATGAGGGCTATTCAAAAATTAGCCTGGAGGAAGCACAAGAACTTGTAGGTAATAATCTTGCTCTGCCAGTGAGATGAAACTCTCTGAATGTAGACCTTTTCTACCTGTAATTTCTATGATGGAACCCATAAATCCAATGGTATCAGAGTGCAGACATTGCTCAAGAAGCATGTCTCATATAGAATTATGAAATATTTTGGAATTAGTCTGAAGGATAAAGCTTCAGGACTTAAAGTTCTTATGGGCAAACTAAAAAATAACAGCTGTAGACAACTAATTAACTTCATCAGTAACTTTTTGAATTCAATTTGTCTATTTTTGGGATATTTGTGTTAGAATACAAGGTGTCTCCTTGACAGCCACTACTTGATCCTGCAACAAAGTCACAATTCTGTGTTTGTGACAACATGGTCTGTTGCCATGGGAAGGGTTAAGATGTCACAACTTCAGTATTATGACTTGACTGCATGATTAAGCAGGAAGAGAAGATGGGCTGTGAGGGAGACACTTGTTTAAACTCACACAAAAAAAAAACAACCTTTGATCATTAGAAAAAATAGCAAGGGGAAGATATTAAAACGATCCAAAGATTCATTTGATTAGTATGGTCAATCTAAAGCGTTCTCCTGTATGAAAGTCCCTCATTTACTCAGCAGATCCATACAGCTGAACTAAGTCTCTTCATTACTGAGCACACACAATAAGTGGTATGGGCTTCATGATTTTCCATTTATTTCAATGGGAACATTCTGTCATTGACGTCAGTGGGAGCAAGATCATATATGTATTTTTTTCCCTGGTCTCTGTTGCTAATCCTTACAGAAATCTTGTTGACATGTTCAGAGCTGCAATCACTATGAGCCTTGATTTAAATTACGACTCATAATTAATGTATAGATTTAGTAGCTTTATTTAAATGCATCCAGCTGGTGCTGATTTAGCACTCCCCAAATGTGCCAAGTCTTCTGTAAAATCTGAGATGCATGTTTTCTCTTTCCTTTGATTGTTCTGGAGTTCTGATCAGTAACAGCTGGAATTTCTTTGGATATTGCACACACATGTATAATTACATCCCATATCCACTTATGTTGAAGCTGGGTTTTTTAGTGCCTCTCTTCATGTCGAATAAGTTCCTTGAGTTTCTTTTGGACTCAACACTAATGTGCCAATTTGTCACTAAGAGAAAAATTAACAGTGGGGCTCAGTGGTCAATTAGGTTGTAATTCATGTAGTTGTGCAGCAGGAAACATGGTTGTATTTTACATGGGATGGAAAGACCTGTTGTATAGCCAGAAAGATATTCAGTTGAGTTTCATGACTTATTTAAATTTAAAATAAATAAATTAATGGAGATATCCTATCTCCTAGAACTGGAAGGGACCTTGAAGGTCATCAAATCCAACCCCCTGCCTTCACTAGCAGGACAAAGTACTGATTTTGCCCCAGATCCCTAAGTAAGTGGCCCCCTCAAGGATTAAACTCACAACCCTGGGTGTAGCAGGCCAATGCTCAAACAACTGAGCTATCCCTCCCCCTTCTTTCTTAGCACTCTGCTTCCTTTATTTCAAGGTGCAGTAACATGTCTTGAACTTTCTGTTTGCAGTTAATATATCTATGAATACATTTAATCCTTGCTAATCTTTCAGTGAAAGCTGGATTATATCCCAAACAGCTAATCAAAGTTCATGGCTCTAGGGATGTTCAAGTTGGAAGTAGAAATTGATGAAATCTGGTATTTTCTTTGATGAAATCTTGTTTGTTTACAAGGAATGTACAAAGTCCAGCTTCTCCGAACAGAGGAGGAACCAAGAATAAAAGAAGCAGTTTCTTAGCCTCAAGCCTCTTCAACTTGCAGACCCTAAAGATCTCTCTATAGCTTTTTCTAGGGTTACATTCTGCTCACAGGCCACTATTTGGTTTTCTTGATTTTTGCCTCTGCCTGTTCTTGTCTGTCCTAAGTTTCTGTGTGTTCTCCCCCCGCCCCCCACCCCATGTGTTTGACAGATAAGGAGAATCCAAAGTTGAGAAGTCTTATGGTCCCAAGGTATCTATAATTATGTGGTAAGTTTTGGGCTGATGTCAAGCAAAATTCACTGGTATTTTTGTTCTAACAAGATTAACTTGACTTTATGGTAGGCACCACCACAACATCCATTTTAAATTATCAGTGTTTCACTTGCAAAGAGCGAAGCTGAATACAGATTAAGTTGAACAAGTAGAACTTTATTAAATCCCTCTGCACTGCACTATGTGGCTGAGTTGCTTCCAGCCTAGCTCCCCGCATTCCTTATTCTACTGGTGTTCCATCAATAAGAGTCCTTTCAGGGCACATGGGTCTGCTGATTCCAGTTCCACTGATCATGACACAATCACTATATACTGTAAAACTTTTTTGTTATGGTATAAACTTTTTCTTGAGGGCCTTCATGTACCAGCTGAAATAAAATACTAAAGTACTAAACTACTAAGAAACAATAAGACCAGCTATCATTGATGGTGCAAAGGATAAGAAAGGTCTTCTACTCCCTCCTGCAGCTCACAATGTACCGAGGGACCCACCTGGGGCATGTTGTCCAGCAACCTTCCCTAGTCTCCTCTAAAGGGAGAACAGTTGCAAGAACTGGTTTGTGGGAGAGGAGCTTATAAGGCCTCTTGACATCATCATCATTCTCTCAACTCTAATTCTCTCCTATTTGTTGAATTGCTATTGATTATTGGTCCTCCTTCATCCCATTTCTCTTCTAGCATTGCAACACTTCAGCTGCCCAATTTCACTGCCCATTATATTTCTTACATTCCTTCTCTTTCCTACCCCCTCTTCCTCCTTCCCTTTGAAACTCCCTGCCCACAGATGCCCTCTTCTTTATTCATTTCCTTCTCGATTCAATCTCTTCTCTTCCACCACTTCAGCCTTGAATGTATCCCCCAAACCCTGAATTTTTGTAACAAATTATATAAACACAAACAGAGATGTAAAACCAACATGGAACTAACATGGTAGATGCTTGTTATCATGCTGATCATTATGCTTCTATGTTGTATCTCTTTTTTCTCCACTCTGTCTGATTTTGTCTTTTAGACTGTAAATTCTTTGGGGCAGGGACTATGTCTTCCTATATGGCACGGGAACCGGCTCACTTTTTTAAATGCTAGTTAAAGTTGCCAGTGCTCAGTCTATATCAGAGCTCCTATGCTTGGAGGAGCAGCTTTGGTGGTGGTAGAACAGTGACATTCCCCAAAAGTTGAGAGACAAGGTGGATGAGGTAATATTGTTTCTGTACTAACTTCTGTTGGTGAGAGAGACAAGCTTTCAAGATACTCTTCTTCAGCTCTGGGTTGCTTGAAAGCTTGTCTCTCTCACCAACAGAAGTTGGTCCAATAAAAAAAAAAAATTACCTCACCTGCCTTGTCTCTTTAATATCCTGAGACCAATCCAGCTACACCACCACTGGTCCCAAAAATCTCTATTGTAGATGTCAGCTGGAGAGATGCAAAATCAAGAGAAACTCTGGTGCTGATTACATTTTGCACTAAGGATTTGGACTGTTCCCATGTGCACTAGAGAAACATTTGCACAAGTCGCTGCAAACCAAAGCGCCCTAGTTTTGCACAGCCCTGTTTTTTTAAATAACATAATATCGCCACCTAGTGGCTAGCTAGGAAGTGACATTATCTACTGCAATAATATGGTATATGAAGCCATTATTATAATTGCAGCTTCCCCTCCTTATAATCTACCACTACCCACACAGCAAAACCCACAGTTCTTTCCATAACATAAATAAGGAACAATTAACTTTGGATCCTACTAATATAAAGTAAAAGAAAAGTAGACACGTGTTAAGGTGAAATTAACCACAAAAAAGTACTGAACATTGCAGTTTGTTTCATCTCTGTTGGATTCCTGACATAATTAAGGTTTGGAGCCATCACCCTTATTCATAACTGCATATAACATTTCTGATTTTAAAAAATAATTAGAAATAGAAATGAAAGCATTCTATGGCCATAAAGATGTGAAAGAATTGACAGAAAGTAGCTAAATAAAGTTGTTCTCTACCTCCCTAGTCCTTTAGGTCATCTTTCTCCTTTTCTTCCCTTCCATTTTTTGACTGTCATTTCTGTTTCATATTATCACCATTTTCCTTTTTTCTCCCCCATCCTCCCAATTCTTCCAGTCAGCTTCTTTACTTCCATGAGCTACCATCAGGAAACAATGATTTTTCTTATTGATTGTCTGAAGGCACTGCTTGGCCATAGGGGCAATAGATTTTGGAGGCAGATATACAAAGTGGCAATAACCAATAGGTGCTGTAATCCACAGGCTAATATACAAGGTAGTAGGTATCTACTATGCTGATACGAATTTGAACTCTGCAGCGTGGGAAATAAAACAAACACTTACTAAAAGTTTTATACATCTGTTCATGTATGGTTTTCTTTTTAAAATCCTTCTTGCCGCTGAAATAAAAAAAGTTATGGGACAAATTCTGCCGTCAGGTGTATTGGCATAAATATGGAGTAATTACATTTACTTCACTGAAATTACTCTGAACTGATGCTTGTGTAACTAAGTGCAGAATTTTCCCCAAGATCTATGTTTAACATTTACTGTACATATACATGTGCAAATTCAGATTCTACTGACCCATTCTTCACAGATGTATTCCTCGCTCTAAGAACAGGTAATCACATCAAAAGAGGAAGAAAGTGCTATAAAATGTTTTCTTCTGACTCCTTCAATAGTATCAGAATTCCATAGCTCATAATGAAAACAATCCACTCTTTTAAAGAAGCAAACTGTACAAGAGTAAATGGCACTCTTGAAGAAGAAAGACCCTTGAGGCAGTATAACTTTACATAGGAGGATTCCACTAAACAGGCGTTTGCAGCTACCTGATGAAATGGAAACTAAATTAAAATGTATAGATGGACTGAACTGAAAGCTTTTTCTAGACTGTTTACTATAATTAGATTTACAATTACATAGATTACATTTTAGGTCTAGGTTCTGTAGAGACCTTTGTCTAAACTTCAAAGGATGTCTGCTTCCTTTTAAAGTATTTGCCCTACCTTCACATCAAACTTGTCAGAGTGCAGAAATGCTACATACCAGCTTTTCCAGCTCCAGGACATAGTAAAATTTACTCTGACAAAAAACCTTATTTTTCTATAAAAATGTATTATAACTGTAATAATAGTCTACTCTATGGAAAATATGTGATGAGACTTGCTGACATTCCAAACAAACAAAACAGAACAAAATTATGTACTATAGTTAGTTGAAACAGCTGGCAAAGAAAAGAAAAGCAACTGTCACACTTGATATTAAGTAGTCAGATGAATGGGAAAGATATTTTCAAACATACCCAAGGGAATAAATGGAATGATCTATGCCATGTTCTATCCTTGTTCTACATGCCTCAGATCAGTGAGAGTTGTGAACAGATCTGCCACATTCATATAGTAATTTAGGGCCCACTGATATCGATGGGTGCAGGATATAGCACCTAGGCAAACGGCACATTTTACTTAGATTCCAAGTACGTTTTTAGCTAGAACTTATGCCAAATGTATTTTGTAAAGAGCAAGTAACTCTATTGTAAAATGCCCCCTTTACACATCTTTATTTAAGTCTTTGCTTATCAAGACTAAAAAGATTAAAACATGGCTGTACTTAAGTCCAGATTCAGCAAAGCACTTAAGCATAGCATTAAGTGTTTTGCTGACTAATGATGATTTCCTGAATCAGGGTCTTGTTCTCCTGTCCTCTAAATAGTAGTGTATCAAAACCAGCAGAGTTAAACCTGGTACTAGTTTGGTGGTCTCAGTTCACTTCCAGTGGACAGGTGTCTATGTCGAAAAACAGTCATCACAGCTGATATTGTCACTCTTGTTGGCAGTTTTAGTAGAGATGGGCATGAAGATTTAATTACCCTTCTGCTTATATCACTTGTTCTTTGAAGCTTGACTACTGACAAACACTTGAGTGGAGCAAGGGCAGCAGCTTCTCTTTTAAAGACCTACTCCCAACAAGTGTTACCTAAGAGAAGGAAGGAGGAGAGGCAATTGAAGAAGGAAGAGCCAGAGAAGAAGGTAAAAGGAAGGAGACAGAGGGGAAGGAAAGGAGACGGAACTCACTTCTCATGCACATACTGCTGTTTATTTGATAAACTTACACAAGTGCATAGAAGATTTAAATTAACTAGATTTAAAATTGTTTAATAAAAATGTGTTTTAGTAATCTTCTTGATGAAGAGGTTGCATAGTTCTGACATCCATGTTTACTGCAAAATAATGACATAGGTTTGGAACACTTTCAGCCAATTAGATTTTCCCTTTCATTTAAGCCATTTTATAAAACAAAAGGAAGTCTGACCATAAATTTGTGCAATCTATTGGCTACTGTGGATAGAAATTAGATAATATTCATTTACTATTTAAAGGAATATTATTCAGTTTCTGTACACTCAATGGCAGACAGCAATACTTCGGAAGTGTCTGGTACAGCCCCAGACAATGAGACCTCACGTGCATGGAATCCAGATTAAACACTCCAATTTTTTTTAAAGTATAGAAAAGAAATATACCTAGCATACTGTAAAATAGCAATAACTAAAATGGAATTTCTTATTGGGTAGTGACTGATCTCAGGCAGTGGAAAGCCTGAATTGCTGCCAAAATACACTGGCTTGTTAACATTACATACACTCAATTCCCTCATGTTAGAGATGTCATGACTCATTTGGATGAGGTGAAAATGATTGTAGGCACCTACACTGAAAAATGTGGTGCCCCTCCATGAAAAGTGATATCACGGGCACACTATTAAGCTTTTACTGTTAAAAGTATTAAATGTCAAACATATCATTAAAGCATTATTCTATAAATAACAATAATGGAACAAACCATCTCTTTTGAAAAAAAAATAATAAACTGATTAGCTGAATTGTCTACCATGACATATCAGAAATTACTTAGAAATTGGCACTCATTTATAATTAGACTAAAAATACTGAAGCATGTTACTATAGTGACTAGAGTTATAATTTCTCTGATTCACTGGAATATGAAATTAAGCATTTAAATATTAAAGTTGGGGAACTTCTTTAATGAGTTAAAAGTTGTATGCTTTTTCTTTAATGAGCTCATTGCTGTGCAGTCCGGGTGCAATAAGTACACAATACTTTGATAACAGCAAATTAAAATGCCCACAACCAACAAACTTTACAGACTTCTGGTGCAGCTGATGGATGCCCATCAAATGTATATGACATGGGTATGGTTCTGCAGCCATGCTCTGACCCCTGAGGAATTTTGTTGGGGTTCTGAGTGTTGTGTAAAAAATACATGGCCCCAATTGCCACAACATTGCTGTGGCATTTAAGAGATGCCTAGCTCCATTATTTAATTTAATTTAATTTAATGGAGAGATAAAATAATTTTAAATTTCTCTTACTATGTACCTATTTTGTAATTGTGGTGGTTATTAACTGGTACCAATGGGTTTGTATAAAACTAATTTTTTTTGTGAATGTTTCTGCAATTTTGTTTCAGGTAACTTTGCACCTGCTATATGTGCTACCTTTTTGCAGGACTGTTTAAGATTGGACTTTCAAATCAAAACAGGTGAAAACATATCTTAGTCTTTACATTTTCACTCAGCAATGGTGTGACTTTCAGAAAAGCTCAACCTTTCTCAGACACTCCATCGTGCCCCACCCCCGCTTTTTTGCAATACGTTAGTAAAACTGAAATCACACTAAGCGGAGCAAAAATCGCGAATTGCGGAGGTTTTCCCTCAGTTTGGCTGTATTTGCAGGAGCAGAGGGAACAGTGGATTTGCAGCCCTAGGGATGAACACGCTGTACCCTAGCAGGCTGGGATTCACATGGAACAGTGGGACGCCAACATTGCTATGAGCTTTGTCAGCATCAGGGTAAGAAGCCCTCCCAAGCCCACTTCACACCCCCACCCTTCTCCTTCAACGCCGCACTCACATGGTAGCACCTCTCTCATTGGTTCCTTCATACCCTCCTTTTAATTGGTCGCACACCCTCCCTCAACCTCCAAGGGTTTTTAAAAGCTTTCCCCGCCCTACTCGACTCTCGACACGTTCTGATTGGTCGCTGGCGCCCGTCAATTTTGTCAGGTGCCCACTCGGACGGCTGCTGATTGGTGCCGCTGGGGCGTCAGACAGTGCCACGCGCCGAAGAGTGGGAAAGTCGGTCGTCGTGGTGGCGCCGAATACCACGCGTGAGAAGGGCGGTGGCAGGTGAGGCGCTCGCGCTGCCATTGTCCCTTCCCCAGTCCCGGGAGTCGCCGTTGGCGGTAAGGGTCTCCTGGGAGGGGGGCTGTTCAACGTTCTGTGTAACGGTTCCACCTCGGCGGGTGGGGCCGGGTATCTTCAGCCTGAAGTCTCTGCCGCGCCGCTGGGATGGGCGGCGGCTGACAGGCCAGCGCGGGTGCGGCCCCAGAAGCCCCGTGGGGGGAAGCGGGCGGGGGGCTCTGGACATAGGCGCTGACTTTCTCATTTCCCCGGGGTTCTCGGCTCCAGACCCCGCCCCCACACCACCCTTTCCCCTAAGGCTCCACCTCTACCCTGCCTCTTCCTGCCCTGCCCTTTCCCCTCCCCTCCCCTCCCTTCCAGTGTCTCCTGCCCGCCGCTGAACAACTGATCCGTGGTGGGTGGGAGGGAGAAGCTGATTGGCGGGGCCTTCCCGTGGGTGCTGGGCACCCACTATACTTTTTCCGTGAGTGCTCCAGCTCCAGAGCACCCTCAGATTTGGCGCCTCTGGCTCTGGATGAAAAAGCGCCTTTGTGACTGTTGTTCCAGTGACTCCAAGGCAGCACCAAGAGACCCAGGGAGCCTCTCCCCTGCCACCCTTCTCTCCCTGGGACCTACTCCCATGCCACCTCTGCCGCACACCCAGGCCTTTGTCCGCCTCCCCTGTCCCTTTCTCACAGCCTCCAGCGCTGTGTACAGCCACCCCAATCCCACAGCTCCCTGTGCCCTGCCAGCCAGCCCCTCCCCCTGCATCAAATATAACATGTCCTTTCCCTGCTACGTAGGTCTTGATGTTTCCACAGATATTCCCATCCCCTTCCTGCCAGCTTGATTGGACTGGGTGCAGCAGAGGCAAATCCATTTGTCCCGTGTGGTGTCCTATCAGCAGTGAGACGTGTGTCTGCCAAGTCGGGGTCTGCTGAGTGACTGCTGTTCCTTCTGGGCATGCGTGGCCTGCATGCTGCCAACCACGGTAAAAGTAACCCAGGCTATGTCTACGCTTAAACAGCTACAGCTCCTCAGCGCAGTCACTTGCCAGTTCTACAGTGGGGTTTTCCCTTTGTTGTAAATAAGCTACCTCCCTGGGAGGTGGTGGGGTGGCTAAATTGATGGAAGAATTCTTTGGTAAACCTGGCACTGTCCACACTGGGGGTTAGGCTGGCATAAATGTATCAGGGGTGTGGACCCCTAAAGACAGAGCTATGCCAATGTAAATTTTCAGCATAGATCAGCCCTAACAGCTAGTGTGGCAAGCTGCAGTTGTGCCACACTCACCACTATCATCATCACTATCCAGGAATTACCAGGCAGAATTATTCCACTTTCTTTTCCCTCATGCCCGACTTAATCTCCATTTTAATGCAAAGGAATGGCAAAGAGGGTGGGGTGAGCAATAATAAATAGTAATAAAATAACTAAAGACATTTTAATTCATTGGTCTATTTATGTGTGATATGTATTTAAGTTCTTGTGTTCAAATAGCAGCCTTCTTTCTATGGATACTTTTTTCAAACACTTATACCTCCAGATGTGTATGTTAATTTCAATGAACAAAGGCAAAATAACTTACCTGACTGTGTAGGTGTTAGCCTAACATGTGCCCATGCACCATGCAATGTTTTGCTGCTTGAAAAATGTATACATACAAGGTTTCCAAGTGGTGGCTGCTTTGGAAATCAGGCCCTTAATGTTAGTGGGTTTTGAAGTAATTCTCTTTCAATTATTTTTTATTTTTATTTAAAGAAAATACTGTTCCTAGAAAATTTTTTCATACAAAATGCTTTTCCTAAAATTTTGAGGTATAATAAATATTCATCTAATTTACATAATCTATCTAATAGCTCTGTATGAGGAGTAGGACATTTGCATAGAAAAATGATTTTCTTTTGACTTTCGTTTGTTAGTATTTTAAGATTGTATATTAAGCATGTACGCATTTTGTTTTTTATGTTTGTTCACTTGTGCAAGCACAGTGTCTGTCCCTGCTTCAGAACTGGTTTGCTCATTTTAAACATTGCTGACATTAAAATTATAGTAGTGAAATTAGCAAACTTAGTTTGTTAATAGAAATTTAAACAATCATTTGAGTGTTTTTAAAATTGATTGTTAAATTCAAGTTGAACTTTTCTTTAAAGACCAGTTGGAATTGAGCATGTTTTAAATATTATGGGGAAACTCTGAAGTATTCTAGTTTAAATCCTTCTAAACTGAGTTAAGGTTGTACTATGAAATGCTGACTTGAAATATTTATGATGATAGAATTACTAACCCCACTTTTTTCAAATTTTTTAAAAGTCTTGTTGAGAGCTACAAAATAGGCTATGTTTGAAGAAAGTGAGTGGTAATTAATGTTCAGAAGCAGCAAAATGCATCCTGAGGTTTAACAGAGGCTGTCCTGATTCCAGTTTGACCTTGCCTCACTGTTGCCTCTTACACTGTACCCTCTGGCCCTCTTACAAGTTTCCAGGCCCCTAAAATACCACCTAGTTGTGAACTAGGTCGCTTTTAATGAAGAATATAAGTAAGGCTGTTTGCAATCCAGGATGGTATTACTAAAAAGATAAGGGTCCTTATTTCATGCATTTGTGGGGATTTGTAAATGGAGCAAGGGCCTGGAAGCTGTTCTCTGAGGGATAGGAAACTCCCAAACAGTAGCAGGAAGCTCAGCCTGTCAGGAACTACATGCTGCCCCATGGAAGAGCTGCAGTGAATAGATCTCTGCAGACATCTGGCTCTGCATCGCGGCAGGAGTCCTGACTCCAGGAAAGGTACTGAGCTGAGATCCCTGCTGGAGGGCAATGGTGGACCCAAGTGGGAATGGATAAACTGATACTTGACTCTAAGATCCTGGGGTGAAGTCTTACTTATCTTTTCATTGGGTTTTAGGTTGTTAAACTAGACCCCTCAGAAGGGGCATTGTTCCCTACATAAAGCCTTGGTGAACTTATTAATGACACTAAAGGAAACTGGCAGAAAGCGCTGCACTTGGCCACCATGTGACACTCCATTGGCGAGTAAACCACATAAAACAGAACTTTCAGGCTATATCCTACAGATTATTAATGCTTATGTGTACTGTATTCTCATGTGTAATTTTATTGTAATAAATGAGACCATATTTGCAAGAAAATACGTAGATGATAACTTGCTAGTTTAGAACAAAAAAGCTTACTCCTGCAAGGGAAGAATTTCATGAGGTAAAGTTGAAATAACTTATGCTGTTACAATAGCTACTAAAAGCCAGAAAAGTATGTGGATAAGTTTAGAATTCTGTATTATGAAATTTTATCTTAATGTTTTGTTGAAGATATTGCAAATATGCATGACGAAAGTACAGATGTAACAAATGGATGTGGCAAAATCCGAACTGGTACTCAGAATGAGGCTGCCTTACTAGCTTTGATGGAAAAGACTGGCTACAGCATGGTTCAAGAAAATGGACAAAGAAAATTTGGTGGTCCTCCACCAGGTGAGCATTTGTTTGAAATTATAAAAATACCAGGCCAAGTTCTGCCTTTACTTTTTTCCCAGTTAAACCATTGAAATTGACATTTAGCAAAGAAAACAGGGAATTGAGAATACATCATAGGTGTTAAGGGCTTTCCCTTTGCCCCTCCCTTGGTCCTTGTCATGCAGACAGAAAGCAGAAGTTCTGAAGTGCAGGCAATGCAATGTTTATTGGGGTTAATCAAGCAAGCATATCCATAGTTCTGTATGCCACAGAGCCTTCCATGTCCCCTTTTTCCCCATCTCCTTCTTCTTGGCAGGCTTGATTATACCTGTAGTGCATGCCCCTGGTCCCATCCCTTACAATTTATGGTCATGTTCTGTTTTGGAGGGTCACGAGTCTGGGGACTTCGGTACCACCCCCTTTATCCCCATGGGAGGGGTAAGGAGTGAGGCTATGTATTGGCCAGGGTCACCTTTTCTCTGGATTTTTAGTTTCTCTTATGCCTCCCCTCCCCTGCCCCATCCCCTCTTGCCCTTCCCGACTGGTTTCTTGACCTTGCCTTGAGATAGGAGTCGAGGCAGTGTACACTCGTATATTAAGCTCCCACCATACCCAGCAACGCTTAAACTCTCTTCCTTATCTCTACTCATTGTGCTATAAACGCCATCTGGTTAGGCAGAAGCAACACACGGTGTGTTTGTTCTTTGTTCACATTAGTAAGGATATAAAAATATCAAAAATCAAACCCAAAATTCTATCCCAAGCTAAGAGACAGGCCTGTATACTAACACATATGTGTAGTGAAACTAAGGTGACCTGGAAAAAGATACCTTAACTTGTATAACTTCTTGAATTTAATGCTTCATTTCCCAATTTAACATATCATTAATGGAGTTATTTATTTTAGAATGTTCCTCTTTTTGTTCTAAGGGTGGGCGGGGGGATCCATGTTTAGTTTAAGAATGGTGGCAGGGCAGGGCTGTGGAGGTTTGGACTTAATAACTAGGGCTGTCAAGCGATTAAAAAAATTAATTGCGCTATTAAAAAAATTCATCGTGATTAATTGCACTGTTAAAAATAATAGAATACCATTTATTTAAATATTTTTGGTTATTTTCCACTTTTTCAAATATATTGATTTCAGTTATAACACAATACTAAGCATACAATGCTCACTTTATATTTATTTTTGATTACAAATATTTGCACTGTAAAAACAAGATATAGTATTTTTCAATTCACATAATACAAGTACTGTAATGCAATATCTTTATCATGGAAGTTGAACTTACAAATGTAGAATTATGTACAAAAAATAACTGCACTCAAAAATAAAACAATGTAAAACTTCAGAGTCTACAAGTCCACTCAGTCCTACTTCTAAATTTAAATTAGTATTCTATTGCTTAACAGCACAATTTAAACTGTGATTAATCACAGTTAATTTTTTGAGTTAATCCTATGAGTTATCTGTGATTAATCTACAGTCCTATTAATAAGTATTTCTTCACTTAAGAATGCACTTAAAATTCTGTGCATGCACAACATGGTCAACTTTAAACAGATATGATTTTAATTTTGAATCAATTTTCCTCAAATTTTATTTTTTTAAGTCACCATGAGATTTACAGGCAAATTTTGAATTATTTCACACTTTTAAAGTTATATGAATAAAGAATTTCTGATTGGAATAAGTAGGGAAACTGCAGTTTGAATTACTTGGATAATTCAAAACCAGCTCAATGAATTTTGCTCAGACTTGAAGAAAAAAATGTTTTTATGCTGAATAATATCATTGAATATTAAGCACAAATGATTTTATTGATAAAATTACAGACAATAGTGGAAACTGCATTTATGCTCTATAGCAGTTGCAGGTCACTTTTGAAAGTCTCAGTGGCTTTGGGCTTAACTGCACTGCAGTGTTAGTTCAAGTTATCGACCCATGAGTTAACGCCTGTTGAGTTAGCTGAGCCTGAGTGAGAGCAGCAAAACGTCACTCGAGCAGCATAGCCTGTATGTATTAGCAGTGCAGAGTAGCTGAGGCACTTACTTTTAAAGGCACTGTGATGTTGAGCTGAGTAATGCCTAATACCTTTAAAAATCTGGACCCAAGACCCTATAGTATTACTAGTTCAAGCATCAGCAGCACTTGGCCTTCAACTGCCCCCCACCTCCCCCATAGGTGAGCTAGCTCGAGTTTAAACCACCACTTAAGTTGGAGACTTGTGTGTGTGCGTAGGATTTGGGTTAGGAACAACATTAAAGTTGTATCTTGAGCTAATGCTGCTGTTCTTCCTCTTATTATGGCCCCATTTGGAAACCAGAAAAGACAGACAAGAGCAAGGTGATTCCATACCCCCACTGTTAGAGCACTTCCTGGGATATGGGAGACTCAAGTTCAAGTTCCTGCACCAAACTGAGCAGAGTGGGGATTTGAAAACAGGTCTCCCACCTCCCAGGTGAGTGCCCTAACCACTATGCTCTTGGCTATAATGGGGTGGCGGGGTATTGCTCTCACTTTTTCTTTCTCTGGTATTTTGTGAGAAATGGCTTACCTGGCTTAGGCACCTAACTCCAGGAGAGGGTTCACAGCTGTGAATCCTTAGCACCGATATTGCCTAATTAGCTTTTGATGAACAGGACTTAAGCCATGCCCTTCTCCTCAGCATTTCCTACTATCTTAGTGGCTTGCCACTCAGTATGCTGGCATCCGTGAATCTTTTACAGGTGCCTGACTCTTCCCTTGCATTGTATAGGGAGCCATGGGGCCTAACTTTGGGTTGAGGATTCTCCTGGATGGCAGTTGTGGCAAAGCTGAGTGGAGCAATAGGTTCCTTCATGGATCTAGGCCTTAGAAGCTTGTTTCAGAAACCAAATTACAAATGTATTCCAGAGGTGAAGGGAAGGGGGGCAGTCAAGGGGCAATAGCCCACCCACTTTCCACCACAGGCCTGGTCCCCTTCTCAGTGTCTCCTGCCACCCCCCCGCCGCCAGGCCGGAAGCTGGAGCTTGGCCTGAGTAAGAATAGCCTGGGGAGCATGGGAAGCTGTGGGGAGCCATGGACCCTCCACTTGCCCAGGGTGGGAGGGCCCCAAGAGCACCCCCGGTCTGTGTCCCTGTCCCCTGGACCTCCCGGCCAAGGCACATGGAGGGTCCGTGGCTTCCCACAGCTGCCCAGGAGGCTCTTACCATGGCCTGGCTGTGGCTCTTTGGCCCCCGAAGCCCTGCCCCCGGTCAGGCTGGAAGCCAGAACTGGGTCAGGGTAAGAGCTGCGTGGGCAGCTGTGGGGAGCTGCAGACCTTCCATCTGCCCTGGGTGGGGAGACAGGCTGGGAACTGCTCTCGTGGGGGGGGGGGGGGGGCACCCCTGGCAGATGGAGGGGTCTGGGCTCCCTAGCCTGGCTTCTGGTTTGGCTGGGGACCAGGGCCTCAGGGGAAGAGGTTGGGCAGGGGTGGGATCATGGAATGGGTGGGGCCTTGTGGATCCCCCCCCCCACACTTTTCGGTAGAATGTCACCCCTGATTGTATTCTTAAATACAATAAGCATAATTCAACAGAACAAAGGCTATGTTTTCTAATTTGGAGATGTTAAGTATAGTCTGTCAAACAATGTGTATAGTACCATTGTTCCCAAACTTCTTAGTACAGCAACTCCCTTACAGATACTGTACAATTTGGTGGCTCCCCACAACTAAATACCATTTTCTTTTTTTTATTTTTTTTTACTGTCTCAGGACACTAACTTCAAGAGGGACCACTAGTTTGGTTGGTTTGGGACCTTTATTTCACTATTCAGTTGGTTTAATTATATAATGTGATCTAAACCAGATTTTTGAAACAATAATTTGAAAATTATGAATTTTTGACATGTTTGGACACAACTGAAGATTTTAATGAGAATGGTCCTATTTCGAACTGCATGGTTGCACAGTGTTTTCCAGATTTAAATGATTTATGTGTTTAGTTTTCACAAATCATAGGTAAAAACCTAGACTCAAAGATAACTGGGAGCAGCACTTTCATGGATTCATCACTGAGTTCTTTGTACTGTCCATTAACAGAAATCCAGAATTCCTGGATTTTTATATTTGAAATATGTGATCTTCTACATGTGATCACTTGACAATGTGATACTTAAGGCTGGTATGGAGTCGTGTGTTACCGAGAATCTGTTTTTAATCCAATCAGTAACAAAATTAATGTTCAAATCTATGAAATATTCATCAAAATAAGAATACAACTCAGACAAATGAGTCAATATTTGGTCTGTAGTGGCATTTTGATTACTTTCACTCTGTTCTGTTAAAAAGTGTGATAACCCTGGAAACATCTTGGTAACTCCCTTTTCAATGTGACATTTCTAAAGACAAAGTTGCTTCATGAATTGCCTAGTTTCCTTTCATATCTAGTACATTTGCTTTCCTCCTTGAAATATTAGGTTCAGTGCATTCAGTAGGTCAAATATTTCCACTAGGTAAGCTAATATATTTAAGAAGTCAGCATTACACATGTAATCTGCAAGGTTTGTTTTCCCAAGAAGGAAAATTCTGATTTTTTTTTTTTTTTTTTTGTCACTCAATTCAAAGACCTGTTGTAATACTTCCCCACGTGACTTCTCTGTGAAACAAGTGGAGTGTGGTCAGAGCCCATCTGTTTGCACAGCATAATAAAATGTGTGGTTGCTGCTTGGAATTAACAAATTTGGTAACTGTTGAGGGCCTCACATACTTCACATTGCAGCTTCTTAAATGTCAAAGCTTGGAGGTGAATCATGTAGTGAGTCCAAATTGTTGCTGGTGCCACTTTACTCATTCTGCAGGCCTGCTCTTCTATCCGTCATGGCTGCTGCCCCATCAGTGCACAGCCTCCCCCACAGTCCATTCAAAACTTTCATCCGCTATGAATTTATTGAGGATCTTGTTCTTAACTTGTTCTGTCCGCTGGTCCTGGATGTTTTCTGCAAGATCCATCAGCATGTTGATGGATTGTGGTATTTAACATAGGAATGTTTTTCAGTGTTATGGTTTCTTGTCTCCCAATCATGATTCTGTGCATGTCTATTGCTGGTAGAAGGGTCTTGTTTATGTTTTTCAGTTTGCATGGTTACAACATAAGATGCTTCTAAGGCTTTTTGAGGAACGATTGCTTATTTAGACATTACTCTTTTGCCTCCTTAGTTCTCCTTGTTTCCGAAGGAAAAAGTCACAGCTCTGATTTACAAATTCTAGGTGTTTGCTTTCTAAATGTTGCTGTAGTTTCCCTGACCTTGTACTTTCATTTACTAATGCCTGAAAACAAATGATACATTGTGGCTGTGGACTTTCCAAAGTAGTATCCAGACCTGAAAACTCAAACATAATGTAACTATCACCATATTGTCTATTTTCTTCCTTTTCTGTTTAACTTTATTAAAATTGTCTTTAGTTGAATGTTTGCTTACATGTACGCTTAGCACTTGGTAAAAATTGTTCCATTATAAAAATAAAACTCACCTGTCTCTGCCTCAGCCCCCTACCCGCTAATGCAGTGGTGCTGCTGCTACTGGCACTGGGAGCCTTTCTGTGCACTTTGCTTCAGCAGAGATTTCTGATGAATATTTCCCCCAGCAAAAAGTCTCTTTGCTGAGGGCCCCCTGCAGGAGTGGAGGGCATGGAGATGCTTCCAGTCACAGTATCAGCAGCAGCAGGACAAGACCCCAGTGATTTCTAAGCTTAGTTTAATAGTCTCTTACTTAGGGGAAAACCCAAAATGGGCATATCTGCTAAAAAAGAAAAAAATTTCTCATACGCTCGTGGCTCTCCCATGAACCCCCCCTCGTGATTCTCCAAGGGAGCCGTGGGTCACAGTTTTTGAGGCTCTGGTGTAGCACATTTTGCTAACGTCTGGAAAAAAAAATACCGACTCTGACCATGCTGGAAATACACCATTCTCCAAAACAGCATCAGCAGTATGTCAAATGACAAAAAATGCGGAGGACAACATAGCACATCATTTTGCCAAATGCAGTTAGGCTGCTTCAGTCTCTGACTATGGTATGTATTTTGCATTAATTCTTTGACATGTAAGATTAGACTGACCAGTGAAGGTGCTGACAGATACTGCTAGCAGTATAGTTTGGCTTTGCTGATTTTTTTTTTTTTTAAATGCAACTTTAACCCGTTGGCAGTAACAGGTCTAAAGTTGCAACCATTAAGTGCCTAATGCACTTTGCATAAACACTGAGTATTTGGTAAACCCAGCTAAACTAATTTTGAATAGCTGTGGAAGAATGATTCAGTGTGTATATATAACTTGAATTTTTTTGCAATATTGAGTGTATTGAAAAAGGCAATTAGATCAGTTCACTCTCTTAAAAGAGAAGAGATGGGAACATGAGTTTTATTTAGGACTTAATTGGTTGGGTAGATTGAGAGTAACAATAACAAATCAAGTCACATTAACAAAGGATCCATTATTGTTTAACTTTGATTTCCTGACAATACAAAGCATGCACATGTATCTGCCCCTTTTTGTGAAGATTGAAATCTGTATTGCCTCCTCTGTCCCCAAATCAGGCATCTATCTGCACGTAGGAAAGGGGCCTGCTTGGGGCAAGTCGTAGCAGTGTTAGATTGCCAGTTGTGTTAGCTGCCTTGTCCTGTGATCAGTCCTCTGAGGAGAAGTCTTACATGTTAATAAAGCCTTAAGCCTTATTAACATTTAAGTGGTGCACTTCCATGCTATGTAAGTTTGGGGACAATGAAGTGCTATGTAGACCCTGGTGATGTGGCTCCAAATGGATGCTGATAACCCTGGCGGATTCACTATGTACTGTGCAGTTCTTGGGCAACCCAGCAGGCAAATCAGATCATTCTGTTTGGAGGCTAACCTCACCCAGCCAATCTGGTAGAGTTTTCATCTCTGCTGTTGCATCTCTGGGACTTTTCTGGAGATGAGGATTACCTGGTCCACTAAATATTACATTTGTACACTTTTAATCACTATAACATTATTTACAAAAGTTATTGTAATGTGTCTTAATTATTGATAAGCTTTCATGTAAAATTTAGGCAAATTCTTACTCGCCTTCTGGAGGCTCGCAAGCCTGCCTCTTCCTTATTTTCCCCTGTTTTATTTCTTTCCTCTTTCTCCTGTCTCTCCATGCTGCCTGTCATCTCATAATCCTCAAATCTGCTCTTTGTTTTACATGTAGATGCAATTTAGTTTTCAAAGCTTTTTTCTTCATTCATTCTAAGTTGTGGAAGAGCGTGCAAAGACGAAGGATATGTTACAAGGGGATGTTGATCACTATTCAAATTGGTCTGCAAAATTCATCCTATAACTTTTAAAACATCTGATATTTTGTATGCAGTGGTGAAAGATAACGTTATATCAGATCTGTGGTGATACTAGATAATCAGGGCATGTGAAGACTTAGCTTGTCTAAAGGAGAGATACATGGATTTGATGAGTACTTTCAGACACCAACTAAGGATTTGTCTGGTTTCTCCCTTCAGTGTTAGGAAAGACTGTTCTTCAGTCTGGGGCACCATTGATTCAGATTCTTTTGTTCTGAGAGTGACTGAAATGAAGAACAGTTAAATCAGAATGGTTATTCCATTCAATTTGAAATAACTGATCTATAGAAACTAGTATGAATACTTACAGCTATTAGTGTAAAGATCCTAGTGCACACAGTGGTACTAATATGCTATGGATTTGAATCACTGTATGATTTTTAGTTGCATATTCAAAATTTGACATGGGACAGGATACAATTTTTTAATATTTTCCAAAGGAAAATTCACCTATACTCTTCAAACGTTCTCAAATTTTAAATATAAGGCACCTGTTAGCATAAATAAACTTCGACGTAAAGTGTATATGAAACTTAATTTGGCATCAGCTTGTGAAACTGGAGAATTATGGGATGAGCAAAGTGGGTACAATTTTCTTGCGGTTTTTGAATATAATGAGAGAAAACAGTAGACTGCAAATTATTAAATATGCAAAGGATGCAGAATTTTGTTATGTCAGCAAAGTGAAAAATATGCCATATGTTCATGTTTTGGCAAGGACAAGTCTTTTGTTCTGTTTCATACTGCGAGCAAGATCTGGAATAGCACAGCCTGAGGGCCTACAAACATATTACCTGACATAGCACAGTCAGATCAGCATAATGTTTACAGGGTTGAGCAACAGGAGTCATTTTAGAAAATAATGAAGCATATCCTCTTCTCAGAACTTCGATTGAAATATTGAATAATTGGAGAATGTGCCATAGGGATGTGCATTAATTTTGCAGCACAAATTGGAGAGGAGAATTTTGCAATTGTTTTGGAACTTTACATCAAGAGATGGAAGAGAATTCTCCCTGTGGCTTCTGGGGATGGGATGGGCTCACAGCCTACTTCAGTAGCGAAAAATCTATTATGGCAGCTCAAATTAAGGTTGTAGCCAGTCTCCCCCATTAGGTAGAAAAGGAAAGGAGAACGAAAATGTGTGGGATTTTTGGGAGGTGGGGTGGGGAAAGAGAAGTAGCTCCAGGAGAACCAGGAACCTGAAAAACAGAAAGGGGGGAAGGGGAAGAGGTATGGAGAAGCAACTTTTACGGGTTAGGCTATGAAATATGAGTTTCTTTCACTGCCAGTACAGTTAACCACTATTATATTAAATGCATAGCTGAAATGTAAAAATCTAATCCAAACTTAGGCCTTGTCTGTACTATGTAGTTTTGCTGACAAAATAGGGGAGGTGTACACACAACAATGCTCCCCCTACCGATTTAACTCATGCTACGCTGAAATAATAAATCCATCTCGACGAGTGGCATAGAGCTTTTGGCGACAAAATTAGTGATACTGTGTCACTGTAGACACAGGGAAACATAAGCAAGCGCACAGTGGCCTCAAGGAGGCTTTGCACAATAGCTATCATTGCAGTTTCTACTCAGCTGCTCTGCAGCCAGATATACATGTGCATGCTCCCTTCCCTCCTTCCCCCAAAGCCTTGGGAATTTTTGAAATTCCACTTACAGTTTACTTGGTGTGGACAGCTCACATCACTTCCTAGCTGACCATGCTGGCTTTCTGCAGCAAACAGCTCCCGTGTGGAGTACACCCCAGTTGTTGGGTCTGGGGGGAGAGGAGGCTGTACAGTCGCAGCTCTGATCCAGCCATAGGAACTTTGACGCCTACGAGCAGCTTGCTCATGGCATGGATGAGGAGGGGCATGAAAGGGAGACACAGCAGTGCTGTGATAAGATAAAGGAGCTGAGGCAGGTGTACCAGAAGACTCCCTCTACAGCCCATAGAGATGTGCATTCCTTGTCCTCCCCAAATTCCCCCCCACCCCCACATTTCTCTCATGTACGGCAATGGGCTGGGATCCTCTTGCACTCCACCTCTAGGCACATGTTCCATAAAGACAGGTGGATTTACATACAGCGGTGAGATCCTCACTTCAGTGAGTGTTACTCACTGTCATGTCCGTTGTAAGAAATGTTAATCTGTGTATTGCTGTTTCATAAAAATTGGGTCTTACAAAGTCAGTGATTCTTTATTTGTGACCTACACAGGGTGGTTGCAACATAAGTTCAAATATCGTGGCAATCACCACCTTTGCAGATAATTAATGCTCAGGTAGGAATCATTACATGGATCATTCAAGAGGGCAAGTAAACAATGCCTGGCTCAGTTCATTACAGAAAGACACATTACAGGGGCTCATTGTCAAAATGCTGCTTCAAAGCCTCCCTGATTTGAATTGCCCCCTACTGAGCCCCTCTAATAGCCCTGGTGTCTTGCTGCTCCAAATCAGCTGCCAGGTGATCCATTGCAACGCTCCACCCCTGGGGAAATTTTTCCTCGTTAGCTTCACAAATGTTACGAAGAGCACAGCACGTTGCTATCACCATGGGAATATTTTCCTCACTGAGGTCTAACCTGCCAAAAAGGCAGTGCTAGAAACCCTTTAATCTGTCAAAAGCACATTCTACCATCACTATGCACCTGCTGAGCCTGTTGTTGCAGTGCTGCTTGCTGCTGTCAAGGCTTCCAGTGTATGGCTTCAAGAACTACAGGTGTAAGGGGTAAGTTGAGTTTCCCAGGATCACTATGGGTATTTCCACATCCCTTGTTGGAACCTTCTAGTCTGGAAAGAAAGTTCCTGCATGCAGCTTTCTATACAGGCCAGCATCATGCACCTTTTCTAAGCAGCCCGTATTGATGTTAGTGAAACAACACCAGCGATTTACTAGTGCCTGCAATACCATAGAGAAGTAGCGCTTTTTGTTGATGTACTCTATCACAAGATGGTCTGGAGCCAAAATTGGAATACATGAGCTATCAATTGCCTTGTCAAGGTTAGGGAATCCTATTGCCATAAACCTATCTGATATTTCCTGCACATTGCCCAGAGTCACAGTTCTTCATAGCAGGAGGCCATTAATGGCCTTGCACACGTGCATCATCACAACCCCTATGGTGGCCTTCCCAAGTCCAAACCGATTCGTGATTGGGTGGTAGCAGTCTGGAATTACCAGCTTCCACACAGCGATTGCTATTGCTCTTCCACCATTAGGGCAGCTCTCATTTTGGTGTCTTTGCGCTGCAGGGCAGGGGCAAGCTCTGCACACACTTCAAAGGAGATGGCTTTGAGCGTACAAAAGTTCTGCAGCCATTGTGTGTCATTGTATACCTGCATCACAACTTGATCCCACCACTCGGTGCTTGTTTCTCAAGCCCAATAGCAATGGTCCACCAAGTGCAGCTGCTCCATGAATGCCAATGTCAGTCTTGAATTGTTTCTTTCCATAGCACACAGCAGGGCAGGCAGCATGAATTTCTGTTCATTCATAACACTTATCACAAGACTGGCCCTAGCACAGCGATGAGTGCAAAGCTTACAGGGGCAGTTGAAAAACAGCATGAAATGCAGTTGGAAGCCCTTGGAATTATGGGATGGAGAAAACTGCATCATGGGGGGCAGTGATCTTGCATCATGATACACTGTAATCCACTACTAATCCAGAACTCCTAGCAGGAGAAAGTGATTTGCACAGTGGGATAATTACCCAGGGTGCACTGCTCTGTCAGCACTAGAGTACCAACTGCGGATGCACTCCACCAACACAAGGAGTGTTGTGTGAACGTGCACAAGTGATTTAATTATGATTAAGGCTCCATGTTTGTCACGGAGGTCGCGGAAGTCACTTCTTGCAACCACTGTAACTTCTGCACTGTAACTTCCGGAGCAGCTGGTGTGGCTGTTCCCTGGGTGGCCCTGGGGTCAGCCACACCGGCCACTGCTGGAGCGGCTCTGAAGCTAGCCACTTGGATGGCCCCGCAGCCAGCTGCTGCTTTAGTGGCCCCAGGCAGCTGGCTCCAGGGACTGCCCGAGCAGTGACTGATGTGGCTGGCCCCGAGTACCGCCTGAGCAGCAGTCCCGGGGGCAGTGGGAGCAGCCACAGCTGAGCAACTCCTGGCAGTGATCCCAGGGCAGCCGGGGCAGCGACTGGCCCCATGGGGCTCCCCCAGCCGTGGCAGGAGTGGCAGCAGGTGCCCCCCCGGCGCTCTTCCCCTTGGTAGCTAGTGCCACAGGCTCCCCCCCCCCCCAAGGTCTCCCCTCACAATACCCCCTCCCCAAGAGTCAATCGGGTATTTATGGTATAAGTCATTGACAGGTCACATTCATTCATAAAAGTGCTCTAGATAATGTTAATATCAATTTGATGCTATTTATAAAGCCAGGTAAGAGAAGCTGAAGTTGTCATTTCATGAAGTATGACACTCTTGCAATTCATAAACACAGCACCAGGAAAAGAGCTAGCTTTTGGATGAACACGTTCTGTATGTTTAAGCAGCATGTATCTGGAAACCTTTGCCATAACTATATCTCAGTTGTAGTCTGGGAAGGATTTGGATCAATTTTATGCAGAGATATGTGTAGTTTGGAAATTTGACACATCTCCCTTACCGTAGAATGTAACTGACTTTTTTTGGATAAAGCATTAGGGATTTACCTTTGAAAATTATTTGTGTAAAATGTATTTCCTCTAATTGCTTTATTGAACTTAGTAAAAGTTCTTAAAAAACAAACAAACCGAAAATGCTGAATGGGTTTGTCTTGTTTTCAGAGCTGTAGGGAATCAAGAAAAGATGACATAAATCAATACGATAATAACCTTTGTAACACACTGTACAGTATTATTACATCAGAAATGTGCTTACAAATTCTGAAAAAATATTGTTTGAGACAGTTGTGGTTATGGCATTCATACTTACTGGTTGCTGGACAATTTTTTTAAGGTTGGGAAGGTCCTCCCCCACCTCGTGGCTGTGAAGTTTTTGTGGGAAAGATTCCTCGTGATATGTATGAAGATGAATTAGTCCCTGTTTTTGAGAGAGCTGGGAAGATTTATGAATTCAGATTGATGATGGAATTTAGTGGCGAGAATCGAGGATATGCCTTTGTGATGTACACAACTAAAGAAGAAGCCCAGCTGGCCATAAGGATCCTTAATAATTATGAAATTCGTCCAGGAAAATTTATTGGTGTCTGTGTAAGCTTAGACAACTGCAGATTATTTATTGGAGCTATTCCAAAAGAGAAAAAGAAAGAAGAAATCTTGGATGAAATGAAGAAAGTAACAGAAGGAGTGGTTGATGTTATTGTTTATCCAAGTGCTACTGATAAAACTAAAAACCGTGGCTTTGCCTTTGTAGAATATGAGTCTCACAGAGCTGCTGCTATGGCTAGAAGAAAACTAATTCCAGGTAAGCCTTTAATTTTAATATTAAATGTGCAATTTATAAATCAAAGCATTTAAAATAGATCTGTGCTTACACCACCTTTATCTTACTCAGTTGATTTCAGTGGGACTTGACAAGTGCTTCGTTCTCTCCTGGACAGGGATTTTTTTAAATTGTGGGATGAAGTTACTGGAATTTGGAAAGGGGGAGAGAGAGAGAGAGAGCAAGCAAAAGGTTCAGTAGCAAGGGAGAGAGTTGGAAGGAAAAGGAGTGAAGAGATCAGGAGAAGCAGAGTTGGAGAAATGAAAGAAAGGCAAAGAAAATGTGTGAAATCCTGGTCCCATTGAAATGATTGACAGAACTCCTATTGACTTCACCCAAAGTCTTATGTTGGTCACAGACAAGAAGCATTGACTTTTCAAGGCTTATATAAGCTTCTTTAAAGTAACAGGAGAAATAATAAGGCCAACTCAACACAAATGTAAGGGAAAAAATGGCATGGCACTCAAATTTGAACTTTTTAAAAACATAATATGCTTTATGATCTTCAGTGAATTTGTTTTAATGCATATTGGGGAAATAAATTAACAGGGCTCATTCTAACATCGACACACATTATTTTGTATTTTGTTTCCCTGTCGTTTCCCCATCCCTTCCCCTCCCCCAGGTATGACTATTTTAAAAATACATTGCATCATCAACTGGCAAAATTTTTGACTACTTGAAACCACATAGATTTCACAAAAGCAATCATCTTTAGCAAAATTGGCACTGGTTGTGGTTTAAGCAAAAGCAGACTGAGTAATTTTTAAACAGATGAACATTGCTGAAGAATTTTTTGCAAAGTTTTATTTTTCTTATTGACCTCTACTTTCAAGCAATGTTTGTTTAGCGAAGTGAATGCAAATAAAACATTTAATCGTGTCTTGTTTCAAATTTAGTATTATAAATAACATAGGCTTATTCCAGTGTTTTGGTTCCTGGAATGGTTAATGAATATTATTTATCCCTTAGCTTTCTTTTTTCAGTATTATGCATTTTACTTAAATTTAATACTACTTTGTCCTAGGAACGTTCCAGCTATGGGGACATACTATTCAAGTAGACTGGGCAGACCCAGAGAAAGAAGTTGATGAAGAAACAATGCAGAGGGTTAAAGTGTTGTATGTAAGAAACTTAATGATCTCTACTACAGAGGATGCAATTAAGGCTGAATTTAACAAATTTAAGCCAGGAGCAGTTGAACGTGTAAAGAAACTGAGAGACTATGCTTTTGTTCATTTTTTCAACCGAGAGGATGCAGTTGCAGCTATGTCAATTATGAATGGAAAATGCATTGATGGTGCTAGTATTGAGGTAACACTGGCAAAACCTGTAAACAAAGAAAGCACTTGGAGACAGCATCTTAATGGTCAAATTAGTCCCAATTCTGAAAATATTCTAGTTTTTGCTAACAAGGAAGATGGTCATCAAAAATCGTTAGGAAAACCAGCAAATCTTTCAATTCGTCTTAATGGTCAGCACAGTCCAAGCCCCCCTGAAATTGAAAGGTGTACTTACCCATTTTTTCCAGGGACAAAGCTTACTCCAATTAGCATGTATTCTTTAAAATCCAATCATTTCAGTTCTGCAGTAATGCATTTGGATTATTACTGCAACAAAAATAACTGGGCACCACCGGAATATTATTTATATTCAACAACAAGTCAGGATGGAAAAGTACTCTTGGTATATAAAATAGTTATTCCTACTATTGCAAATGGATCCCAGAGTTATTTTATGCCAGACAAACTCTGCACAACATTAGAAGATGCAAAGGAATTGGCAGCCCAGTTTACATTGCTACATTTAGGTAAGTTTAATAATTATTTTTAATTAGTTCTTAAGAATTGAACCAGAGAAAGTTACTTTAAATTTGTTCTGTGTGTAAATAGCCTACGTCAGGGGTCGGCAACGTTTGGCATGCGGCTCGCCAGGGTAAGCACCCTGGCGGGCTGGGCCAGTTTATTTACCTGCTGACGCGGCAGGTTCGGCCGATCGCGGCCCCCACTGGCTGCGGTTCGCCGGCCCGGGCCAATGGGTGTGGCGGGAAGCCGTGGCCAGCACATCCCTCACCCACGCTGCTTCCCGCCACCCCCATTGGCCCGGGATGGTGAACCGTGGCCAGTGGAGGCCGCGATCGGCCGTACCTGCCGCATCAGCAGGTAAATAAACTGGCCCGGCCCGCCAGGGTGCTTACCCTGGCTAGCCGCGTGCCAAACGTTGCCGACCCCTGGCCTACGTACTTGCTGCCTGAGGGCCAAGTGCATCATCTTTCCTGTATTCTCAGTTCACCAGTCTATAACTTTAGGGTGATAAATCAGAAGCACAGCAGTAAGGAAATCTTCAATTTCACACTTCCAGGGCCATTTTTCTGCTTTAGTTCCTTCACATGAATGCAGGTTGTAACAATGCATCTCTTATTTTTGATCTTTTCCCTATATCTGTTTTATACTTTTCCCCATTTCGTCTTCTCTTTTGAATTGAGTACAAAGTGGGCTCCAATAGGAGTTTCATCATCAGATGGTATACATTTTGCCCACAGGAATGATTTAAACCAGGGGTAGTCAGCCTTTCAGAAGTGGTGTGCCGAGTCTTCATTTAGTCACTCTAATTTAAGATTTCGCGTGCCAGTAATACATTTAACGTTTTTAGAAGGTCTCTTTCTATAAGTCTATAATATATAACTAAACTATTGTTGTATGTAAAGTAAATAAGGTTTTTAAAATGTTTAAGAAGCTTCATTTAAAATTAAATTAAAATGCAGAGCCCCCCAGACGACTGGCCAGGACCTGGGCAGTGTGAGTACCACTGAAAATCAGCTTGTGTGCCACGGGTTGCCTACCCCTGACTTAGACCATAAGCTACAGGAGACTTACCAGGAAGAAGAAATAGTTACATGTCAGGAAGAGCTATAGCTGCCTTCAGGAGGGATTGACTTACCTGTCTTGTAGAACCGAGGACTGTGGCAATAGAAAGGTGGCTTTACAACCACCTACCTCGTCCTGGGTCCTGTGCCATTGGCAAGTTGGCTAGACCAAAAGGATAGAGCTCTATCTGAAGCTGAGAATCAGGGTGGATTTGATTTAAATCACTAGTCAGGAAGACTCAATTTAATCATGGATTTCTATATAAAAGTGCATTCTTGTTGGTTGTTATAACCTTAATACATATTCTTCACAACTCAGAGATAGATGTAGGTTTCATTTTTAGAAGGTACACACTATACATTTTTAAAGTGATTTATTCTGAAAACTTTTCAGATTGGTTTTACAGCTATATTAGAAAATGAATGAAGGTTTGGTTATTTCATTTACCAAAGGTAACTGAAGCAGATATTTATGAAGTCATTGGGAGGTGAACTATCTCCAGTTCAACAGGTTAATCATTAATATTTGGAGGATTTTCTTGCTGTGCTGTATTAGGAGGAGAACATCACCAGACAGACATTTAAATTGTTTTATTTAACTAAAACAACAATATTATATATTCTGGATTTTTTTCTTCCACAGCAGACCTATAATATTTTTAACAAAACATACCATAGAGTAACAACTATATTTTTTGCTCAAACATGAGAATTCAAGAATAGTCCAGAAGGAAGACAAGCAGTCCTTAAGAAAGAAGTATGAAATAAAAAAGTTTACCAACCTGAAGATACTGCATTTTCCTTTCATCATCTTCAACACCGCTTCCTCCTGAGAAGGAACACTTCTCATGACGTTGTTTCATTTAGGCAATGAGGCCTTGCATTTCTTTGTTGCACTGTTTGCATTTTGCATGCATGCCTGTCTTACTCACAGGTAGAGGAACTTCATTAAAATGTTCCCCAACTGGGTCTCTTTTATGGCCGGCTGCCATTATAGGTTTTCCCTTCTAATGAGAGTATGGTATTGTAGATCTCAAATCAATGAAGGCTATACTCAGAAAGACCTCAAGACTTCTGGAATGTGCTGCTCAAACAGTTTTGCTTTTGTTTCTACTGCCTGTCCCTCCCTTCTCACATTTATCTCAAGACTTCTTCTCCTTGTCCAGGTCTGTTCTGTCCCCAACGATCTTCTATTCACTGAACTTCTTGAAACTTTGCACTTTTAGAGAGAGGTAAGGGATTGACTCTGTGTACACAAATTTGCAGAGGGACAATAGGGTTTAGATCTGTTATTTCTCACCTCTATATATTATTTATTTATTTTAAAACATTTTTGCTGTTAACAAGCATGTTATCTCTGGAGATGCAAATCCACAGACGGACAACTGCAAAACTAAGCATCTTTCATGGTATCTTCCTGACTGAGCACTGAGTCCAATTGGGTAAATAGATTATTTAGGTTAGTCTTTCTATACAGAAGATTTTTGTGACACTTTAAAAAAAAATCATTAATTTTTATCCACCCTGCTGAGAATTGATTTAAATATCTAGGTTTATTGGAATGATAAACTGTTTGTTTGGGTATACAGGAAAGCAAAATTGGTTGTTAATCCATATTCAGTTGAACAGTTAGATCTGGAAAGCAGTTGCCAGATTCCTCTATACATACATTGTCAAAGCTCTAGAAGAATGACTTGGAAGTCTCAGCTGATGAAAGAGTCCAGCAATTTAATGACTTCATGATTATTTAAAAAAATTCTTCTCAAATGAAAAAAAGTTGTATATAGTTATACTTAATTACATTCCTTCCCCAGGATCGTCATTCCTGTATATATTCCACTTTAGTATTGAACTATGTATGAGTGCAGGAGAAAGAGAAATTTTGATGGAATTTACCATATATCTTCTCCTACTTCTGATATGTCAGTCCTATCCAATCAGTTGATTGGAGTTCTAATACTGCATTTGTGTGTGTGTGTTAGATACCCATACACATTCTTATATAAATAGGCATCTAACATATTTCCTATGTATTCTACAGTGCAATTTTCCTCTTCTGTGGTGATGGATGTGTTGTAGCTTTCAGAAGGCCCAAGCAAGATCACAGCCCATCTCCCTGATAGAATGAGTAAAGTGGAATATTTCTATAAGTATAATAATTTATACAGAGTGTGTGTTAAAGGGCTAGTAATCTAGAATTATTCTCTGATGCGCATAGAAATTCTCTGCTTTGTCATTCCTTTAGTAGATAGGGCCTAATTCAGATTTGAAATGATAATTCTCCTTCTCTCCCTGTACAATACTGTAGAACTTGTGGACATGAGAAATAGAAGAGAAATTAGATAACCAAAAATATCTTTTTATTCCAGGAAGCTACTGAGAATGTTTGTTTGGGTTGTTGTTGTTGTTTTAATTCTGGAACATAGCTGGTTGTCACTTGGAGGCTAACGATTTTGCCTTTTATTACTGGACACACACCTTGTGTGTGAAGTTCAGTTGTCTCTTCTTCAGAGAAACAGCACAAAACAATTTCAGATTTCTTCTTTTCTTTGATTTTAGCCTTCCTGTCCAAAAAGTCTTATGCAAGGAAGTGTCCAATATGTACAACCTGTTCCTTCCCACCAGTTTAGTACTGATTTATTTTATTTACATGTTGTTGGTCATCTCTGGGGAAATACTTTTGTCAGAGTATCCTTGGCTCATAATGTACAAAATAGAAAGGCTGCAAGTTGGTTATTTGTGCTTGTTTTCTTTAAATGCTGTAGAATTGGTCAACTTTGCATTTGCTAACAGCCTTGGGGAGATGCATCCCGGGCATAAGCACCGACTTCCCCGTTTTCCTGTGAGTGCTCGACCTCCCCTTTGTCCCCGCCCCCATTCCACCCCTTCCATGAGGCCCCACCCCACATTCCAACCCTTTCCCCAAAGTCTCTGCCCCCGCCCTGCCCCTATTGCAACTCCTTCCCCAAATCCCTGCCCCAGCCCCGGCTCTTCCCCACCTCCTCCCCTGAGCATGCCACATTCCTGCTCCTCCCCCTCCCTCCCAGAGCGTGCTAACGCTGCCAAACAGCTGTTTGGCTGCGGCTGGGCGGGAAGCGCTGGGAGGTAGGCAGAGGAGCGGGGATGCGGCGCACTCGGGGAGGAGGAGGAAGTATAGATAGAGCGGGGGGCATGGGGAGCTTGGCTGCCAGTGGTGCAGAGTACCCACTATTTTTTTCCCATGGGTGCGCCAGCCCCGGAGCACCCACGGAGTCGGCACCTATTATCCCGGGAGTTCAGTATCTCTTCCCACTGTCCTCAGAACTCTGCAAATCAGGGGCATTCCCACTCCAAATCCAGTTTGGGACTATTCAAAAGTTTAAAAAAACACTAACTTGAAATACAGCCTCTGTGTCCACACTGCCCCACAATTTGGACCATGGAAGTGTAAATAGCACTGTGCACCCAAGTGCTGTGCTGTAACTCCCCTGTGTGGACTCTGTGGGTGCGAACTAAAAGATTTGTAGTAGGGCTGTCAATTAATTGCCGTTAACTCACGCGATTAACTCGAAAAAATTAATCGTGATTAATCGCACTGTTAAACAATAGAATACCAATTGAAATTTATTAAATATTTTGGATGTTTTTCTACATTTTCATATATATTGTGTTGTGTGTTGTAATTGAAATAATTATATATTATTTTTGATTACAAATATTTGCACTGTAAAAATGAAAAAAAATTAGTATTTTTCAGTTCACCTCATACAAGTACTGTAGTGCAATCTGTCGTGAAAGTGCAACTTACAATGTAGATTGTTTTTGAGTGCAGTTATGTAAAAAAAAAATCAATGTAAACCGTCAGAGCCTACAAATCCACTCAATCCAACTTCTTGTTCAGCCAATTGCTAAGACAAACAAGTTTGTTTACATTTACGGGAGATAATGCTGCCCTCTTCTTATTTACAATATCACCAGAAAGTGAAAACAGGATTTGCATGGCACTTTTGTGGCTGGCATTGCAAGGTATCTACATGGCAGCTATGCTAAACATTCATATGACCCTTTGTGCTTCGGCCACTATTCCAGAGATCATGCTTCCATGCTGATGACACTCGTTAAAAAAATGTGTTAATTAAATTTGTGACTGAACTCCTTGCGGGGAGAATTGTTTGTCCCCTGCTCTGTTTTACCTGTATTCTGCCATATATTTCATGTAGCCGCCTTGGATGGTGACCCAGCACATGTTGTTCATTTTAAGAACACTTGCACTGCAGATTTCACAAAACGCAAAGAAGGTACCAATGTGAGATTTCTAAAGATAGCTACAGCACTCGACCCAAGGTTTAAGAATCTGAAGTGCCTTCCAAAATCTGAGAGAGAAGAGGTGTGGCACATGCTTCCAGAAGTCTTAAAAGAGTAACACTCCGATGCGGAAACTACAGAACCCAAACCACCAAAAAAAGAAAAGATTTTTTTAGTGTTTGCCAGACACCTAGCAACACTTCAGTTCTGTCAGTTTGTTGATGTTTGGCCTCAGCGACTGAGTAGTTGAAACCTTGAGGATTGCAGCCAGGTGTGCATCAGATAATTGTTTGGTATTTTGACTTGTTTATATTCATTGTGGAAAAAAGTGATGCTGCCTTCATGGCTGACTCTGCCCGGCGACTAGTGATGGTATTTCTGTCCCTCTCCCCCAGCCAATGGGAGCTGCGGGAGGCTGCGCCTGCAGCAGTCAGAGCCGGCAGCGTGGCTGTATGTGTCTTTCCTCCGCGGGCCGCAGTGGGGAAGTTCTCGAGCCGCAGAGGGCCCGCGGGCTGGGAGTTTGAGACCCCTGCTTTAGTGCATCTAGCATATAAATATCCTACAACGCCGGCTACAACAGTGCCATGTGAACACCTGTTCTCACTTTCAGGTGACAATGTGAACAAGAAATGGGCAGCATTATCTCCTGCAAATGTAAATAAACTTGTTTGTCTGAGCAGTTGGCTGAACAAGAAGTACGACTGAGTGGGCTTACAGGCTCTAAAATTTGACATTGTTTTATTTTTGAATGTAGGGTTTTTTGTATCTTATTCTACATTTATAAGTTCAACTCTCATGATAAAGAGATTGCAGTACAGTACTTGTATTAGGTGAATTGAAAAATACTATTTCTTTTTGTTTTTTTTATAGTGCGAATACTTGTAATCAAAAATAAATATAAAGTGAGCACTGTACATTTTATATTCTGTGTTGTAATTGAAATCAATATATTTGAAAATGTAGAAAACATCCAAAAGTATTTCAATAAACGGTATTCTATTATTGTTTAACAGTGTGATTAATTGTGATTAATTTTTTTAATTGCTTGACAGCCCTAGTTCCTAGTTTGCATTAATGTAATTCTGTTCAAACAGTTACATTAATGCAAACCAGGAACCTTTTAGTTGGCACTCAGAAAATTCACACAGGGGAGTTACAGTGCAGCCACTTTGTGCACACTGCTGTTCCCACTCCCACAGTTCGATCTGTGAGGCAGTGTAGACAAGCCCATTGTCACTTTAAAAAAATGAACTAGAGATAGTTTCAGTTAAAATTTACAAATGAGTCCCCCTGCCAGTTTTTGTGGTTTTACAGTCACATTTTCCTAATTTTTAAAATGGCTTTTGTATCCCATGTTGCTGTGTGGAAAGACCTGCATAAACAACTGGGGCAAAATGCCTGATTCTATGGTGAAACTGACTAAGGTCAAATGCAAAATGTAAACTGTGTGTATGGGGGGGAGGGTGTGTGGAGGGGGAGAGTAGAGAGAAGTAATTTCTTCTCTAATCATTTTCAGAGTAGTAACTCTAGGTGCTCCTTGTAACAATAGTAGGGAAAACATTATCAGGCCCAGTAGGAGTTTTGAAGTCCTCTTTAGAGTTCTTTGCAATATAGTACAGTGCATAGGATAGCTACACATCACAAACAGTATGCATTTTTACTTGTTAATTTGATTCCTGTAGCCAAGATTCTGGCTAGAAACAATCTACTTAGTGGTCATTGAGAGATGTTCATAAAGTTTTCTTGTTTGTATTTTTTTTTTATGGATCAAAGGTATCTTCTTTGACAGTCTCTGTGTATACCTGCTTATGGGGAGTTACATACAGAGCATACAGAACTCTTTCAAAGTGTGTGTTCACATTTGACTCTGGAAAGAAAGATGTCTCATGCATTCTATTAAAGCTTTTTGGGGTTAGTACTGGGCATAGATGTGGTGTTGAAACTGAGCATCTAGGGATCTGAGGAAATGGAGAAATCCTTCCAACCTTACCTACACTATAGTAAAATAGAACACTAAACGATTTTTAACAATGTATAAAAAGATGTCTGAAGCGAAACCTAAGAGAATGAGTAGCTGACAGATATGACAGAGGTCCCTCTGTGCCAGAGGTAAAAGACTTTACAAACTATTCTAAATTCTCATCTTTTATTGAATACCCGCCACAGGATCAGAGGATGATTTTAAGCCCTCATAACAGAAGGCCAGACAATCACCAGGGCATCTCTCCAGGCTTCATTAGATGCTGCTAACAGAGCTGCACTCTCCATGGCTACAGCAGTAGTAATGTATCGGGCTGCTTGGTTGCAGTCCTGTGCTCTATCTCAGGAGATGCAAAACACTGTTGATGATCTTCCCTTTGAGAGCCCCAAGTTTAGTGATGTCACAGAAGGTACTCTTTACTCTCTTAAAGCACCTAGGTGATGTTACAATCTCTGAGTATTTAAATCTGGACCTCAAGAGAGTAAACATCTTTGTCCACTCTGAGTGGTTCAGAATGGTAACCCTAGCAGCTATATCAGCCTTGTTTCTACAATACAGCAGAGCCTGCAAACAGCAGAGGCTTGCTTGCAACTTCTGGTCATATTGCACCCTGTATATTTGTGACACCCTTAGCAAAACTACACTTCCAGTGTCTTTAAGCCTGGCTCAGAGCCATCTACCCCCCGCCCCCCAACAAAAAGCATATCCAAGTGCATGTTAGTAACCCAGGGTTTTTCAGTTCTCTAAATTGGTGGACTGTTTTTCCATGTAATAACTTTTTTATTTAAGATTTTGATATTCTCATAGTTAAAAGATCTTCACATGCATGGCAGTCATTGAGTAATTCATGCATTAATAATAGTCCTTTATTTGGCTTTTTGGTATCACAAAATAAATAATCCCATATCATTGATATTCCTGTGAGAAACCTGAATAAAATAAGGGAGGTCAATTTGCCATTTTTCAATATTTGTAAGGACCCAAGAGTCGTCACTTGTTCCATTATACTTTGTGTCTGAGACTTCCTTGACTTTCATAACCAGGTTTTCTGAAAATCTGGTCTAGTAATCTACTGAATTTGAAGTATAATTAGACAGAAGTTTTGAACCGTTCATGGTTCAAACTATGAATTTTCCACTAGTTTAAATAAATTAAAGTTTCTGTGTAAACAGTAACACAGTGCTTGGTTATAACAAGATGTTCCTGGACTTCAAGTGCATTGCAAGGCATGAGGCCAAAGCCAAATATTGTCCTAGAAATTTTGGTGGTATTGTACAGACTAATTTCTTAATGAAGGTGACTGCTTTTATCTTCTTTAATGTCAGAAGTGGGTAATCTAGTTAACAAGTCTCCCTACATGTGTGATTGTACTGAAAATTGTTTGGAACTCTTTGATGGATATTCTCAGTTAATCCTGTCAGAATCTTGTGTCATGAGTTTGTAAAGCAATTTTAGTGATAATACCTAAGGGCCAAATTTTGATATCATTATTCATATTTAATACCTGGCTTCACATATTAGTCCAGCGTGACTATTTATAGAGTTGAGCTACTGCTCAACATGAGGAAGGATATCAAATTCTGGCCCTTATTGATATCTCTCTTTTTTTTTTTAATGGCAGATATGAAAACGTTTACTGCGGATATAATTTTCTGTAAATAATTGTCCTTTTATGTTTTATATATATATATATAGAATTCTTAAAACATATTTCTCTTTCATTCTCTTACATAGGTCTGTACTGAGGGGATGATATTCCTTCTATGAAAGTAGTGGAGACAGAAAGAAACTGAAACTTCTGGAAACTTGCCTTAGACTGTCTGTATTGGAAATCTGATATATTTAATTATTTGCTGTGTTTACCAGAGAAGACAGCAGTCTTGTAGTTCTGGCATTTGTTTACACAGTTCAAGAGAAATATTTTCCATCTTACATGTTGTCTTCCTTAAACTTTTATCGGAGCCCTCTCTCCTAGGTCCTTTGTAGCGCGGTTTTTGAACTCCCATGTTCACTGGCTTACTAGCAGTTGATGTTTGAATCATCAGATTATTTTTAAAATCAATCAGGCACCCAACAAATGAACCTGATAGCCATCACAGAAAAGTGGAAGTCAGTGTAGTATTTTAACATACTGATGGGTATCGAGAATAGACGCATTATTTTAGAAATGGGATTTCCATTTCTCTTGGACCACATCATTCATCTTGAGATCCATGTGTGGATCTCCCTGTGTGCAGAAGAGGGGCTCAGTCTTGCTGTATCAGTGCCCCAAACTGCCCTCCCACAGCCCTGCAGAGTGATATGTTTGTGATCAGAGATTCTTGCAGGGAGAAAGGTTGGGGGAGCAGAGGAAGCATGTCGCTATCACCCAAAACTCACACCATTTACCACAGATTGCATAAACTCGCTTGCAGAGCCTTTGGTGGTCCTCAGAAGCCTCCACAGCTAGAGGTGGAGTCCCTGGCATTGTGGCTGTAATGGACCTTCACTTCACAGGGGGGAGATGCAGAGGGTTGGCGCTGCTGTGAGGATTTGTGTCCTCCTGTGAATCCTAGGGGATACAGCAGGTTTGCGGGTGGCTGCTCCATGGGGAAGATGTACGTTGTTCCCTTCCTCTAACGTGACAATGCAGGGTCACCTCGGCGTGAAAATCCTTGTGAATATTCCTTGATTCATAGTTGCTGCCTATGGTTTTTAATGTGGGAACAGACTACCTACACCAGTGTCTTTTCATCCTAATTCAGAGGAATATTCAGAAACATAAACACTGCCTACTGCACAGATTTTGATTGTTATGGATAGGTTACAGTGATCCTAGAATTTACCTGCAGTAAATCGTTTAGTGATTTCTTCAGTGCTTTTTATTTTTTCTTTTCCTGCTCATTGTAATGAGTATATAAGAAAGTTTATCTTCATTACAATTTCTAAATGACAGCTTTCTTGTTTTTTAATTCCAATTCATCATTTTTTCATGTTGTATGGCTAGCTGTATAAATTCAGAAGCATGGGGAACTGAAGCACAAAGAGGCTATCTAAAAATATAAATTCAGTTATTGTGTTCAACATAGTCCTTATAAATCAAGGACAAAATAGATAATTCACCCGAGAAACTTTTTGCTCTTGGTCTGGCTTTTAAAGCAATGATTTCAACATAAATACTTAATCCTATTATTTCCTTGAAGATACCAGTAAGATCCATCTTTCTACATATTATTGAATAAAGAAACCTTTTCTTTCATGGTGCTATGATTTAAACACCAAGCCTTTCATATTGCCATATAATTGAGTTATACTTTTTTCAATATGGTCTGGTCTCAGTTTGCTTTATCAAAATTCAAGATGTATTTGTTGGAGCAATTAGAGCAAAGTAAGGAACCTTTTCCATAGTCTGAAATCCTGATATCACCAGACTTTTTAAGCTACTAATATTATCCCGTGCTTTACTTTGATTCTTTCTTGAAACCTTATTATTGTTAGAATTTTTACAAAAAGATTTGTATCATTTTGATTGTTGTTAAAATTACAGACTTAAATGAGTTGCTCTCAACTCATTTTTCTTTTTTTTTTTCTGAAAATAATTTAATCATACACTGTACACCAGAAATTGATTCTTCTGTCTTTTTTTCAAAAAGTCTCTTGTAAAGAGAAGACTTAGTTTATTTGGAAGGATTTATATTGTTAAAAGGTGCTCTTTACAGTGAGTTCTAGTGGTCTGTAATTGAGAAGCTTGTGAATATTTAGTAGGTGAGGGCTTTGTCACAGTTCTGAGCAAAGGGCAGTTTATAGTTGTGCCCCAGAAATCCAGGAGGCAATTAATCTGCACCAGTTTATATTTGGTACAGATTAATTTCCCCAGTGCACTAACTCAGTTGCACTGGTTAGTGTGTTGAGGAGTTGAAGCCAAGGCTACTCCCCATCCCTTCCCACGGAGATTGCTCTCCCTCTAGTACTGCTACCTGCAAAGAGCCCCATTGCTCACCTGTGCAATTGCTTTAGCTAGTCTGCAGTCAGGTTTTGAATATGTTAGGTGCTGCACAGGTGAAGTTTATGGGTCTGATTTTTAAAAGGACCTTAACTGGACCTCCAATTTTGAGTGCATTTTGCAACCACAAACAATTTTATGCTCAGACTTGGAGCTTCTCACTTGAAAATCAGGCCTTATACATACAGATGCAAAATACTTTCTAGTGCTATGAGGCTTTCATTGTACTAGGACAATCTCTGCCTTCCTTTTTGGGCACAGAGTGCTAAAGTTTAATGGTGATGTGAAAGAAAAGAAATTGGGCTACTACCTTTTGTTGTTTCTTTGTGATGTATAAAGAAAGCATCATTTTTTAAAAAAAGTCAAATACTGCCTCTTACATTAGAAATTAAGGTCTTATCTTCTCTAGAAGACTGAATGGATTATTAATAATTATTTCAGTTTGAGTTATGGGTGCTCAGCACTTCTGAGAACCATGTCTTTAACTTCTTTGCCTCAGTTTCCCCATCTGTTTAAAGGGGGATACTTGTACCTACTCAACTGAGTTGTTGCAGGGTTAAATAGTCAAATGCTTTTAAGGCATTTTGAAAATATGAAGTTTTTTATTCATTCCTGAGTATTAATTATACTGTTGGGAATTTTTTGTAACCGAGTCTCCTAGGGTTCCATATACTTCAAGTAGGGATCACAACATTGTCTTGAAGATTCAGTTATTCTCTGTCTCCACTGCTTACAGACAGGGAACATAATCTCATCAGTCTGGATCTGTGTAGGAGAATTTGGAGAAAATAAATAACAGGTAAGAAATATAAACTTGGCGACGTTGGGTCAAATTCATCCCTGGCATAACTTGATTCACTTCAGTGGAGTTTTAGTAGAAATGAAGTTGGCTCATTTTACTCTGCTGCTAAATGGCCAGGTTATGTCACCAGAGTTACAACCTTACTCTGAGTAGTCCCACTGAAATCAGTAGGATAGTTCATGAATAATTACTCAGTGTGGCAGAATATGGCACCCCAAAATGTGTTATTTTCAGAATGTATATTTAATGTGTTTAATAAAAACAAGTAAAATGAAAAGGCTGATAATACAAAATCGATATATAGCACATGAAATATATGAATAACTGGAATAATATAATATAAATCATTTATCTTCTTTACAGTATAAACAAATTATATTCTGTATTTATCAGAAGAAGTGATGGGCCTGATGTTAATTTACATGACCCCATTTCAGAGCCAGAACAGTGTAAAGAAATGTTTCTGGATAACTTAGTAATAACTGGTCATTGGAAGTCATAAAGACGCTTTTTAAAAAATTACTTGATGAAAAGTTTCTTAAGTTTTGATTCTCATCTTGCACTGGAACTCTGGTGCATGGGTCTGCCTGCACAGTTGTCAGTGAAGGATCAGAGCCTTTGCTTGCAAACTCATCACTTACTGATGTATATGTTTTTGCTAATTTCCACCATGAATGTTGTTTATTGGAAAATTAAATTTTGAAAAAAAAATTCTTTTTTTTAGTCTCAATACTGAAAATGAAACTAACCTTTCTAAATAGTTTCAGTTTTTTTAATTTCTCCCATTTTTTTCTTAACTAGGTCCTTTCTGATGATGCTTGAGCTTACACTACTGCTGTTGGTCTCATTCCTGTTGGCTAAACATTTATTCTCATTGACTTCATTAAGTTAATGCTTGCCAAAAAATTGAGGTACAGCATTTACAGAATTATGAGGATACTGCAGTGCAGACCTTAACCTTCACCTTAAAATGACTTTATTTGCAATTCCCTCTGAAGATAGTGTACAATGCTTTTTGGAAGCCAGAAGGTCTCCTTATTTCTAGAATCAGCTCTGCACTTTGTTTGGCTTGAACTACCACGAAGAGCATAGTTGCATGTTTGAAAAGTTCAGAATTTATTATTTTGGAGAAAAGGATAACACTGTATGGTGCACGAGAATTACTGGGAAATAAAGTATGTGTTTATTGGGAAACAACAATTCTACAAATAGCATCTCTGTATTTTAAATGGTTTAATTTAAAGATTAGTGAAATTTATTACATTTTATTTGTCTTTTTGCTAATGTTTGATTAATATAGTTTTTGTTTTAAAGGGATGATTTATTTAAAATTGTATTTACCAGTAATACTTTAAATGGTAAGTACAACTAGACTTTTATAAAAGGTTTGCAGTAGTATGTAAATCAAATATTGGCAAAGTAATCTAGTTAGAATACCTCACCCTCCACATTTCTGTAGTTTTAGAGAAGATTCTATCAGTTTGTATTGTAAATAATAATAAATCTTAGAAAAAGGCAAAAATGAACTGGTTACACCTCTTCTTTCAGAGATGAAATCCCAGTTTTTCTGTACCAGATCTAATTAGCAAGAAAATTAGTATCTTGTGGTAGTAATATAAATCAGAGATTTGTTTCTGCAAAGGTAGAAAGATGCAAAACAAATTTGTTAGTGGAAAGATACCTTTCCAGTCAAATCTGTGGTCCTGGTATAGAAGTATATCAGTGAAGTGCAGGTATTTGTGTCTCATACTGGTAAAACAGGATTTGCAAGGCGACAAATCAGCATAGTCTCCATTGCTATCAACAAAATATTGAGGATTGAAACATGTTAGAAAATGATTTTTTGTGTAGTAGTCTATTTTGCCTCTTTGAATTAAATTTGTATTTATAGACTTACATGCAAAGTAACTATTCATATATTTATTTACAGACTACAGTTTTCGTCGCAGCTCAGTAAATAGCATTTCCCCTGTTAGTGCCACTCTCTCTTCTGGGACACCCAGCGTGCTTCCATTCACATCAAGGCCTTATTTTTATCCAAGCTACCCCTTATCACCAACAATTCTGCTTGCTAATGGCAGCCATGTTGGACAGCGAGTATATATCTCTAATGAGGCCTCATTCTTTTGAAGAAAAAGTTGTACAGCATTAATATGAAAGTTTTCAATTTTAGTTTTTAATTGGGTCTACACTATTCATTTTCATGAGTAAAATATATTTACTTCCATATAGGGAACTTTTCACATTTCAGTAAATATAAGTATTTTACTAAGCATTTGTCAAAAGATAAAGTTCAAAAAAGTTTCTTTTCTTGGCCTGTGTACTGTAGATTGATGCTCTTTTATCTGTTTATGGTTCCTGGTCAAAGTGTGGGCAATAAACCACTGGGTTCTATGTTAAGAATTTTTCTAATAATTACTTTACTGAATAGTATCTCTTTAATTTAATCTGTGCAAATATTGGTTGTAATCTTGTTACCAAGGATCGCTGTTATGTTGAAGATTAGTAGTTATTTAGCGAGAAGGCAACTATTATGTGGCCGGAAAATGATGCAAAAGAGAGATTTTAAGAAACTTTTTTTTTAACTTTAAAGAAATAATTTACTATTGTGGTCCTTTGCATAGTTTTAGTAATAGAGTAAATTATCTTACTTTTTGTGCTGTTAATTTATTCAGAGTTAAAATTGTTAAGCTTCATCTGTGTTTTGGTATTACCTGTATAATAGTTCTGTTTTAAAAAAGAGTTGTGCTGTTTTTTTTTTTTAAATGTTGAAATCATGTGTTAATTTCTGTACTTGAATTCAAATATTTTGACATTAAATTTATGCTGTTCTTTAAAAGATATTTGTGGGGTTTGCATATATTGTTGAATGCTCAACATTGTTTACAGACAGGGCCTCATTCTCCCCCCCCATGGAAGCACTTACATAAATGAACTTATCTTTAAGCACATGCTTTGAGGGTAAAATAACTTTATTTTAGAGATGGTGTGTGAATGGGGTGGAGGTTCATAAACTAGCTTGGCATGTTTCACTGTTACATAAGAAAATTTGATGTGGACCAACCTTGGGACTCTTGTTCCTTTGGTCAGTGAAGCTTAAACTTGAAGCAAATATAATCAGAATGCTAATATTGTTTATCTGTCAGTTCAGAAATAACATGGATGGCTAGTATAGGAGAGGAATTCAAAACGTCAGTCTAGCACACTTTTGCTTTTGGTATAAGAAAGAAGTACTTCAGTTTTTATTATATTGTACAATATTCAATCAAATTGATTCCTTAGAACAGGGAATCTTAACCTGAGAGTGAGGCACAAATTGCCTGGTATAATCTGCAATTTTGAATTTGAATTCGGGGTATCAGAAATCCTTTGTCTTCGCTCAGATTAATTTTTGAATAATTTTCATGATGATTTATTTAATATTGAAGCACTCTTTAACCAGTCAGTTGTGCATATGTGAAAATATGCTGAGTTTTATACATATACAAGAAAACACACTTCATTTTATACTGATAGTATATTTATTAATAACCTTTTAAAACCCTTCCCCCGGGATTAGCATTCCATAAGTGTTAAACATAACACTTGTAGTAGTCTGTACAAAAGTGTGAAAAATTCCTGTAATGCTTTTGAGGGTGTTGCCGGCACAGAGTGCCCGAGGAAAGCAACAGCGGCGTTTGTTGCCCGGTGTGCTTCGCGCCAATGAACACACCAGGGTGGAGAAGCAATCAAAGTTTATTTGAGATCTCAAAGCGGTGCAAGGAGACTGGCACGTCTCAGATCAAGCACACTAAGTTTTCCCTTTTTATTCTTTTTACAGCTAGGCTTTTCCCTTCACCCCCCTCCCTTCCTCTTATAATAGTTTACTTTAAGCAAGTAGCAAGCAATTACATTTAAGCAATTAAATCATCTTGGCGGCTATAAGTCCAGCTTGTTAGTAACTTCTTTTTAAATTATTACCTTGTCCATTTCCTTTGATTTGTTATTTTGCCTTTCAGCCAGAAGTATGCAGGCCTCATTATTACCGCTTGGTACCGATATGAGCGGTGCGGCACCTGATAAACTGTTACACATTCCAATTTCTGCATCTGGCTTTGGAGGTCGATTAGAGTTTAAACATGGAAGGAGTTTGGTTCATTTAGGCCTGGTGCAGGAAGGCTTCATCGACACTCGTGGTCTTCCACCCTCCTGAGTTACTTAGGGTTATGCCTAATGACACCAACAAGGGAATCTTCCTATGTGGGGTGGGCCATGCAAGGCCCTCTGGGACATTAAAGCCTGTTGTCTATGTAGAGTGATCACGAGTGTAGGGGCCTTCTTGCCACTTACCAATAGGCCAGCAGGGAGGGTTTCTTGGGGCAGGCTGTGGGATGGTTATGGGATTTCATGACTATTCATCTAATGAGCAGGGTGGGATATCAGACATTTTGTATGAAACCTGTAGGATAGAATAATAATTGCAGGTACTACATTGCAGCCATGCAACCACAATGGCGGTTTAAACCTGTGCACCCCCACTTCATATGCTGAGCAAAGACTACTTCAGATAATTGAGAAATCTCTCAATGGAACCTGTTAATCTTCAGGAAGAACAGTTGTCACAAAGTTTTTCTCATTGAATTTTGAAAAACTATAGGAAAAAAATTGAATTGTGTACTGTGATTTATACTAATACTGTACATGCTGGTCAAAAAAAGTGGAATCCATTTACAAATCTGCGATACAATAAATAGTTTAGTTTTGAGAGTGGACACTGCAAGGGTATATAACACATCTTGGAAAGATTCTTTATTTTTGTGTGTGTAGGTCATCCTGTGCTAAGCCCCCTTTGTACCAATTAACCATTAAATCTGCGTTAAATCAGACAATTCCCCCAGCATCGGGGAAGTTGACACGGGCAACTCTGTGCCCTCCCCATCTCCTACTAAGGTGTATGCTGGGAGCCACAGGGTATGGCCAGAGTTTGTGGCATTCTGGCAGTCTCTGCTAGTGGGGCTGTTACAAGCCACCACAACTTGGAGCAGTCCCAAGGCCTAAAATTTATGGTTATGGCTGAATAGCTCTGGGGCTTGGCGTGTCAAAGTTGGTTGCAAAATACCTTTTCCCATCCTGCCCCTGTCCTGTGCACTGAGTACTGTTCTGACACTTCTGAAGATGGGGGGCATTGTAATTAAATATTTAAGTGACCCCTTCAGGATTTGAATCTTGGTGCTGAAAGCTGGCACTCTAACCAACAGCATCATGCTACTTATCAAGAATATTGCTCCTTCATAAAGAATTGCCTAACATATTTGCGACCACCCTGCTACTGCAGATGCAGTATTATAGCAGGGTTCTGTGGCAGAAGCAGGGAGAGCAGCTGCCAGAGTAGTCCATATAGTTAATTCCTTAATACTAACTGAATATTTGTACCTACAAAGTGTTTTCTATCCAAGGAACTCGGAGAGCTTTACGATAATAGTCTTACAGAATATCTGTAAGGTAGCTATTATCCCCATTTTACAGATTGGGAAACCAGGGCACAGTGCAATTAAATGACTGGCACAGAGTCACCCAGGGCCTGATTTTAAAAAGGCATTTAGGCATCTAAAGCTGCAGATTGATGCTTAGTAGGATTTTCAAAAGCACCTAGCGGTCTAACTTCCATCTTTGTAAAATACTTTAGAGCATTTATACATGCTACATAAGGGCAAAGTATAAATATTTATCACTGTTTATTAAATGGCATCTCCACTATTGGGAATCTCCAGTGGGAGTTAGGTGCCTAGTGGAATTTTCAAAAGTGGCTATAGCCAACAACTACCTTTTTAAAAACAAACTGTCCCACAAATCTGTGGCAGATAGAACTCAGACCTCTTTATTCTCAGTCTTGCACTTTAACAGCCAGGCGCTGCCTAAATGAAACTAGGTAATATAGACTCACCTAACAGCCATAGATTAGGGCATGAGCCAGAACTGAACTAAAGTTGCACAGCAGGAAACTTGTGCTAAATTTAACACCTTTTAAGCACAGTACTGGTGCCAGGCTTGCAGGCAATAGTAAGGATTCCATTTAATAAACAAAATAGTATTAACTAATGATACTTCCCCCTGTGTAACATCTAAAGGCTTGAAAGTGCTTTACAAAGATGGGTAATATCACTCTTTTACAGATGGGGAAATTGAGGCACAGAAAGCATTGACTTGCCTGACATCACAAATTGAATCATTGACCAAATCAGAACTAGAGCCTAGATACATTATGCCATTAATAAAGAACTAATTAAGTGGATTCTCCTCTACTAATTATATTATCTTGTTTCTTGGACATTTATTTTTTTATGCTGCAACAGGGTGTAGCTGCAATTGGCTTCCAATTTCCTGCAGAGGGAGGCATTTGCCAGTACATAAAAACAAGGACTTCAAGTTAAATGATCCTTTTAACACTGGAAGGGGGTAGCTTTACATAGCAAAACCGCTAAACCTTTCTCCTCAAACCAAACTACGGAATTCAAATAGAATTCATCCAAAAGGCTTTTTTATTCATTTATTGTGTAAAAGTCTATTTTGTATGTAAAAGAGTATATACTGGAAGATGGATAATAGCTCCAGTCCAGCACAGTTATTTCCAGGAAAATGAAATCATGTCATGGTAAGAAACATTTATTTTTGCCCATAACTGTACTGATCAAATATACATTTACATAAAAGCGAGTTTTCTCTCTCATTTCTATATCACCAGCAACTGGATGATTATATAGGAGAAAACTCCCTTCATCCCTGTAAAGTGAATAATGCATTGTGAACAACACTTCCAGTGGAACTTTTTCTATTAAAGGCATATTGTTTTAAGATACCAAGAAATCACTTATTTTCTTGAGTGCTACAAAAGAGCGTTGGATCATCTAGCTTGACTTGCAGTATAACACAGGCCATAGAATTTCAAATGACTACCCCAGTGTTGAGAGAAAATGCATTTGACTAAAGAAAGGCATCCAGGCTTGATGTGAAGACAAGAAGAGATGGAGAATCCACCACTTCTCAAATTTGATAGCATAAATGGATCAATCTTTCAAGTTACAGCATTGTATATAGCTCTCTAACAACTATAAACAATGCTGTATTTTATTGTTTATATACTTTAATGCTTGCTATACAACAGTTTGTGTCAAACTTTTGAAACTTGAGCCCTGTTTAGGAAAATGAAACTACACTCCTTTTTCAGCTCTACCATGTGCTGTAAAAGGCCTGCCCTTCTTAATTTATACATTTGCCCCTCTCCAACTAGCCTTCAAGCCTAGGTTGTGCCCAATGCTTTAGGAAATGCTGCTGTACATAAAGTTTCTACAAACATTCCACCTAATTCTAAAACATATGTGACCAGACGCAATGGGAATTTATATTATAGCACTAGCTAACTTTGTAGTTATTTCCCATTTCCTACTGGTTGAAGCTGTAGTGTAGATGGGCTCACCACCTTCTTCAGGTTAGAGTGCATGATAAAGAAAATGTGAGCATCCTGTATGCACTGCTGCCTCCACCATTGCTATCAACAGGTCCTTATTTTACGTATTCACTGTAAATCAAAATGCTTGACAGGCATGACAAATTTGCTATGTAAATGTTGCCAAAGTTTACAAAAGGAAAGAACCGTCATGAACATTTTCAAGAGGTAAATATAATACTTCAAGCAGCGTCTGGACACTTAAGTTTTTCATCAATTTTTCTGGAACACTTTTAAAAGTGTAAATTCCTAAACATTATAGCTTATGAAGATAATGTATAAATAGTTTCAAGTACTCTTTAATCTTTGCAAACAGTTCTCATGCTGCCCCTATGCATACACTAAAGGATCTCTAATGGTAAAACAAGGATGTCCATAACCGTTCACAAAATTCAGGCTTTATTAGCTCATTCTATTACAAAGCAAGCTAATATTTTAGTGCAGTGGGGTCTTTCTGCCCATTTGATTCTCTAGGAATACAACATCCAATTATTTTTATTTTACATTGCTGCCCAAAATGACCGTAGCTTGCTTCTTGGTTTAGAGAAAGAGTTGGCACAGGAATGCTACGTGGCAGAGTTTGGGCAAGTCTCTTACAGTCCTAAATACCTAGCATTGTAACCTGTAATGATTTCTGATGATAGGTAGCATTTCCATTTCATACTAGATTTATTCTTATCTGATAAATTTCAATATCATGAGATACCCTTGTTCCTTACACCACACTGAGAGAAATTTTTCTACTGTTTAAACCCAACATGATAGAAAATAGAATCACTTTTGAACTTTCTTGTTTTCAGTTATTCCCTTAGGCCTAGATTCTGCTTAGACCTTTTGGGATGCTCATTGTGGTAAAGTGTAAGCAGCCTCCATTTTGCACAGCCTGTATAATGGCTGGGATTGCCGAAAATGCTGCCTAATTACTAGATTATTTTTTTTTTAAGAAAGTGTTTGCAAAAATAAAAAAAAGAAAAATCGGGGTTTTGGAAAATTTTGATATTTTGGCAAAAAATTCTAAATGAAATGTTTTATTGATTTTAAAAATTAAAAGTTTAGATGGGTATACTCCCCACTATCACTTTAATTTTTTTTTCACTTGGAAAAGTGGAAGGTAAACAAGTGACAGAGTGGATTTTTTTTTCATTTTTTTTACTCTGTCCCCCTTGTTTGCAAGTTGCAACCTAGAAAATTCTAAGTACATGAGCCAATCATAGTAGAGAGATTTGCATATTTACAAGGTTATTGATAAATTAACTGTTTTGTGATTATTTAAATCCCTAACAATGACTATCAGGCAATCTGAATACAGAGGATTACATACCATAAAATTGAGAAATAATCGTAAAATAATTTCCAAGCAGGACCATCCCCCAAATCCAAGATACAGAGAATTGCAAAACTGAATAAAAACTAAATAGTTATGCAATTCCTTATATATGGATTATTGGAGACAATTCCAATTAAGTATAATGTTTAATCATTATAGAATTAAACATTTTTTAGTTTTTTTTTTTAAATTCTGCTTTAGAGGTACAATAGTTGCTTTATAAGGAACAATGGCAGTTAATTAAAGCACTAAATTGGCAATTTGTGCACTTGATAATTAATGTGTTTCTTTGATTTTTTGGTAACATTTCTGTTAAATCTAAATAAAATTGCTGATGGACAAATTCTAATTGCATTTAAGCAGATATCAGTTTCATAAAATTAGGCAAGCTTTTAAAAAAAATCAATGTAGTGATTAATAATTATGCCAATATAAGCAGATGTCCTTGTGTAATGGGAATATTCTCTCCAAATAATTTTAGTGTAGATAACTTGTTTTTAAAAGTTGTAAAATAACTTTATTACTTTAAGATAAATTTGTTTTCTATATGTATTTCAGAAAAAATATTTCTTATAATATGTAAGATATAGTAACAATGCATTCCGTTCATAATGGACAATAAATAACTGCACAGTGAACCAAAATGTATCCCAATTCATAGCCTACCACTAAAAGAGTTATGACAACACATCCATTATAGAATCTTTAAACACTACTAGTGTTTTGAAGCATTGCTGAATGTTGAGGTGGAAGAAGAGAGAAGGTGAGGACAGCAAGACCAACTAGACAGATTGTCAACTGTTGAAATGATTTAAAGTTGTTATCGAGAGATTTCATTATCTTCAGGTTACAATCCATATCGTCAGTTCAATACATTTTTTAAGACAGAGACATACAATACAAGTAACAATGACCTATGTTCGCACTGCTTGGAAAAGCTCAACAAACAGCTGAAGTAAGAGATTTTATATAAAAATCTTGCTCAAGTTGCATGGGAGGTAATTGTTTGGCTATCCTCGGCACTGGTGAGGCCTCAGCATGATTACTGTGTCCAGCTTTGGGTGCCTCACTTTAAGAAAGATGTGAACAAAGTCGAGTCCAGAGGAGAGCAACAAAAAAGAAAGGTTTAGAAAACATGATCTGTGAGGAAAGGTTTAAAAAATGACATGTTTTGACTTAAAAAAACTGATAGGGGACCTGCTAACAGTCAAATATGTTAAGGGCTGTTATAAAGAGGATGACAGGTTTCAGAGTGGTAGCCGTCTTAGTCTGTATCAGCAAAAACAACAAAAAGTCCTTGTGGCACCTTAGAGACTAACAAATTTATTCGGGCATAAGCTTTCGTGGGCTAGAACCCACTTCATCAGATGTATGGATTGGAAAATACAGTATATTTATACATAGCACATGAAAAGATGGGAGTTGCCAGGTAGGGGTGGGGGGTCAGTCTAACGAGATAATTCAATTAACAGTAGAATACCAAGGGAGGAAAAATCACTTTTGTAGTGGTAATAAGGGTGGCACATTTCAAACAGTTGACAAGAAAGTGTGAGTAACAGTATTGGAAAATTAGTAGGGGGAAATTAGGTTTTGTAATGACTCATCCACTCCCAGTCTTTATTCAGGCCTACTTTGATGGTGTCCAGTTTGCAAATTAATCCCAGTTCTGCAGTTTCACATTGGAGTATGTTTTTGAAATTTTTTTGTTGAAGAATTGCCACTTTTAAGTCTGTTATTGAGTGACCAGGGAGGCTGAAGTGTTCTCCTACTGGTTTTTGAATGTTGTAATTCCTGATGTCAGATTTGTGTCCATTTATTCTTTTGTGTAGAGACTGTCTGGTTTGGCCAATGTACATTGCAGAGGGGCATTGCTGGCACATGATGGCATATATCACATTGGTAGATGTGCAGGTGAACGAGCCCCTGATGGTGTGGCTGATGTGGTTAGATTCTATGATGGTGTCTCTTGAATAGATATGCGGATAGAGTTGGCACCAGGATTTGTTGCAGGGTTTGGTTCCTGGGTTAGTGTTTTTGTTGTGTGGTATGTAGTTGCTGGTGAGTATTTGCTTCAGGTTGGGGGCTGTCTGTAAGCGAGGACTGGCCTGTCTCCCAAGGTCTGTGAGAGTAAGGGATCATCCTTCAGGATAGGTTGTAGATCCTTGATAATGCGCTGGAGAGGTTTCAGTTGCGGGCTATAGGTGATGGCTAGTGGCGTTCTGTTACCTACTACAAGACAGGCCCAACAAAGACAGTAACTTCTGGGTACCCTTCTGGCTCTGTCAATCTTAACTTCACCAAGTGGGTATTGTAGTTTTAAGAATGCTTGATAGAGATCCTGTAGGTGTTTGTCTCTGTCTGAGGGATTGTAGCAAATGAGGTTGTATCTTAGAGTTTGGCTGTAGACAATGGATTGTGTGATATGGTCTGGATGAAAGCTGGAGGCATGTTTCCAGAAAACACCATCCCAGCCACTATGGATGTAGAAGCTCTCTACACCAACACTGCACACAAAGATGGACTACAAGCCTTCAGGAATAGTATCTCCTATAATGTCACGGCTAACCTGGTGGCTGAACTTTGTGACTTTGTTCTCACCCACAACTATTTCAGATTTGGGGACAATTTATACCTTCAAGTCAGTAGGACTGCTATGGGTACCTGCATGACCCCACAGTATGCCAACATTTTTATGGCTGACTTAGAACAACACTTCCTCAGCTGTCGTACCCTAACGCCCCTACTCTACTTGCACTACATTGATGACATCATCATCTGGACTCATGGGAAGGAGGCCCTTGAGGAATTCCACCGGGATTTCAACAATTTCCACCCCATCATCACCCTCAGCCTGGACCAGTCCACACAAGAGATCCACTTCCTAGACACTTACAGTGCTAATAAGTGATGGTCACATAAACACCACCCTATACCAGAAACCTACTGACCACTATACTTACCTACATGACTCCATTTTGTATAAATGTATTTTCCACTCCATGTATCTGATGAAGTAGGTTCTAGCCCACGAAAGCTTATGCCCAAATAAATGGTTAGTCTCTAAGGTGCCACGAGGACTCCTTGTTGTTTTTGCTGATACAGACTAACATGGCTACCACTCTGAAACCTGTCATCCTCTTTATAACAAGGACTCCTTGTTGTTTTTGATAAAGAGGATGGTGATCAAGTTTTCTCCATGCTAACTGAAAATAGGACAAGAACTAATCAGCTTAATCTACAAAAAGGAAGATTTAGGTTAGATATTAGAGAAAAAAAAATAAAGGTAGCTAGGTAACTGGAATAGGTTACCCAGGGAAGTTGTGTTATCCTCATCCTTGGAGATTTTTACGAACAGGTTAGACAAACATCTGTCAGGGATGGTCTAAGAATACTTGGTCCTGCCTTTTAGCAGGAGACTGGACTAAATGACCTCATGAGTCCTTTCCAGTCCTATATTTCTATGATTTGCCTTTTTATCACATGAGCTTCACATCCTCTTTCCCAATGAATTCAAGGAAGAAACAAAAGAGTTAATAGTTCATTAAATCCTTTATTAATGTCTTAAGGGCTGCTTCAAAGCTCATTAAAATAAATGAGAGCTTCTATATTGACCTCCATGGACTCTGATTCAGGACTTTGTGGTTCTGTGAAGACACCTGATAAGAACTGATCCAGCTTGTTGAGAATTCAGGGTGTAACAAATGAAGAAATTGTGCTTGAGGAAGGGCTAAGGTGATGACTACAGCTATGGAAGAAGTAAGTGAAAAGAATACAAGAAGATCTTATGATATGCCATACCACCAGCATAAAAAAAAGAGGTAAGCCATCTCAAGGAAAAGGAGTAAGTGAAGTCAGCTGGCAAAAGAAATGAGATCTTGAGCTGTATGTTAAGGTCATGCTCCCATTATTAAATGCATAAGAATAAAGGACATCCCAAGGGAAAACCCATTGGATATCTTGAATACTCTTCTATCGAGTAAAAAGAAGAACAGGAGTACTTGTGGCACCTTAGAGACTAACAAATTTATTAGAGCATAAGCTTTCGTGGACTACAGCCCACTTCATTCTATATACATCCGAAGAAGTGGGCTGTAGTCCACGAAAGCTTATGCTCTAATAAATTTGTTAGTCTCTAAGGTGCCACAAGTACTCCTGTTCTTCTTTTTGCGGATACAGACTAACACGGCTGTTACTCTGAAACTCTTCTATCGAGTGTGGTCAGGCTGCGTGAGCTCCTCATGACTGACTTATTTGCATAGGGCTAGATTCACAAAGGGATTTTAGGCATTGCAGTGCCTAACTCCTAGTCACCAGGGGAAATTCTCAGCCCTGAGGTAGGTCCCTAGGCTCCCCATATAATGCACAGGGAGAGTTAGGCACCCATAAAAGTGATTATCAGAAGCAAACAAGCTGAGTGGGGAGCCACCTCAGCAAGCCAGGAGTTAAATGCAGTGATTTAAGGCCAAGATTCACAAAGGTACTTAAGTGTCTGATGGGCCAGAGGAAGGTGCTTATCTCTGCTTGTGATTCTCAGCTATGATCCCTCTTGGGGAGTTAAGCATCTAAGTCAGGTCAGCCATTTCTCATGAAAGACCACAAGCCGTCCCTATTGTAGTCAATAATCCATTGGTTAGGGTATTTAACAGGGATGTGGGAGACATGTTTTCAAATCCTTGCTGTACCTGATTTGGAGCAAGACCTGGACCCAGCTCTTCTGTATCCCAGGTGAGTGCCCTAACAGTCAGGCTGTTTTAGGGTGGAGCCTTTTACAATCACTCCTGGTGCAGATACTGGTTAAAGCACTCACCTGAGATGTGGGAGACTTGCGTTCAAGGTCCAGCTCCAACTCAGGCAGAGCAGTGATTTGTATTTGGGTTTCCCATATCCTAGGAGAGTGCCTGAACCACTGTGCTACACATCCAACCAGCCCCTGAAATTCCTGACCTACTTGCCCTCTGGCTATATTTTGCTCTGGTAAGGTGAGCTGAGAGCATGCCTACCAGATTGGGCCCGACAGGTGAGAGAGACCGGGAAACACCTACTTTGAGAATCCCACTGAAGGTTTGGCTTGTGTTTGTGTTGCAAGCAGCTCATTAACTGTGGGGTGACATCAGGACGTCTGTAGCTTTGACCATGCCTTCTGGGTAGAAATGTAGGCATCTAGGGGGTTTTAGGCACCTACAGGTGAGAATATCACTGGTGCCTAAAAGTTGGACTTTAGGCACCTAAAAAAGCAGTTAGGTACCTCTGTACCTTTGATGATCTGGGCCTTACTTTCCTGTGAAAGATGGGGTATTGATGTTGTGGCTAGATTATTAGTGTCCCAGACTTTGAGTCTTAGCTTTTTTTTAAAAAAAGCATTAAATTGTGTTAAAATGTCTTCCCCACCCTTTTTGCAGGATCCTTTATATCCCATTTCATTCTTCTTCGAGAGATGTCCCTGTGGGTGCTCCACTACAGGTGTTGGTGCGTCCCTGCGCCTTCGCCCGGAGATTTTTGCAGCAGTACTCATAGCGGCCACGCATGCTCAGAATCTGCCCCCCCGCTGTGACTCTAGGGTAATAGAACGCATGCGTGGCCGGTCTCCTCAGTTCCTTCTCAACCGTCCCCGGCCTGAGACGGAGCTCAGCAGACTCATTAGAGAATCCTTCACTATTGCCTTAATTATCCTTTAGAAACCAGTTTTTTCTGTCAGTTTTCTCTGTTAAAATAGTTACTTACCCAGTTTATCTTAAAAAAAAAAAAAAAAAAAAATTCCTGTCAGCCGCGGCTTTGCCGGGCTCCACCGGTTTCAAGCGCTGTGCTATTTGTAAGGAAGCTATCCCGTCATCGGACGGGCACTCAAAGTGTATAAAATGTTTGGGGGAAGCTCACATTCCCCAAAAATGTGCCCACTGCTGTAAACTCAACTCCAGGGCACGGAAAGACAGGGAGCTTAAACTCAAACTGCTCCTGCTTCAAAAATCTATCGGGTCAGTTTCAGACCCAGGCATTGAAGCCGGCTCCGCTACCCGACACAGCCCCCCCCCCCCCTCAAAAAAGCTCAAGAAGTCTACGAAAAAGGGGCACCTTTCCTCACCGAGCAAGACTAAGAGGCATAAAGTTTCTCCAGGCAGATCAACGATCTCTCTGCCTGTGATTCCTCGCCTCAGCAATTTTCACGAGCCAGGCTCCTCCGGAACAGCGCAAAAGCCGCCTGAGGCTTCAGCGCCGCCGAGAAGCTCCGGTGCCGAGGCATCAGGCTTCCAGTTGCCTGCCTCAGGGACGGCACCGTTCGGCACCGCGAATGAGACGGTGCCGACATTCTACAGCACGCCTCACCCGAGGCAGCCCGACATTTCTCACGCGGCACCGACGCCTGCGGGGCATTCTGACACACAGATCACAGCCAGAAGCCCCGATCGCAGGAATGCTCTTGTGCAGCAGCCTCTGTCGGCTCAGCTTTCATCTCCCGCAGGAGCTGCTTTCACTCATTTTACCCAGACAGCTGATCTGATAGTATCACCTACCTTGCAGTCTCCGCTCATGAATGCATATTCTGTTTCGATGCCTGAGTCAGGATCTGAGCAGTTTTCCTCCAGTGAGGAGGAAGCAGATCCACAGGGAGTTTTTTCCCCATATCATGACTCCCAGCCCCGGACCCAGAGCAATAAGGGCTATGGAAATACTACCTCATCCCACTCTCAGGACCCTGCCCCTTGGGGGATGAACCCCTGGATGGCACCACCTATGCCCTACCCGCCACCATGGCAATACTGGACACCATGGACATCATACCCTCGGGAACACATGCCCCGTGGCCATTCGACCAGGCGCAACACTGATCCAGTGCCGTCTCCTAATGCATATGCTAGTGACACGAGACGCCTGGCAACATAGCCACGTTCCCAGGATAAACCTAGCCCTTCTCCTGGTCCAACAGATCCGGAGTTAGCACCGGAGGAAGCATTACTTCCCCTTCCTCCCACTCCCTCTGATGAATATACAAAATTCCAGGACCTCTTTAAGAGAGTTGCTAGTGACCTGAACATTAACTTGGAAGTGGTTCCCGAACAACAGCATGAGCTAACGAACATCCTACAGCCCCCTTCTTCCTCCAGAGTGGCACTTCCAATTAACGCAGCCCTTTTAGAACCCGCTAAGTCCATCTGGCAGACTCCAGCGACAAGCCTACCTACCTGCAAGCAAGCGGACAAGAAGTATTTTATTTCTCCAAAGGACTCTGAATTCCTTTTTACCCACCCAGCACCAAACTCATTGGTAGTGGACGCTGCGAACCAGAGGGCCAGACAACAGTATTCTCGTTCTGCCCCACCTAACAAGGATAGCAAACGACTGGACCTGTTTGGTCGCAAGGTCTATGCATCCTCCACCCTCCAATTTCGCATAGCTAATTATACTGCAGTCCTGGCAAAATACGACCATAAAAACTATAATAAGTTAATGGACTTTATTGATGACATTCCAGAACAAAGAAAACAACAGTTCAGAGCTATAGTTTCTGAGGGCCAAGCCATTTCACGCACCGCTCTCCAAGCAGCCCTCGATGTAGCCAACACAGCGGCAAGATCTACCGCTACAGCGATAGTCATGCGACGGGGCTCATGGCTCTCCTCTTCCTTTTTTCCTCGCGAAGTTCAGAACACAATTGAAGATCTTCCCTTCGACGGTGACAAACTCTTTGCTGCTAACACGAATGAAGTGCTTCATTCAATGAAAGACTCCAGAACAACCCTCCGGTCTTTAGGTCTCCAGACACCTACGGCAAGAAGACGACAATATCGATACCAACCATACCACCGGCCACGTTATCCCGCATTTACACAACCTTCCCATAGACCGCAGGAACAGCAACAGCCGCAACGTCCACGACCAAGATTCCAGCGACGTCGCCCAAACTCTACAGGGGCGCCTCAACCCCCACCAGCTAATAGGCAGATTTGAAAACTTGGTCGAGGGTTTAGAAAGCAATGCCCTCACTTCAGCCGGCACACCAATCTTTGGACACCGCCTACGACCTTTTTTCCAACAATGGAGGAAGATTACCTCCGACAAGTGGGTCTTAGAGGTAGTTACAATTGGATACGTCATCCCCTTCCTCTCCTTACCTCCCACCCACCCACCCTCCCCGTCCCTCTTCAGGGACCCTTCTCACGAGCAGCTACTCCTCCAAGAGGTGCAACATCTCCTTCATCTGGGAGCAGTAGAAATCGTGCCAGAGCGACACAGAGGGAAGGGTTTTTACTCCCATTATTTCTTAACGGAGAAGAAAAATGGGGGATGGCGACCAATCCTCGATCTCAGGCGGCTCAACAGATTCATCAAAAAGCAAAAGTTCAAGATGGTGACCCTCAATACCATAATCCCAGCGCTGGAGCAGGGCGACTGGTTTTCTGCCCTCGACCTACAAGATGCCTATTTCCACGTCACTATACATCCGGCCCACAGACGTTTCCTCCGATTTACCCTTGGTTCCACACATTTCCAATACAGGGTACTCCCCTTCGGACTATCTACAGCCCCCCGTGCTTTTTCCAAACTTCTAGCTGTAGTCACTGCTCACCTCAGGAGACAAGGGGTAATAATATTTCCGTACCTCGACGATTGCCTCCTCAAAGCTTCAACATTCGACGAGGCGCTCCGGTTCACACGACTCACAGTCGAGTGCTTTCTTTCTCTCGGCCTACAAATAAACAGAGACAAATCCACATTACGCCCCACCCAGCACCTTCAGTTCATAGGCGCAGACCTCGACTCTCGGACCGGGCTAGCATCGCTCCCACCCGATCGCTACAATTCCATAAAACAACTGACCACAACTATTCGCAACAGCCCTCAGGTAACTGCCCGAGACTGCCTGCAACTACTAGGTCACATGGCCTCGTGCACTTTTGTCGTCCAGAATGCACGCCTACACATGAGGTGCTTCCAAGCGTGGCTGGCAACGGTTTACAAACCGAATATGCATTCTTTAAACAAGACTCTCTCCCTGCCTACTCCAGTCAAAGACTCGCTACGTTGGTGGACCGTCCACTCCAACCTTTGTTCTGGAGTCCCGTTTCTTCAACAGGCTCCATCACGCATTCTGACCACCGATGCATCTATGACAGGGTGGGGTGCATATATGTCTCATCACACAGTACAGGGACTATGGTCACCAACCGAGACCTCCCTGCACATAAATGTACTAGAACTTCGAGCCATTCGCAACGCGTGCCGTCACTTCCTGCCACTAATCAAACATCATCACGTACGCATAATGACGGACAACATTGCTTGCATGTTTTACGTAAACAGGCAGGGCGGAGCTCGTTCCCATTCGCTGTGCACAGAGGCTATGAAGCTCTGGAATTGGTGCATTGTGAACAACATCCGGGTATCAGCTGCTTATCTTCCCGGAATCATGAACACCACAGCGGACGAACTGAGCAGACGCTTCCCATGGGACCACGAGTGGGAGATAGACGAGAAAACCATTCACAACGTATTCAGCATCTGGGGTTACCCAACAATAGACCTCTTTGCAACTGCAAAGAACAAGAAATGTCTCAATTTCTGCTCCAGAGCAGGACTGGGCAAACATTCCCTGGGGGACGCATTCATGATCTCATGGCACCGAAACCTATTCTATGCGTTTCCCCCGATACCAGTTCTCAACAGGGTTCTGATAAAAATACGAACGGATCGAGCTAAGGTGATCCTCATTGCCCCATCGTGGCCCAGACAACCATGGTTTCCCTTCCTCACCAGAATGTCAATCTAACCACCAATCTCCCTGCCGCTTATTCCAAACCTTCTATCTCAGCAGCACGGTCGTTTTCTCCACCCCAACCTGTCCATGCTTCACCTCAAGGCCTGGTTCCTACGTGGTTCTCCCAATGCGAATTAGATTGCTCCGAACAAGTTCAGGAGGTGCTCCTACATAGCAGAACGCAAGCTACTCGCAAGACCTATCTTCAAAAGTGGAAACGATTCACACATTGGTGTTCTGCCAAACATCTTTCTCCTACCTTGGTACCTCTTCCGTTTATATTGGACTATCTCTTGGGCCTTAAGCGATCCGGCCTTTCTTTCAGCTCCATCAGGGTCCATTTAGCTGCTATTACGACTTTCCACGACAAAATTGATGATACGTCTGTCTTTGCTCACGCTACTACGAAGCGTTTCCTCAAGGGCCTACAAACCTTATATCCAGACATTAAACAACTGACCACCCCCTGGGACCTTCATCTGGTACTGTCTGCCCTAACTCAGCAACCCTTTGAACCCCTAGCCACGTGCTCCCTTTTACACCTCTCCATGAAAACAGCGTTTCTAGTGGCAATTACTTCTGCCAGACGGGCAGGAGAAATAGCAGCTCTCATGGCTAATCCACAATATACGATATTTTTTAAAGACAAGGTTACCCTCAGATTGCATCCCAAATTTCTTCCAAAGGTTCACTCATCATTCCATATTAATGAACCCATACACCTCCCGACTTTTTTCCCGAAACCACATGCAAACTCCTTTGAAGCCTCAATGCATACACTAGATGTTCGCAGAGCCTTGTCATTCTATTTGGATAGAACCAAACCCTTTAGAACCTCCTCTAGACTTTTTGTCTCTGTTGCAGAGCGCTCCAAGGGCATGCCTATTTCTACCCAGAGACTCTCGAACTGGATCTCCCAGTGTATCCGACTGTGCTATCAGATGAAAGGGGTTGCACCTCCAGATGGCATTAGAACACACTCCACTAGATCTCTGGCTGCCTCCATCGCATTCTTACGCAAAGTCCCTTTGGCTGACATTTGTAAAGCAGCCACCTGGTCATCTGACCATACTTTTGTTAAACACTATGCCCTTATTCAAGGCCCTTTATCTGACATACGCTTGGGCAGGGCAGTACTCTCGACGGCGTTCCTACCAGATCCGAAGTCCCTGCCTCCTTAAGATACACTGCTTTTAAGTCACCTGTAGTGGAGCACCCACAGGGACATCTCTCGAAGAAGAAGAGGAGGTTACTCACCCTGTGCAGTAACTGACGTTCTTCGAGATGAGTGTCCCTGTGGGTGCTCCACTACCCACCCTCCTCCCCTCTACTTCGGAGTTGGGGGGCCTCCGTGGTAGAGAAGGAACTGAGGAGACCGGCCACGCATGCATTCTATTACCCTAGAGTCACAGCGGGGGGGCAGATTCTGAGCATGCGTGGCCGCTATGAGTACTGCTGCAAAAATCTCCGGGCGAAGGCGCAGGGACGCACCAACACCTGTAGTGGAGCACCCACAGGGACACTCATCTCGAAGAACGTCAGTTACTGCACAGGGTGAGTAACCTCCTCTTATTAACCTCTCTCTGTTAGTGCCTCTTGCAAATCTTTATACTGTGCTATAGATTCCTTCTCTTAAGATCACTGACAGAGTGAGCAAGGTGCCTAGACTATGCTGTTTTTATCCCTCTAGCACTGTTCTCTGATTTTGCTCGCTAAATTAGATTTTATCAAATTAAAAATGTTATCTCAATAAGTCACTTATTAACCTTACACAATAGTCTTCAGTTTGCGTCCATAAAAAAGCTATATTGAAGTCCATGTGGATTATGTCTACTGCTTCCTTGCCAGTTCTCACTGTCTCATCTTTAAAGAAATTAATCAGATTCGTTACGCATGAGCTCCTCTTTGTAAATCGATGCTGACTGTCCTTGGTTAAATTGTTCTGTGTCCAAATGTTCTCCTAATTTATCCCTTATTACTGATTCTAAAATAATTATAAATAAATGACTGGTACAACCTCAAAATTATCCTGGTTACCATTCCTTCATTCTAACCATGTAGATTAAAAGCCTATAAAAAGGCAATTACCCCCCCCCCCAATCTCTTCACTTGTACAGTACAAATATTTGTAGATGGGCAGGCAAGGGGTTTCACTGAACTCAAGAACGGGAAAGAAATGGCACACTTCATGTTTGATTGCAATATTATTTATAGAAGGCAAAGTTAATATGTCTATCACATATATAATGAAACTTTCTGGCCTCTAGGACTTTGAGTGCTGTCCCTGTAGGTGCTCCACTTCAGGTGTCGGTGTGTCCTGGTGCCGTTGATCGGAGATTTTCTATAGCAGTGTCTCGTCGGGGTGCGCATATGCAGTAGCAGTCTTGCGGCGCCACTGGTGCCTCATCTAATGTACACACTCCAACCCCTACAGTTCCTTCTCAATTGTCCTTGGCTTGAGATGGAGTCCATTAGCAGTATCACTAAAAACCTTCAAATAAAATTAGATAGCCTAGTTATTACCCTTGACTTTTTGTGTCAACAATAGAAACATCAAAAGGCTCTGCCATATCTATGCAAAGATTATCTAAATGGATATCTAGCTGTATCCATATGTGCTATTCACTACACAACACTGAAGTCCCTCTGGGTATCAGAACCTTCTCAACAAGAGCTTCATTTACCTCCACAGCATTCCTACACAATGTGCCCATTCTAGACATCTGCAGGGTGTCCAACTTGGCCTCTGAACACACATTCACGAACCACTATGCAATTACTCTCAGTTTAAGCTCAAAACACAAGACTAGGTAGGCCTCACTGTACTAACCTCAGCAATGAATTCAAATCCGAAGTCCCTTCCATCCTCACTCATGAGGGCACTGCTCTACATTCACCTAAAGTGGAGCGCAGGGACAGCAGTCAAAGAAGAAGAGAAGGTTTCTCACCTTGTGCACTAATTAGGTTCTTTGAGATGTGTCCCCCTGTGGCTGCTCCACTACCCACATTCCTCCCCTCTACTTCGGGGTACAAGCTAAACACTCCACGGTAGAGAGTGCTACTGTGCATGTGCACCCCAACCAGACATTGCTACTGAAAATCTCCAATCGACAGTGCTGGAACACACCCACACCTGAACTAGAGCACCCACTGGGGGACACATCTTGAAGAATTTCAGTTACTGCACAAGGTGAGTAACCTCCTATTCCTGGTTAGAAAGATTTACCCATTTTCAAGGTATTGCCACAATATAAGTTGTACTGATTATTCTAATGACCAGGCACAGTGTTGATTCATTTTTATAATGTGGTATCCTTGCCATAATTTGGTGATTTTATTAGGCATGGGTTAAATAAGGGCACAAGGATATGTCATTATTAAAACAGCAATTAAAATGGACAAAAGTGAAGAACAGGGATATTTATGTAGATTTCAGGTGCTCCTATGTTAAACTATAGGAACAGTACAGAAAAATAACATTGTTTGACCAAATGCATCAATAAAAATAATGCTTAAAAAGGCAGAATACCTAAACACTCTTCTTAGCTGCTCACAGAGTATCCACCCTGATGTCAGTTGTAATCTCCCATTCATTCCTCACTACTCTTCATCCTTTGAAAAGCCCAGAAGAACAGTTTTGCAGTGTGTCCTGAATGCCATCCCATTTGGACTCTAAGAAACTGAAGATGGAAGTGAATTCCTAAACCCATGACACCTCACTCAGAATGTTTAGCTGCCAAGAGTAGACTGACAGTTTGAACTTTTCAAGTGATCTCGACTGCTACAGGAAGTGGTGGAAAAGAAGTAATTTCAAATAGATGGCATCAAAAACATTTAGGGACTTATAAGGCAAAAATCAACCCCCTATTTCACACAGAATCCTCTGACATTGCTGCAGATTGTGCAGCACCAGTATAATGTTATCCCAGCATAAAACCTGGCGTAAGAAGCCACCTGCTGCATTCTGTACTAGCTTCAGTTTCAGAATGGTTTGAATGTGTAGCCCTAAATAACTGTCCACAACAATTGTTGACTTGAGGGGCAAAAGTTAGAGAGACCGTCAGATTGTTTCTTCAGCAAGGATCTAACAATTGTACAAAGGTGCCATTGCAATCCCCTGATCCTCAGCTTAGGGCAGCCTAATATGCAACACCACCAAACTTGGGTATTGCAGGAGGAGGAACGGGTGGTTGAGGAACTGCCTTCTCCTGCCACATCACTGGACGAATCTTTGGTTGCCTCTTCTTCCTCATCTCTGGGTGCCTGTAACAGGGTCGTCTGTCTCTGTTAAGGACAGTGGTACATGAGGCCAACCTGTTCCAACGCATGGATCTTTAAGAATATATGTTCCAGGGAGGATCATCAGACCTAGTTGGGAATGAGGGCCAGGTGTCACTCAGGTGACTACCTCCTGAGTATTATAAAGGACAGCTCTCAGCTCACTTGGGAAGAAGTCTAGTGAGATTTGCAAGGACACTCTCCAAGCCTGAGCTCTGGTGGGTTGGGGAAGCCAACCAGGATTAAAGCACAATCTCAGAAAGGAGGGCTGTGTATACCCTGTCCCAAGGGGAAAGAAGTTTGAGCCCAGGACTGGAGCTTGAAAGACCTGAGGGAAAAGTCTTTCCAAAGATGCCAGGCTGGTGCACAGGAAGATTGAGTTTGAGTTATGGATCTGATAACTGAGTTGTGTATGATTGAGTGCCAGACACCCATAGTAGTGACTGTGGTTTTCTCCCTATGTTGCCATCCTCCGGGGTGGTGGTGGGTAATGGTGGGCGATTACCCCATCCGGTAAGGGGATGAAGAAAGGCTTATCGGAGACCAGGAGTAGTGGAAACTGAGCACAAAAGAAGGGCTGAAGATTGTTGTGTGCAACAGTCCAGATCCTCAAAGGACGGGCTGTGCCCCAAGCAGAAGACTGAGGTTGATATCTTCCTTTGGCCTTTGATTACTGTAAAGGATGGATTCTTTGGTGACTTACATGGAGGGCTGTCACCTCAGCAACTGAATTGTGCTTAAGGCAGAGAGAACTGAGGTAAGGGAAAACTGAGGCAGAGTGATTCATTGCTGTACCAGGAGTGGAGGTGTACCGTGCTGGAATGACACTATGTGTTGATCTACACTGAGAAATTAAGTGGCAAAGCTATACCCATATAATTATACTGCTATAGTTCTACTGGTATAACTCTTATTCTGGAAGAAGGGTGTCTTTTTCTGGTATAACAATACCTAACTCTTTAATGCTTTTCACCCATTGATCCAAAGTGACATAAGCTAAAAAAGTCACTCTTCTTCTGGAATAAGAGAGTCCCCAGGGAAAGTTTTATACCAGTATAACAATAGCAGTATAAATTCACAACTTATAGTGGTATAACTTCCCATTTAGGCAAGCCCTTAAGCATTCCAGGAGCTGGAGGTGTGCATTCAGCTCAGGCCTTAAACATTTCAAGTGCTACTTTCTGGGATAAAGCCCACAGGCTGGGATTCACAAGGGGGACTTAGGCTAAGTATTGCAGTGCCTAAATTCTAGGTGTCCTTCCACCAATTGGAATTCACAGTTAGGCTCCTTAATACTGTGCATTGACAGAGTTAGGTGCCTGAAGAAGAGATTCACAGAAGCTGCACACTGAGTTGGGAGCTGCCTAAGCTAGCCAATAGGAAACACTGAGGAGAAGGGTGGAAAGAAAAAAGAAAAAACAAGGAGGTAGGTGTAGAAATTAAATATTCACTGTGCCAGAGAGAATGACTTGGGCCCTCATCTGGGGACCTGAATTCTAGGCCCTGCTCCAATGACTATTTTAGTATCTTATACAAATTGGAATAGCTTGGTCAGGAGAGAGTCAGAGAGACATAACCTATAGTCCAAGTGTTAGGGCACTCTGCTAGGAACTGGGAGACATGGTTCAAATCTCTGCTGTACATCAAGCAGAACAGAGATTTCAACATAGGTCTCTCACATCCTGGATGCTCTAACCACTGGGCTATTGGATGAAAAGAGGGTTTCACCACCTCTTTTGGCTGTGTGTGTTTGTGGGACCCAACAGATGTGCTCTAGGGCAGTTTCTGAGCACATCTATCAGATCAGGCCCCTCAGGTGAGATAGGTGGGTATTGCCTTGCGAATCCTGCTGCAGCTCTGGTGCTGAGCTGCTTGGTAGTGCCGGGACTTAGATAGCTGTGTGCAGAAATTTAGGTTTCTCAAGGACTTTACCAGTGGAAATTTAGGCTTCTAGGGACTTTAGGTGCCTAAAGGGTTAGGGGGCAGCTGTGCAGGGGTTTTGAAGATCTAAATTTTGGACTTCAGTGCCTAAGTCTCCCCTGTGAAGAGTTTGTGGGTGGGATTCACCATCCAGGAGATAAAAAAATAGAGGTGAGGTGATTCTGTTAATAAATGAAGGTGTCATGGTTCCAGTGACTTCACTGGAGCTTTGCTGATTTATACTAGCAATGGATCTGGCCACTTGAGGAATTGTTCTGGGCAGTAGCCTGGCTTGTGAGGGTTATCTTTGTGGAACAGTTTCAGGTAGATGAACCTCATCACTAACTACTTCATGAACACTACATGTTTTGAAGTGTTTACTATACTGAAGGAGCTAGAAAACAAAATTAAACAATTAAATTAATATTCAGTGTTTTTATATCAACTGTGATGATGTCCATTGTTTGCAGCAGAAACACTGAGTGATAAATGAAGAGCCAAGGAAGAAATGGACGGCTGCTTTGTGAGGCTTTACACCTAAATTAATCTAAATTGGACAAGCACTAAAATAGAGAAGAGCCTATGTCTCTTTTGCAAATTTTATCTCATAAGTCCCACTGACATTTTTGGCTTCATATGAAGCACTTGGAGGACAGGAAGGTGATCAGGAACAGTCAACATGGATTCACCAGGGGCAAGTCATGCCTGACCAACCTGAATACCTTCTATGATGAGATAACTGTCTCTGTTGATATGGGAAACATGGTGGATGTGATATCTTGACTTTAGCAAAGCTTTTGATAGGGTCTCCCACAGTATTCTTGCCAGCAAGTTTAAAAAGTATGGACTGGATGAATGGACTAGAACATGGGTAGAAAGCTGGCTAGATTGTCGTGCTCTACGGGCAGTGATCAATGGCTTGATGTCTAGTTGGCAGCTGGTATCAAGCGGTGTGCCCCAGGGGTCAGTCCTGGGGCTGGTTTTGTTCAACATCTTTATTAATGATCTGGATAGATTGCACCCTTGGCACATTAGTGGATGATACTAAGCGGGGGGGGGGGGGGGGGGGAGAGGGGGAGGGGAGGTAGATACACCCAGGGTAGGGATAGGGCCTAGAGTGACCTAGACATATTGGAGGATTGGGCCAAAAGAAATCTGATGAGGTTCAACAAGGATAAGTACAGAGTCCTGCACTTAGGATGGAAGAATTCCATGCACTGCTACAGGCTGGGGACTGACTGACTGGCTAAGCAGCAGTTCTGCAGGAAAGGACCTGGGGATTATACTGGATGAGAAGTTGGATATGAGTCCGCAGTGTGCCCTTGTTGCCAAGAAGGCTAATGGCATATTGGGCTGCATTAGTAGGAGCATTGCCAGCAGTTCGAGGGAAGTGATTATTCCCCTCTATTCAGCACTGGTGAGGCCACATCTGGAGTATTGCGTCCAGTTTTGGGCCCCCCACTACAGAAAGGGGGTGGACAAATTGAAGAGAGTCCAGCGGAGGGCAACAAAATTGATCAGGGGGCTGGAGCACATGACTTACGAAGAGAGGCTGAGGGAACTGGGCTTGTTTAGTCTTCAGAAGAGACGAGTGAGGGGGGATTTAATAGCAGCCTTCAACTATCTGAAAGGGGGTTTCCAAAGAGGATGGAGCTAGGCTGTTCTCAGTGATGGCCGATGACAGAACAAGGAGCAATGGACTCAAGTTGCAGTGGTGGAGGTTTAGGTTGGATATTGGGATACACTTTCACTAAGAGGATGGTGAAGCACTTGAATGGGTTACCTAGGGAGGTGGTGGAATATCCATCCTTAGAAGTTTTTAAAGCCCAGGTTGACAAAGCCCTGGCTGGGATGATTTAGTTGGGGATTGGTCCTACTTTGAGCCGGGGGTTGGACTAGATGACCTCCTGAGGTCTCTTCCAACCCTGATATTCTATGATTCTATGTTTGAGCATAGGACTGACAGGAACTCTTTTTTTTTTAAGCAGCCCTGGCACTGCCTTTCTTTAAGTCCTTGAGTAAATCTATCATCTTCTATTTCCTCCTCTGTAAAACAGGAATGTTTATCTACCTCACAGGCTGTCCTGCAAGTTAATCAGTTTATTTTTGTAATGTAGTTTTATGATGAAAAACATATGGACCTGCTAAATATTATTAAATGTTAATGTAACTATGGCGGGGTGATGACTTACTGCTTCAGCGCCTCCTGCAGGTTTTCCAGGGAATTAGCTCTTTTCCAGCTCTGGAGGGCCCTCTGCCAGCTGATGTCTCACCTGCTGCTGGCCCTCGTGTCCCTCCCAGACCCCGGTGCCCTTTGCCCAGGAGTTCTGCCCACCACAGTATCCACTCACTCTGGGTCTCCCCTCCCAGGGGAACCCCCAATCCCCACCTTGCCTCAGTGGCTACTGCAGTCATCCTCTAGCCTCCGCTCCCTGAGGCAGGCTGCAGTCTATAAACCACTCATCATCGGCAAAGGGAGTGGACCAGCTGCCTCTGCCTATATCTGGGCTGCCCCTCTGCAGCCCCAGTACTTTTGTGGGCCCTTAACTCGGCCTGCAGCCTGGGGCTTAGCTAGGCTGGAGCTCCCCAGCACCCTCTGCCCTTCCGCCAGCACTGCTCCACCCAGGGCCAGCTCAAGCTTTTCTGCCGCCCCAAGCGGCAAACCCCCCCCAAAAAACAGATGAGCAGCGGAACTTTGGCAGCAGCTCCATCACGCTGCTTCTTCTGTGACAGTTCGGTGGCGGGTCCTCCTTCTCTTCGGCGGCAATTCGGCAGCAATTCAAAGAGGAAGAGAGGGAATGAGGGACCCGCTGCCAAATTTCCCGCCGAAGACCCGGACATGCCGCCCCAATACCAGATGGAGTGCCGCCCCTTTGAATTGGCTGCCCCAAGCACCTGCTTGCTATGCTGGTGCCTGGAGCCGGCCCTAGCTCCACCCTAGGTACCCTCCTCAGCTTCCCAGGCAGCCAGGTCCTTCTCTCTCTAGAGCCAGAGAGAGACTCTTTTTTTTTCACCTGCTGGCCCGCAGCCCTCTTATAGGGCCAGCTGTGGCCTGATTGGGGTGTGGCCCCAGCTGTGGCTGCTTCCCCCAATCAGCCTGGCTTTTCCCCTGCCACAGCCCTCTCCAGGGCAGCTTTAACCCCTTCAGGGCTGGAGCGGGGTGACCACCCTGCTACAGTAACAAATAAACTTTATAACAAGTAATATTATTGTAAAGTGGGATTATTATAAACCTAAAAGAGCATCAAGTTAAAATAAGCTTCTATTGTTATAAACTATGGGGAAATTGATCAATAAGGTGAAACAATAACCTGTTCTTCCCTATAACTTTTTAAAACTTGCATTGGATTTTCACTAAATGTTTTGAAGGATAATTTGCTTTTACATGAGCTCCTGTGTATAAATTTACCTTATTAAAAACAAATATTTACAAGCTTCCTGTATTTTTATGTTGGCTTCTGCTAATAAATTCCTATTTGGATGGTAGTTTAACTTAATTTTTGCTAGTTAAATTCTGTGATTTCACCTTTTATAAGATAAAGCTACTGAACAGTTTTTCTTTGTTCTGTGTCACTGTACACAAAAAAATAAAGTTTGATAATGTTGACGAAAGATAATATATTCTAATTCTAGCAGGTTTAGCTGTGCTGTAACTACTCATTCACATTACTTTTAATAGGAAATCTTGATCTTGTAAAGCATTACATCAAATGAATGGCTTTATAGTCTCATTCTAAAAAGAAGTTGTTGTAATGCTGCATATACTTGCTAGCAGCTCTGATGGAAATGTGAGTCATTGTCACACATTTCAATTTAATAATTATGCTTCTTCGACGTAACCTAGGACCCAATCCAACAGTTCTTCCTTAGGCAAAACTCCCATTGAAATCAATGTTCCATTTAAGTCAATGGGCCAAATTACTTTCTTGTGTAACTCAACTGTGTCCTACAGGGCTGAGGAAGCATGCCATGGTGGTAGCATTTCCCTCCGCCATTCTGTGCCTCTCTAGCCTAAATCTATAGCTGCAAACTCTCAGTACATGAGGAATTTGTGGGGAGCCTGGAGGTGGATTCTGGTGAGGAATGTGGAGCACTACTTTGAAAATACTAAGCAACAAAGCTTTGTTCTTCAAAGGCCAGATTAACAGGCAATCTCATAGGCACCCTGGGTGGAGGGGTGCACTAGGGCTACTCACAATAGCAGTACTTACGCTCTCTGGATTCTCCAGAATGCAGGGTCTGTTTTCTTCTGCTTTAGGGAAAGCAGGAGGCTGGAAAGGGGCAGGAAGGAGGTGACATTTTGCCCCAGCCATCTCCACATCACTCCTGTTCATGGAACATGTTGGCTCCACTAGAGGAAGCAATGTGCTTCATTCTAATGCTTGGAACAGACCTATGCGCAAAGAGTAGTGCCAGGAAAGATTGTGTTGTCCTGAGGCACAGCCTCCCCAGAGCTTTTCCTAGGATTGTATGGTTCTGTACTGGCCGATGCAGAGGGTTGTGATGTAAATGCCACAATATCATCCTTAATGCTTCTAATATTAGGTATGTGCAAAGCGTTGTTTTACTAGAAGCTCTGAGTGTGGGTATACATATAGCTAAAGCACAGTAAATCTGATTCTCAGCAAGAGCTGCATCTAAGCAAAACGTGATATAAATTATGGAAGAGACTTTGCACTCACTAAGACTTATGGCAGGGCCTTCCCTGCCTTCAAAAGCACTCAAGACTAGAGGTGGTTTGAAACTCTTCAACAAATCCTTTTTTCTTTTGTTGTTGTTAGAAAATACCAATTTGTTTAAATGGAAACTTTTCATGGAAGCCTGTCTGTTTTAGCTAACCTTTTATCAGGGAAGGTTTTTTGGGTCCAGGATGGAATTTCTGGTCAGAGAGAGAGAGAGACCCACTACAGAATAGGCACTAGTCTGGTGGGAGACCTAGGTTCAAATTCCTGCTTTGCCTCATAGAAATCAGGGACTTGAATCTGCTCTCACATTGTAGGTGAGTGCCCTGACCACTTGGCTTTTCTGTCGCTTGCTTTTTTTCACAAAAACATGGTTTTGTTCTGCATCAGCTGGAAACAAATGGTGAAACTTCAAAAGTTTTCATGAAATGGAATGCTGGTGGTTTTTGGCAAGCCATACCCATTAAACAGGAGTCTGTAGCATGAGTGTGAGGGGCTGAGAAAAATCTATAGCACCTGGGACTGTATTATATTTTTCACCCATGAGTGTAGTGTGAGGAATTATGAGCATAAAAATCTCCTCCCTGTATATTCTTTGCCATCTGGCCCCACACAGATACTCAGATCTGCGACAAGCTCTCAGAGTGGGGTTTTGGTGGGGGAAGAGAAATGTTACCATGGAAACAACAGTCGGAGAGATCTGGACAAGAAGAGTTGCCTTCACTGTTGGATGTGAAGATTGGTCCAGGCAGAAAGTGAGAGTTAATAACTCTGTAGTCCAGTGATTAGGACACTCACTTGGGAGATGGTAGATCCTGGGACCAGCTGCCCCTCCCCTCACCTCCAGTCACTTTTTCACTATTTTTCCATAACAAAACAGCTTCAACAAGAGAGACTAAGGGAGCCCTATGTCAGAATATCCTATAGCTCAGTTGTTAGAGCACTCTCCTGAGAGGTGGGAGACCTCTATTCAAATCCTTTTGTCTCTCTCCAGTAGAGAGGGAGGAATTGAACGTGAGTTTCCTAAATCCTAGTTAAGTGCTCTAACCATTGGGCTAGAAGTTATAAGGTGGCTACTGCTACTACAACCTCCTCTTGGAGTTTGAATGGGACCTGGTCTGGTATGTAGCATCCAAGCGCACCTACTGGATTGGGCCCTCCATGCTACTTCGGTAGATGAATATCTGTCTTTCCATAGTTCATGAATTGCTCTGGGTCTTAGGCAGGAGGCTA